>NC_045616.1:74088707-74412457 GCF_009829155.1 Mustela erminea | reverse complement strand
CAGAGGCTTCCCTTGACAAGGTGGTAGCAGAATCTCAGTTGGATTTTGTCGAATGTTTTTTCTGCATCTGTTGAGATGACCCTGTTTTTCTTTTTTGAGTTTTTTAACATGATTAATTCCAGTGATTGGTTTTATAATGTTAAGCCAACCCTTCATTTTTGGGATAAATCCCACTTGGTTATGATGCACTATCCTTTTAATATTTTGTTAGATTTGATTTGCTAAAAATTTGTTTAGAATTTTTCTATCTATGTTCATGAGGGTTATCAGCTTTTAAGCTTCTCTCTCTTTTTTTTGCATGAGCGGGAGGGGCAAGAGAGAGAGAATCTGAAGCAGACTCCTGGCTGAGCGCACAGCCCAACCTAGGGCCTGATCTCCCAACGACTCCGAGATCACAACCTGAGCTGAAACCAAGAGCTGGACATGTGACTGCACCACCCTGCCCACCCCCACCCCCACCCCCCATTTCTAACTTCCTCTTACTAGAATATCTTTGATTATTGGTGTCATTGTAATGCCGGCCTAACAGAAGGAGTTTGGAAGTATTTCCTCCTCTACTTTTTAGACTAGTTTGAGTAGAATTATTATTATTTCTTCATAAAGTGTTTATGAGAATTTACCCTGAAGCCTTCTGGACTTGGGATTGTCTTTGTTGGAAGGTTGTAAACTATTAATTCCTGAACAGATTACAACTTACATCATTATCCTCAATTCCAGTAATTGATAATTATAATTCCAATACCACAAAGTCCATTTTAGTTTTCATCTTGTCCATATTTTGTAACCTCCTTCTCTGACAATGAACAATCTGTCTCCTATTATCTTTAATATATTTATTTATTTTATTAACTCCCCTCCATGTAGTAGCCCATCTCCTTTGCCAGTGTTGCCCACTTTCCCATGCAAATCCCTGCTTTATCACCCTTAGTTTCTGTCACCCTACCCAGGGTTGCAGCTGCTACCTCCTTCCCTAGGTCCCACCCCCTGTGGGTGCCCTCCTCAGCCCACCCAGGCTTTGACGGCTGTGCCAGACTACCCCATTTCATGGACATTTCCTACTTTCTCTTCTCATTCACTTGTGAAATTGTTTCTGCCAACTGAGTCAGTTTTATTCCATTTAAACTCCGTGTTGTCTGGTACATAATTGGCAATTAATAAACACTTAAGTCTAAAAAGAACTACATTTTTTAATGGACACACGGTATATCAAACTCTCAAAAACGTGTTATATTAACAGAATTGCCATAGTTAGCATTCCAGCGCTGCTTTTGACTAAACTATGCAGCCATAGACAAATTAAGTAAACTTTTCTGAACTTCTGTTTCCTGATTTGTTAGATGAGGACAGAAATAATTACAGTCCTGTTGTTAATAACACATGAAACCTACTATGCACCAGTGCTGTGCTCAGGGCTTAACAACTAATCTTCAAAATGATTTTTTGGAGGAAGTACTATTATTGTACTCATTTTACCAAAGAAAAAGCTGTCATTTAAGGAAGGTGCCATTATTATTGTCTTCATTTTACGCATGAGTGAATGAAGCACACATACAAAAAATTCACACAAAGTCATGTAGCTAATAACTGGTAGAGTTGGAATTTAGCTGCTATGCCTCCAGAAAGCAGTAGAGCCAACATATATGAAAACTCCTAGTACATAGTAAGCCACAGTAAATAATAATCCATTTTAACATGTAAAATGATTAACTATAGTAGTCTGAATCACTACTTCCAGGTCTGTGGCATAGAAAGAGTCATGATACTGCCCAATGAGAGTGAGGAGGATGATGTGTTTTTAGCTCGAATACAAATTAGAAGTAATGTTTCTTACTAGGCAGAGTTTAAAATCCTCTCTATTTATTCTAGATTGGTAAAAGAGACATTTTTATGTAGAAAGAAGACACAGAAATAGGTTATGTGCTTAAATCTAAAAGGAAATTTCAGATGAGAAAAGATGTTTCCAGTCAATAGAAAATGAGAAAAAGAATTAATGGTACCCTAGAGATAAAAGAATAAACAAAGGACATCAGAGCTGGAGAAAGTAGCCCAGTGGTTGCAAGGAGAACAATAAAGACTTGTCAAGCATCTATCATTCTAGTTCAGCATTTAATAACGTCCTAAACCAACGATCCATTAATGTTGTGATGAATCTGTGAACTTGGCACATGATAGGTGCTCACAATGTGATTGTTGATTTGATCTGACAGTCCTTTAAAAAGCTTAAGTTAAATTTCAGTTAAAGGCACAAACCTAAAATAAAGGGGAGAACAGGAAGGAAGACAACAGTGTCAAAATTTTGAAGGCTACAAAGCATATAATTATTGACTTAGGGGACTAGAGAAAGCAATCCTAAACTAGCAATAAGAAAAGCTGAACAGAAACCTAATTTACATTGCAAAGTCCCCCAAGACACAAGTATCTCTGGAAGGCAAGGGTGAATATGGGGCTAAGACTTCTCTGGCAGTGTGTTAATGAAGCAATTATTCTTTTATTCCTTTCCCACTTTGCACAGCAACTTCCCCTGACCTTCTCTGCTCCCAGACTGCTGGCTGTCAACCAATAGGCAGCTGGCAGAAAAACAGAAATCTTCTCTGGGGGAGAGAAAAGAACTAAGATCCTGACATTAGGAAGTCCCCAAGGAATAGAACTAAGATATACATTGAGAATCTCCCAAGGAATAGGCTCAGCTAGATTGCCTTCATTATGAAGACTAAGTAAACAAGCTACACATACATGCACAGAGTTACTAATCTGCTTTCTGGTGGACAGCTTTTGGTTTGAGCAAACAGCCAAGGAATACCCAAAGAACAGGGAAAACCTCTGTAAGTGAGTGGAATGTTGAAAAAGTAAGAGAAGTTGTTACATTCATAAAAGAAGAACAAGGTGTTATGTTTAAAAAAAATTCAGAGAACAAACGAGCATTTAGAAATGAAGATAGCAGATATGAAGGAAGTTTAGATGAACTAGAAGATCAACGCAGAAGGTAGAATTTAGGATTTATGTCAGAAAGTACATGGGGCTCCCTGCTTCTCCCTCTCTCACTCCCCCTGCTTCTGTTCCATCTCTCTCTGTATCTCTTTCAAAGAAATAAATAAACAATCTTTTAAAAAGACAAAGATACAGAAAGTAGGAGAGAAAAAAAATAAGAAAATAAGACCACCAATCCAGAAGATTCAATACCTGAATAATAGAGTTTCCAGAAAGAGGACACAGAGAAAATGGAGGGCAAGAAATTATAGACGGTAACTCAAGAAAATTTCTTAGAATTGGGCATGGTTGCCCAGCACAGTGGTCTAAAATAGACCCACATTGTATCCTATTGTGGCATTTCAAAGCACTGGGAAAAGAGAAAATCCTACAATCTCCAGAGGGTTGGGGAAGAGAGACTTCATACCAGAATTAAGAATTAGAATGGCACTGAACTCCTCCAAATATAACAGTAGAAGCAGTAAGACAATGAAACAGTGTCTTCAAACTTCTGAAGGAAAATTATTTCCAATTTCATTTCCATTCCCATCCAAAAGTATGAGGGCGGAATGGAGATCTCTAAAAATTTATCTCCCTTGCACCTCTTGTTAGAAGTTACAGGGGGATATGTCCCGCAAAAACAAGAAGTGAAGTAAAAAAAGAGTAAGACCCAGGATCCAAGAAACATAAAGAAAAGGAGAGTCTGTAGGATGGATTGATTGGAGACCTCAAAGTGACAGCTATGCCTAGAAAGCAACATGTCCAGGATGGAACATGTCACAAGTTTCCAGGAAGGAATTCTTCAGGAAGTTGAAATTGTTGGATTACCTGATTTGAACATCTCAAGAGAAAACCTGGACACTTTGGGAGGGATTTGGATTAAATTAGGAACAAATCCATCAAGAAGTAAAGCAAATCTATAAAAAGACCATTGTTAAATTAAGAGAAAACTAAAAAGTTTTTCAGGGCTTATTAAAATTAAGAATTTATACTCATCAAAAGCAAGTAAAAAGATGGAATCTTAAGGAGATATTCATAATATGCATAAATGACAAATAATACCAAAAATATATAATGAACTCCTAATAAGAAGACCACAAACAACCCAATAAAAAGTAGCCAGGAAATCTGAAGTATTTCACAGAAGAGGAAATTACATATGATCAATAAATGCAAAGAGATAGTCAGAATTATTGGTGAGCAGGCAAATGCAAATTAAGACCACGATGATGTAGCCACTTTACAGGCAAAAATACAAAAGACTGATAATACCAAATGGTGGAGAAGATGTAGACTCAAAATCTTATTTGTGTTGCTTATGAGATTAAAAAAATTAAAAATGCATTGGGATTACCTTCCAAAGTTGGACGACAAAAACAAAAACAAAAACATACTTGTGACCCAGCACTCTTCTTTCAGGTGGAAAAAAAAGTTAAAATATATAAAGTAAGAGAAATCCAAAAGAAGTTTCATCACAACACTGTTCAGCAAAAACCTGGAAACAACTCAGAAGCTGTCTATCAGTGAAAGAGTGGATAACAGTTTATAGCAATCAAAACAAATAAATGTATGAATAACACTTTATCCTAAGATTTTATCATAAATGAAAAAAGTGATAGGGCACCTGGCTGGCTCAATGGGTAAACCATGTGACTCTTGATCTCAGTGTTGTGAGTTTGAGCTCACACACAAAAAAAATACTTTCTTAAAAAATCTTTTTAAAATTTTATATTAAAGATTTCATCACAAGTAAACAAAGTGATTTTCAAATATATATCACAATGTACTTTATATAAAATTTTAATTTTTCAAAAGATTTTATTTATTTGACAGACAGAGATCACAAGTAGGCAGAGAGGAAGGGAAGCAGGCTCCCCACTGAGCAGAGAGCCCGACGTGGGACTCCATCCCAGGACCCCGGGATCATGACCTGAGCTGAAGGCAGAGGCTAAAACCCACTGAGCCACCCAGGCGCCCCGAAATTTTAATTTTTTTAAAGACAATCTTCTTTCTGGGGGCACCTGGGTGGCTTAGTCGGTGAAGCATTTGCCTTCGGCTCGGGTCATGGGGCTCCCTGCTTCTTACTCTCCCACTCCCCCTGCTTCAGTTCCAGCTCTCTCTGAATCTCTTTCAATAAATAAATAAATAATCTTTTTAAAAAAATCCTCTTTCTGTTCACTTATTTGTCATATATTCCTTTACTTTCCTTCTTATGGTTATCCTGGAGATTATACCTTGTATCCTTGACAAATTAGTACTTTCATGTTTTCCTGGAAAATTCAAAGACTTGAGAACACTTAAATCCCATTTATCACCCTTCCTATTTATTTACCATTGTTGTCATATATTTTAATTTTCTGTTTTTAATCCCACAGAACATTATTCTCTTGTTTTTTGCAATCAGTATTGACTTGGTTTACTTACGTATTGATCTGGTTTTTCACTCTTCATGCCTCTTTACATTTTGTAATTTCCCTTCTGCTTGATGAACACATTTTAATTCTCTTAGTTTTTGTCTGAAAATATATTTATTTTTCTTTTTTGATATTTACATTTTCTGGGAATAAAATTTTAGTTCGGGATTTCTTTCTTTATTTTTTTTCTTTTAGATTTTATTTATTTATTTGACAGACAGATCACAAGTGGGGGGGAATCAAGCTCCCTGCTGAGCAGAGAGCTGGATGCGGGGCTCAATCCCAGGACCCTGGGATCATGACCTGAGCTGAAGGCAGAGGCTTTAACTCACTGAGCCACCCAGGTGCCCCGTAGTTTGGGATTTATTTTCTTTTTGCACTTTCAAAGTATTGTTTTGTTGTCTTCTAGCTTCCAGTGCTCCTGCTTTATAGGATATTTCTTTAAAGTCATTTTTTCATTTTTCTCTTTCTCTTTGTTCTTGGTGTTTTTACTAGTTATACTGTGACTTGTCTGGGTGTATGTACGGGAGGGGAGTTGAGACTTGGTATACTTCATTTTTAAAAAAATGTAAATAATTATCTATTCATATATTATTGCTGTCCAATTTTCCTTCTCCCCTGTTGTGTCCTCTATATTTCTTACAGAAAGAATCAACAAGAAAGAGCAGAACTAAGTATTTATTTTTTCCCCTTGTTTCATTTAGGATTTTTTTTTTTAAAGATTTTATTTATTTATTTGTCAGTGACAGAGGGAGAGAGAGTGAGCAAGCACAGGCAGACAAAGTGGCAGGCAGAGACAGAGGGAGAAGCAGGCTCCCTGCCGAGCAAGGAGCCCGATGTGGGACTCGATCCCAGGACACTGGGATCATGACCTGAGCTTAAGGCAGATGCTTAACCAACTGAGCCACCCAGACGTCCCTCATTTAGGATGTTTTTATTTGAGTTTTCTTCCATTTCACTAATTCCCTTTTCAGCTTTGTTTAATCTATTTTTAGATCTGTTCACTGAGATCTTAATATTATTGTTTTTAAGTTTAAAAGAATATTAAGAATATTAAGTTTAAGAATATTTTTTATTCTTCCTGATAGCTTCATTTGTTTACCAGAGTTTTCCATCTTCCTTTATTTCTTTGAACATATTAAGCATAATTTTTTTAAACTTATGTGTGATAACTCCCTTATCTTGATCCTCTTTGATGTTTTTCTTGGTTTTTCATTATACTGTCATATACTTGTTTATCTTTGAATGCCCGCCATTTTAAATGAAAACTTGTACAGATACTTTGAGGTCTAAGATGAGGTCGTCTTACTCCAGTGAAGATGTGAGTTTGTTTTTAGAAAACTTGTAAGGGCATCAGCAATATTAGATCACCTTAATCCCTTACAGGATTGAGAAAATTTCAACTGAGCTTCCATCTCTTTAAGGGCTAATCTATTTTCAGTCCACTCTTTACCCCTTGGGTTTAGGTTTTAATGTTCTCAGTCTAAAACCTGGGAGTTACATCCTCCTCCTTGGTTAACACTGAACTCCAATTTTGTCCTGTTGGACTTCGTTGTTTACCAGCAGCTTTGTCATCCTCTTCCAAAATCAGCAGATGACTAAGAGGAAGACAGCCTCAAATTGCTGCCTCACCTCTAAGGATTTCTTCTCCCTGAATGTGAACTCACAATCCCTTACTGTTTTGTCATCTCTCTGATAATTTCAGTTAGATTAAATACATATATGCATATTTTTCTTTAGCGTTTCGACTTATTTAGTTAAAGAATTAGTCCAAATTGCAGAGTTGACCTCTAAAGTGAACTCCCAAAAGATGCTTTTATCTATTATCTCTGTGTATTCCTATATGCAGAAATATATGTAGATGCAACAAAGTTATATAAAAGTGAAAATAAGGAAATGACCAACAAAAAATTCAGGACTATGGTTCATTCAAACAAGGGGATACTGAAAGATGGATTGGTTGTAGATAAGGAGAACATTGTTCGATACAGGTTCTTTTAGTGCCTCTAGCTTTTGTTTCAGGTATCAGTTCAAGGGAGCTAATCCCATTATTAAGAAGAGCTAATTGAATAAATAAAAAAGGGCCATGCATAGCCCAGTGAAGCATGTGTCATGCATGAATTACAATTAATCCTATTCTGTGTACCTCATGTTTAATAAAAACAAAGAAAATTATGTACGAAAGGAAATACAATCATAGTATATTGGTATGGCACAAATTTAAGCACTGAATAGTGATCTAACTGAAATTATGATGGGCTAAACTTGGGGATTCAAAGTGTGTATTTGAGGGGTGCTTATGTGTTTGAGTTAACCTGGGTGGCTCAGGTGGTTGAGTGTTTGACTCTTGATTTCAGCTCAGGTCATGATCTCAGGGTTGTGGGATCGAGCCTTGCATCAGGCTCTGCACCCAGGGAGGTGTCTGCTTGGAATTTTTCTCTCTCCCTCTGCCCCTCCCTTCGCTTGTGCTCTCCCTTTCTATCTAAAATAAATAAATAAAACATTTTCTTCTTTTTTTAAGAAGTGTATTTGTGTGGAGGAGAGGGAAATAAAAGATAATTAAATCTTCCTCTTCTATGTTGAGAAATAAATACATAATGACTAAAATGGAAAAGTCACAAAATGATCATATTATTTGGAACTGAGAAAGTAAATAACAGTCTGCTGCAGGAGTTGAAAATGGTTGACTGGAGGTGTGGTGGTGGGTTGGGAGTCAGAAATCAAGTTGATACTTATAACAAGGTTTTTAGAGCTGTTTGACTCTATAAACTGTTAATAAAACCTGTAACTTTAGTAAAATTAAAATTTAAGAAAGTTATCAGAGCTAATTAGAAGTAGAAGAAACATATATTAGAAAGTAATGGAATACCTGAAGATATTTTGCCTAAAATTTACCGTATCAGTTGATTTATTATTTCAATTAGTTGGCTTTCATCCAGTCCCTTTGCCCTTTTCCACATGGTAAAGGCATACTGTGCCTGCTTTTAATTTTGAAAGGAAAAAATAAGGAAAGAAAGAGAGAGAAGAGGGGAGAGAGAAAAAAAAGTAAAACCTCTAAAGTGTGTGCTGTTCTTCTGCAAGGATTGTTTTTTATTGGGTTGATGGCTATATTTGCATAGCCCTAAAATTCTGAAAAGAGGTCAAACTTTTATTTGGAAATCGGAAGTTAAAAAGACAGTTTACTTATTGTCTTGATTAAAAGATAAAGCTCCAATAAATAAATAAATAAGGAAAACTCCATAAAAATAAGTGAAAAGATACTATTTGATAAACCAAAAACTAGAAAAATTATTGGCCAAATGATGTGACATTACTGAACACTGTGAAAAATGAGGATTTCTACAAAACTGCAAAAATAAATAAATAAATAAATAAAAGTCCTGTTCTACACTTCTGATGGAAATGTACTTTTGTTCAGGCATGTTTATTAGCTGCCTAGGCTGAATTCTTGGTTCTGTGTCTGTTAGTCATAGTCAGTGTGTTTTGTCTTCTAGTTACTAATGTATCAATCTTGGCACTGAAATACAGCTTTCCAGATCCTAGAGGTGAGGAGGACACGCAGCACAATTCAGAAGCCTTCTTGGGCCACTGATCATACATGCAATCTGAAACAAAAGTAATTATAACAAGCAGTACAAATTGAGTTTGCAACAAAACTTCAACCTTTCTATACTTTAGTTTTGCCAACTCTAAAATGGGAATAATCATTCTAGCTCACCTGTTAGGGTTGCTCCAAAAAAGAATTAAGGCACTTGATTATCAAAGACATCACCTTAAAAAAAAAAGAAAGAAAGAAAAAAGAACTGTTTGATTGTTAGATGGTATGATAAGCACAAAAGTGACATTGAGTTTTATATCGAGATGTTAAGGGGATTGTTTCTGCTTTTCAGTGTCTCCGTGAGTAGATATCATTTAAGGAAAAGGAATGAATTGTGCGTATTATATAAATAAGCACATACTTTGTTGTTGTTGTTGTTGTTGTTGTTAGAAAGAGAGAGCATGAGTAGGGGGAGAGTCAGAGGGAGAGAGAGAAGCAGGCTCCACACTGAGCAAGGAGCCTGATGCAGGACTGGATCCCATGACTCTGGGATCCTGACCTGAGCCAAAGGCAGATGCTTACCCAACTGAGCCACCCAGGCATCCTAAGCACATACATATTTTTAAATCTTGTGATATGTACTAGATATTTGTTATCTACTAGCTCTGTGTAAAATACAAAGTATCTGTTTTTGTATTGACATATCTGTAAAACCCTAAGTCTGGATTTTAGGTATCACCAAAGAACCAGCTACATTTAGCTTCCCCCCAAAGTAAATGAATATAGAACATATTTTGCCAGTGCCATAGGCAATGAGTTGACAAGCCCCATGACATCTTTTGGTTACATGTTTTGAATGACCACATTTTGAGTTACAAGGCTAACCAACCTCATAGCCATAAAAAGTTTTAACACTCCCACCCTATTAGATATTGCATTTATATCTAGCTTATTCATTTCTGCCTCCACATTGGGTAACTAGGGAAACAATGATGTCACTGCTCAGCCTGGTACTTAGTAACTTCCCTATTTGGGCTCATGGTTTGGGAAGACTGCAGTTATTTAATAAATCTCACCTCTAACTCTGTAATTAGTTCATGCAACTTTTATTTTTCTAAGGGGAAAATAGGGGAAGCAGGATCATTCTGTATAATGTATTGTTTGGAAGAAAATATTCTAAAGTGTACTGTTTGTGTGACCCCAATTAATGTTCTCCCTGGACCACATTCCTTTAAGCAGTCATCCTTGCACTGGCCTTCACTCCCATTGGCCACCACCCTTTACCCTCCACCTTACTTTTGTTTTGAGAAGCTGGATCTCTATCTTGGTCTTCTTCCTTGTAATCTTCTTTCCAACTCCATCACATTGGTTTAACAAAAAATGTTTTTAGAAATAAACAGTACCAGGGTATAGCCCTGGGCCCACTACCCTCAAAATGGAATAGAAATGAGCTGGCAGTCTTTCCAGTGAAATAAATAAACGGGCACTCAGTACAGCTCAGCTATCACTTGCCTAATATGTCTCTGTTTTTAGATGCCAAAATCATTTCACTCCTCTTTTTTCCTCAAAATTGCTGCACCCCCTTGCTGTTCTCCTTTAACTTCTGACCTGACGGTATAATTCATTGAAGCACTTAGAGCAGCCAGACATGAATTCCATTATTTCCTCACTATCTAACAAACTTCTCTGCCTCCAGATCTGCCTTTCCTTTTACTTCCCTGATTGAAAGGTACCAAAGGCCAATGCGACACTTGCACTTAAGATCCTCCTTTTTGTCATTTACAGTTTTCCCCCCTCTTTCCCTTTCTGCTGGACATTCTCATCATCCCCATGGTCTACTGTTTTCAAAAGCCTTTCCCTGACCCTACATATCACTCTTGCTACCGCCCATTTCTCTTCTCTCCAGTAACTAGCAAATGGTATGTATTTCAAATAGAGAGTTGTCAGTTGTGTTGAGTGCTGCTGAGGAGTCCAGAGTCCACAGTTTGGGACCCTCGAGGAAGCATCTATATAATTTACTGTCTCCATTTCCACATCTTCTGTTGTCTTCAGCCTCCCCTCACCAAGCTTCTGCTCCATCACTCCCCCAAAACTGCTCTTGTAAGGGTTCCCAGGAATCCCATCTGTCACATGCTGTGTAACCTTAACTTCTTGGCAGTGTTCCGTACAACTGAATCTTCGCTTTAAAAAACTAGTTCTCCCAAAAGCAGAGCCTGAGACAAAGACTTTTATGCAGACTTGTCTATTTGGGGGAAAGATTCCAGGGAGTTCTCATGATAGATCCCAGACAAGGAGAGAAAGCCAGCAAGGTTATATTCTGCTGTTGGCCATGGTTATGGGTGACCAATGCAGCCAGTGCTTGATTCAGAAGACCCTTATTTATAAGACCTTGAAGAGTCATATAAAATATGCCTTGGAACTGTCTGCTGGGGGGTTAAGAGAGGAAATGTGTCTGTCAGATCTCATCCCCTCCAGCTCAGGGATGGGCCCCCACATGTGTTATCTTTCTAGTCCTCTCTCAGTGCCAAATGGTTCCCCACTCCATGGGCCAGAGAAGCTCCAAGGCAGCAGGAGGGAGGTATCTGGTTTCTACCTGATCTATGCGTCTGGTTGCACCTATGTGAAGCCTTTAAAGGCTTCGTTGGGGCAGCCTTTGTAGTGTAGTTGGTTAAGCATCCGACTCTTGGTTTTGACTCAGGTCATGATCTCAGGGTTGTGAGATCTAGCTGCACAATGGCTCCTTGTTCAACACGGAGTCTGCTTAAGATTTTCTCTCCCTCTGCCCCTTTCCCCCCGACCCCGCCTCTGCCCCGTGCTCTTTCTCTCTCTCCCTCTCCCTGAAAAAAACAAATAAATCTTAAAAAAAAATCTTTCATGGGACTTGTCATTGCAGCAGTGACTGGAGTAAACATTGGTGCTGAGAACATGTAAAGGAGTTGCACGCTTCCTGACACTACACTTATGAAGTACCCGTCCATCTTTCTGATGGACTCTCTGCTTCACATCCTAATGTCGACATTCCCCATGGCTCTGTACTAAAGTTGCTGGTCTTTTAAAAATCCAACTACTTTCCTGGTGACCTTATTCATCTCCATAAATGTAAATATCATCTATTTGACTTCCAAATGTAGCCCTAGAACTCCAGACTGGTATATTTAATTATTTGCTTGTCTCATTCCATCTCATCATTTAGGGAATTATCGTAACATTAAAACCCTTGTAATCATTATCCATATCGATATCAACAGACCCAGAAGCCTAGAAGCCTATCATGTCCCCATGCTTCCCTCTAAAAGTAACCACTCTTCTGACTTTGTAGTAACCTCCTGTGTTCATGATGTTATCATTCAAGTGTGCATTTTTAGACTCTGTTGTTTTCACTTGCCTGAATTTTTTAATATATTTTTGTACTTCCTCATAATTTGAAGGACCTGAGCAGTTTTGACCTATAGTGGTTTCAGCAGTCTAGATTTTTTTCATGGTGCCATTTATCATGTTCTTTTTCTAACTGGATCCAGACACTTGATCAAACTCAGGTTAGATCCCTTTAGTAAGATTACAGCTGGTTTTCTTGTCTCTCTTTTATAATGACATTGTCGTCTAGATATGTTATTTCATGGGGTTATGAATTGGTGATATCTTACTTTAGCCATTTTCATTTTATTCTCTGGAATTTTTTTTTAAAGAAATGCTTCTTTTTATCTACTATTTGATAGTTCAGTGCTACAGTTTATATAGGAAAAGCAAGGTAAATGATTTTCATTAATTTATCAGTTTTCAAGATAACAAATTGGTTCTATTATCCCCTGGAGGAGATAATTATATTAGTATAAGCAGATGGGTTTATATACACTTGATAGGTTTTGAACCACTGCAATTTTTATATTTATTGAAGCTCAGAGTGTCCCATTTGGGGCAGTAGATGCCTCTTTAAGTTGCTTCCTGAGTCCTTTAGACATGACCCCAGTGATTTGTTAGCTTTCTTACTTGGGTATTATAAGATGTACCAGGTTCATCTTTTTTCTTTTTCTTTTTTTTTTTTTTTAAAGATTGTATTTATTTATTTGACAGACAGAGATCACAAGTAGGCAGAGAGAGGAAGGGAAGCAGGCTCCCTGCTGAGCAGAGAGCAGGATGTGGGCTCATCCCAGGACCCTGAGACCATGACCTAAGCCAAAGGCAGAGGCTTAACCCACTGAGCCACCTAGGCGCCCCTACCAGGTTCATCTTAAACATTTCTTGCCCCATACTTGGTAGAGTGTTCTGATCACCCCTTTGCAAGGTGCATGGGGGTGGGTTTCCCCATACCAACAAGCAAGTCTCTGGATACTAGGTTGGTGTCCTATGGTTCAATTCAGTTCTGACACTGCCCAGAGATAACAGCAGATTCCACAAGACTGCCCCTTTGGATGCCAATTGCAAGCCCAGGTTGTTACCTGTGCCTCTGATCCAAATGGCTGTAAATCAAAGGTTCCTATGACCATTTCTGCGGGTTCACTTAATTTGCAAGAGTAGCCCACACAGCTCAGTAAAATCCATTTACTTACTAGATTACTAATTTACTACTAAAGATACTTAAAGGATAGAAATCAACAGCCAGAGGGAGAGATACATAGGACAAGCTATGAGCAAAGTACAGGGGCCTTCCATGGTCTACAAGCATACCACTCTCCCACGTGTCACAGACCCAGAAGTTCTCCAAACCTTGTCCTTTTGGATTTTTTTTTTTTTTTGAAGGTTTAATTTCTTAGGTATGATTGATGAAATTGTTAGCCATTGGCAATTAATCCAACCTCCAGCCCCTCTCCCCTCTCTGGAGGTTGAGGGGTGGAACTGAATTTCAACACTCCAGGCACTGAGTTGGTTCCCCTGGCAACCAGCCCCATCTTTAGGTGACGGGGCAGCGTTCTTAACGTTGCCTGATTAACATAACAAAAGACACCTTTATCTCTCATCACTTAGGAAATTCCAAGGGTTTTAGAAGCTCTGTGCTGGAAAACAGGGACAAAGACCAAATATATATTTCTTATTATAAATCACAGTATCACAGTTGACATTAGTCATTTTTCCAAGAAGCTCTGGTTTCCCTCAGTAGGAAGTGATGTATCAAGACCACAGTCTGGGGGATTGGTCATTGTTTCTAGGCTTTTCTGGGGAGCTAGAAAAAAATATGTATTTATTGGGACGCCTGGGTGGCCCAGTCATTAAGCGAGCCCCTCATCTCATCTCGCATCTAGCATCTCCCAGACTCCCTGCTCAGCAGGAAGCCTGCTTCTCCCTCTCCAACTACCCTTGCTTTTTCGCTCTTACGCTGTGTCTCTCTGTCAAATAAAATCTTTAAAATCTTTTAAAAAGTGTGTGTGTATATATATATATGTATATATATATAAAATATATATATTATATATGTGTATATATATTTTAAAGATTTTATTTAATCATAAAATATCTCTTGAGATACTACTTTTATACTGCTATGTTCAATTCGTATTCATGACTATAAGGCTTTTATGTTTTATCTGTATCTCCTTTATGTTGTATTTATTTTTAAGATTTTATTTATTTATTTGACAGAGAGAGATCACAAGTAGGCAGAGAGAGAGGGGCATGCAGGCTCCCCACTGAGCAGAGAGCCCAATGCAGGGCTCCATCCCAGGACCCTGGGATCAGGACCTGAGCCGAAGGCTGAGGCTTAACCCTCTGAGCCACCCAGGCACCCCTATGTTGTATGTTTTATCTGTATCTCCTTTCTTCCACATCATGAATTTTACTTCTCAAGGACATAAGAGTTAATAGAATTAGAATATCCCATAATAATTCCTTTGTTTTATCCCAGATGCCCATGCAACAGTCTCAGAGGAACAATGCTAATAATGTTGACATCACTAATATTAATATTACTAATAATACCTCCAAAAATTATGATTACTGGAAGCAGTTACAAAAATTTTTTTGGCATTTGTAGTATCCCCATTTTTTTATGCTTACACTGACAGTTATAGGAGGATATAACTGTTACATACTTTTTAACCTCTATTCAGTTCTATGTGTAATTATATATTTAATGCTATCAGTCTCTATAGCTATGTCAGAGTCATTTCTGTAGTGTGAAGCTTACTCTAGTAGATTCCTGAAGAAGCACTCTATGGGAACAACATTCCTTGAGTTCTCCTGTACCCTTAACACTTTGTGCCCTTTGTACCTGAAGATAGGTTTTGATCAATGTATATCTGTGACTCGCATTTTTTTTTTTAAGATTTTATTTATTTATTTGTCAGAGAGAGAGGAGCGAGAGCAAGCACAGGCAGACAGAGTGGCAAGCAGAGGCAGAGGGAGAAGCAGGCTCCCTGCCAAGCAAGGAGCCCCATGTGGGACTCGATCCCAGGACGCCGGGATCATGACCTGAGCTGAAGGCAGTTGCCTAACAAACTGAGCCACCCAGGCGTCCCGACTCGTATTTTCTTGAGTGTCTAAATACGCTACTTGATTTTCTTCTGCTGTTAAGCACTGGTGTCAAAATGTCTGACTGTAGTGTAATTTTCTTTTCCTTTTGGGCTGGATTTCTAAATAAGTTTTTATTTAAAATCCATTGAGTTTAAAATGTAGCTTTAGGGTCTCCTGGGTGGCTTTCCTGGTTGGGCGGCCACCTGCAGCTTGGGTCATGATCTGGGAGTCCTAGGATCAAGCCCCACAGTCAGGCTCCCTGCTTAGTGGGGAGTCTGCTTCTCCCACATCCCTCTCCTCCTCCCTCCACTTGCGCGCTCTTTCTGTCAAATAAATAAGTAAAAAAAAATTTTAATGTAGCTTTTTTTTTTTAAAGATTGTATTTATTTATTTGACAGACAGAGATCACAAGTAGGCAGAGAGGCAGGCAGAGAGAGGAAGGGAAGCAGGCTCCCTGCTGAGCAGAGAGCCCGATGCGGGACTCGATCCCAGGACCCTGAGATCATGACCTGAGCCAAAGGCAGAGGCTTAACCCACTGAGCCACCCAGGTGCCACTTTAATGTAGCTTTAAATATTTATTTTAGGAATTTTCTTAAGTTAGTTTTTAGTATTTGTTATTTTGTCTACTTTTCTTCTTTAAGGACTTCTGTTATTCATATAACGTTTGATTGTTTTCAATATTTGTCACTTTTTTTCAAATACTCTTTTATCTCTTTTTCTTTTTACTCAAAAAAAAATTAAATATTTTTCTTAAGGCATTTTTTTTTTCCTGTTTTTCTTTCTTATACTCCTAGTTTGGCCTTCATGTCTAAAATGATTTTCTCCTTTTATTTCTAATTCTTTCTTGAATTCTGTCATCTTGTTTTCTAATTTTGATTTATGCTCTTCTTTTATCTCTTACTTTTTAAATGCTTCTTTAGATCATTTTGAAATAGCTGATTCAAGTCTATGTGTTTTATGGACATCTCTTTCTGGCATGCTCTCATTGACTGTAGGGGTGTTATTGTGCTCTTTATTCTGTTTTTAAAATTATTATTATTATTTTTATTAACATATAATGTATTATTTGCCCTAGGAGTACAGGTTTGTGAATCATCAGGCTTACACACTTCACAGCACTCACCATATCACATATCCTTCCCAATGTCCATAACCCAACCACCCTATCCCTACCTCCCCACCTCTAGCAACCCTCAGTTTGTTTTGTGAGATTAAGAGTCTCTTATGGTTTGTCTCCCTCCCCATCCCATCTTGTTTCATTTTTTTCCATCCCTACCCCCCACAGCCCTCCACCCTGCCTCTCAATACTTTCATGTTGCTTCTTTTCTTTTTTAAAAGATTTTATTTATTTATTGGTTAGAGAGAAAGGGAGAGAAAGAGCACAAGCAGAGGGAGTGACAGGCAGAGGGAGAAGCAGACTCCCCACTGAGCAGGGAGCCCAATGTGGGACTCAATCCCAGGACCCTGGAATCATGACCTGAGCTTATAGTCATGACCTGATGCTTAACCATCAGAGCCATCCAGGCATCCCCATGACGCTTATTTTCAATGAGATTAGCTTTCCTTGATTTTAAGGAGGCCTGGTTCATATAACTTTCATAAAATATTAACAAAATATGAGGGCTTGTGTCCTTAAATTTCCTGGTTTCCTTGCCCTCTCCCACTTGTATCTGGACCATCTCTTTTTATGGTCTCTGTCATCCATATCTTTCTCAAGTGCGATTCCAGGAACCACCATTTTGCTACAGTGTGGGGCTCTGGCCTGGAAGATAACTCTGGGTGATCATTTTCAAAAGTTCGTAGACTCTAACCTCTTCAGATGCTGTTGTGTACTTGGCATTCACACCCTATGGTTATAGGTAAAATCCTGCCACTCTTAGCTGCTATTTTGTAGTTGGCCTGCTGTGCTTTCAATGAATTCCTGAAGGCAATTTTGCTATTTTCTGTTCTTCTATCTGGCAGACGTCCTATGGCTTATCTATGCTTCCCCTTGCACAGATGCAGATACTAGGCAGATCTTGTGGTTGCTGGTGATTTGCCCCCACCCACTTATGTTTGGAGTTTTAAAGAGATGATACTCTGTCACCAAGTTTGGTTGTAAATGTAGTCTATAGCTTCTGAGTTTTACTATCAACTTGCTCATTTTTTTGGTTAGGGATTTGGTTTCTACTACCACACTATCCGCCTATAGTATTCTCAAGAAACTAGTAATTTTAAGATGAAAATAAACCAGCCAAATCTCTCTTTGAATCAGCTCTATGGTTATTCTATTGTAAATGATAAAACTGCTTTGGGAGTGCCAAGATGATCAAATTTTATTTTTATGAGAGTGAAACATAATGCACGTCTGCTTTCTTCTAAAGCACACTTCTGTGTCTCTTTTCTTGGAGCCCTATCAAAAATGACATCATGGAATGGAATATATTGTTCCTAATTTAACACTTTTGGGGTGATTAGATCATATACATGTAAATGTTAGAGAAGCACTGAGTTCTTTGTAAATCGCTGTGTTAAAATATATGTTTCCGTTAGTGCATTAATATTGTAAGTGAAGTTCTGTTTCAGAATTCATACATAATTGTCAATGAATAGACACATTTGCCTACTGATTAAATATAAACAGCTTCCTACATTAATGGCTGAACAGACCAGGGCTTTAGAAAATTATTATTTAAACCCTTACCTGGCAGTCTGCTCAACTTTCCGTGTGATTTATATGGTGACTAATTTACCAATGGCTTCAAAATGATCTTCACTCCCTTGGCTTGCCTTGCTGGCTCATTTGGTAGAACGTGCTACTCTTGATCTTGGAGTTGTGAGTTCAAGCCCCGTGTTGGGGGTATGCTTAAAAATAAATAATTTCGGGAAGCCTGGATGGCTCAGTGGGTTAAAACGTCTACCTTTGACTCAGGTCATGATCCCAGGGTCCTGGGATCAAGCCCCGCATCAGGCTCTCTGCTCAGCAGGGAGCCTGCTTCCTCCTCTATCTCTTCTTCCTCTCTGCCTACTTGTCTTGTGATCTCTGTCTGTCAAATAAATAAATAAAATCTTTTTAAAAAATAAATTCTAAAATAAATAAAACAATATTCACTCAGAGCTAGAGCTTGTTAAAATAATTTAAGATTCCTTGACTAGATCATTCAAGTATAGCCTCGTAAGACCATAACAGACTACCCCTCATAATTTTTTTTTAAAGATTTTATTTATTTGTCAGAGAGAGAGAGGGAGAGAGAGCGAGCACAGGCAGACGGAATGGCAGGCAGAGGCAGAGGGAGAAGGGGGCTCCCCGCCGAGCAAGGAGCCCGATGTGGGACTCGATCCCAGGACACTGGGATCATGACCTGAGCTGAAGGCAGCTGCTTAACCAACTGAGCCACCCAGGCGTCCCCCCCTTATAATTTTTTTGAAGAGATAATAATTAATAGAATTTATTTTCATTTAGAATTTACTGTAAATCAAAGTGTAAAATGTCTTAGAAAAATTATTTCATTGCCATTACAGATTGATGGATGGATAGAAAAGTGGATAGATGTTTATATGCATTATGAAGTGAGTATAGAAAAAAGTTAATGATAGAATCTAAATGTTGGGTATAGATATGTTTACTGTAAAATTCCTTCGACTTTGCTGTATGCTTGAAAATGTTTGTAATAAAGTATTAGAGACAATATCATAAATGTTAAACCTCTATGAAAGTGAAGTAGAAGACGCCTTAGATTTCATTCTAGAATTTCCTTATTTAAAACCAAACAAAGGGACCCGTGGGTGGCTTAGTCAGTTAAGTGTCTGCCTTCAGTTCAGGTCATGATCCCAAGATCCTGGGATCGAGTCCCACATCAGGCTCCTTGCTCAGTGAAGAGCTGCTTCCCCCTCTTCCTGCCACTCCCCCTGCTTGTGTTCTATCTCTCTGACAAATAAATAAATAAAATTTAAAAATAAAAATAAAAATACATAAAACCAAACAAGGTTTGTAAGAGCTAGAAGAATTTTACTTCAAGAGTTTCTTGTGTGTATTTAAGCACATTTTTGTAACTTGTATAAAGAAAGAATTTCTTTAGAACAGGTTGATTCTTTTTGGAAGCACTCTATCCAAAATGGCTTCAGGAAGGAGGTTTCCTTGATACAGGCTTAAAATAAAAATCAATTAAAAAAATTTTTTTTGAACTGGGTGCCAGAAGATGCTGATATAGGCAGTTCCTTCCCCATATACTCATGCCCATGATAGGTTTTTTTGTTTTTTTTTTTTCAGTTGTGACAGAAGGGACATAAATGTTTGGGGCATAGGTTCAAGAAGATTGTAGAGTAATGATGGTATCTTTGCTACCTGCCCATAGCATCATTTTGGTCCCTCAGGATTAGAGAAGTAAAGGTCAGAAAGTAGACCTCCTACAACTCTGGGCATCAGCCAAGCTGCTCTGGGGCTTACATGTCCCAATGTGCAGAAAGTGAAGTTGGAAGCCATTTTGCCAGCAAGCATGGAAGTCAGGTCAACTGTGGCATGTTGAGGGCTGGCAATTAGAGGATTATCCAAAAGCTGCATCCTTGGCCTGGACATCATTTTTCTCAGAGTGTGAGCCTTCTGCAAAGACTGTGGTGGCATTCATTCAGCCAGATTCCTGAGCAGTGATGATACATACATCTGTTCCATACATCTGTATGGAAGAGGAGAAGCTGGGGGACCCACAGGAGACTGCCATGCCAGTCTGAGTAGTAGACATAGATGAGTCTCCGTTTGGTGGCTGATGGAAACAAATGAGGGATGCTTCAAGTACGTTCATTGTTTGAGAATAAGTGGCCTAAAAAGGAGAGCCTGAGATGGAAATTCTTATTCAAGTGATTCATTTGAGAACTGTTGTCAAGAGAAGGGCATGAGATAAGCAAGATGGGGCAAGGGGAAGACACCTATCCAAAAATGAGGTCTTAGGTGGAGGTTAGCTTCAATCAGACCTCACACAAAAGCTCTGGAGGGTAGATTGCATCTCACGATTGGTCCCTGAGGCAAAAGGACTTGGTCTTCCATAATTTTGTATCAGCCAGTTACTGGCTGACGTTTGGCCCAGCAGTAGAGGTTTAGAATAGCCTTCCAAATGAAGAGGCTCCTGTGGGCAATTCTTTGGAGAAAAAGGAAGCTGTGTTTTATTAAAATCCAAACTAGGGTAGTGGGTGCATGGCCTGTAAAAGGGAGCTGTGTGGAGCTTCATTACTTCTGCTGTGTTCTTCTTTCACAAGTGGGGGTCTCTGAGTCATCATAATCTAGGTAATAAATGTGAAGTTACTCTCATTTTATAGTCTCCAGCTCGTGAAGCCAGCCATACTAATCAAATATATCTTAGATTAGCTTCAAGCTTGTAGACCACAAACTGTTAATGTGCTTTGGCTTTAGGGACTATACCTGATTATAGCATTGTAAGCTCCATACTCATGACTGGATGATTTTTAAAATATGAAAGGAGTTAATAACAGTGTAAAAAGAAAATCTGAAGCAGGGTTAGCTCTCAGGGAATTCAGTCCTATTTCTACCACACCTGTGGCTTCCGTCAAGTCTTTAAACCTCTCTGGGTTCTTGTTAGATAAGGAATAATTGACATTTGCTACAACCTTAATATTGTGCTTTCTCTATTTATAAGGTGATAGGAAGCCATGGAAAGTCCTCCAACTGAGGCCATTTGGTTTTAAGTATCTTTGAGAAAGGCGAACCCAGTAACACTGGGTGTACCGCCTGGAAGAGTGAGAAGCAGAGAGACAGACTAAAAGGCTGATATCATTATCAGACTTGAGGTAGTAAGGCCTTCTCTGCTTCCTCGCCAAACCAAACTAGATTAGAGTCCCCTACAGAAGTCTCTCAGAACATCTTGCAATTATGTGTTCAATGTTCACTTTATCCACTAAACATTACTTTGCATAGGGGCAGGAACCATGCCTGTCTTATTCCTCATTGCATATCCAGAGGTGGACACCACTGTGTCCAGCAAATATTGGCTGAAGATACAAGGAGTTTGAAAAAAATAGAGGAGGGCGCCTGGGTGGCCCAGTGGGTTAAAGCCTCTGCCTTCGGCTCAGGTCATGATCTCAGGGTCCTGGGATCGAGCCCTGCATCGGGCTTTCTGCTCAGCAGGGAGCCTGCTTCCTCCCCTCTCTCTCTCTGCCTGCTTCTCTGCCTACTTGTGATCTCTGTCTGTCAAATAAATAAATAAAAATCTTAAAAAGAAAAGAAAAGAAAAAATAGAGGAATGTAGTTTAATTCAGTAGATACTGGTTAAGAATAAATGTCAAGTATTGGTATCTGATGAAGGAGAAGAGTCACAGGTAACTTTAAAGCTTTGAGCCTGAGAGGGTGTTAATAAAGAAGTTAGAAGGGTAAGTTTGTGAATTTTCTGTTGCTGCAGAACAAATAACTTATTGGATTAAAATAATGCACAAGATACCTATTGGGTGAGGAGTCTGGGCACAGTTTAACTAGGTCCTCTGCTTTGGGTCCCACATGATGCAATGAAATACTCAGCCAAAGCTGATGTTCTCCTCTGGAGCTTGGGTCCTCTTCCAACCTTGTTCAAATTGTTGGTTGAATTTAATTCCTTGTGATGATAGGACCACTCAGCAACTAGAGGCTGTCTTCTTCCCAAGTAGTTCACAACATGGTCATTTGTTTTTTCAGGGACACTAGAAGAGGGTCATTCTTCCTTCAGTTCTCTTCTTTCATGGAAGGGATACACCCTGTTTGAAGGTCTCACCTGATTAGGCCAGGAGGTAGGATAATTTCTTTTTTGATTAACCCAAAGTCAACTGATTGGGGACCTTAATTATATCTGCTCAATTTCTTTGTCTTTGCCATATTGTTGGCTAGAAGCAAATCACAAGCTCTACCCACACGGAATGGGAGAAGATGATCTAAAGTTGTAGATACAAGGGGATAGAAATCACAGGGAGCCACTCTAAAATCCTGCATACCATGGTAAGTCAGCTCAGTCTTTGTCACATTTGAGTAAGAGTGGGAAACAAGAAGTCAGTGATGGGTGAAAGGTCATTTGGACTTGGGGTTGGACACACTTGGTATTAGGAGAGAAAGTTTATTATATTGAGAGGAAAGCAAAGGGACAAAGACATTGCAGGTTTTGGGAATATGTTTACTATTTAGGGAAGGAAATGGACCTAGAGAAGTAGAGAAGGATCAGCAAAATAGAGGAGAAAAACTCATTATGAACTCTCACATAAGCAGGAGGGAATTTCAAGAGCTGGGGGATTAATAGAGTTGAAGGTCACAGCCCTGGAGGGGAACACTGGTAAAGCCATTCATTTGTGCAGTGACCTTAGAAAAAACTGGTGTGATGCTGTGGTGGTGGGCAGAGTCGAGGCTGTAGGGAATTAAGGAAGCAGGGGCTGGTGAAGCAGGGGAAGAGGAGTGTTGGGTGGAGGCCTCTGAGATGTCCCACATCCGTCAGGACTGGGCTGGGCCAGGAGTCACTGCTCCTGCAAGAGAATGAGCTTCCAACAGAGCCTGTTTAGTCTAGCTCTGTCTACACTGACCTCTGTGGACTTTCATTCTGGAGTGTGAACTAACAGCACAGTTTGCATTTAGGCTGGTTGGGGGGCTCTCCTGGGCAAGACAAATGAGACTTTTAGGAGAAAACATGAGTAATCTACCGACTTGGGGAAATTGGAGGTAGGGAGCCTTTCTGCTCTCTGAATAATTAAAAATAGACTCTTCCATCTAGTTCTGTGAGTTGAATTTTTAATGATGAGTAAAAATCCCTTGCTTGGTTTCTTTTTGGCCAGGCCTCATTTCTCTCAAGTCAGGAGCCCACTTGCCCTAGCTGTTTTGCAGATATCAAGTAGAATTCCGAGGAAATGAAAATAGGAAGCATTAAACAATTTTTGGACCCAAGATAGATATTCTGAGGCTCTTGAAATAACCAGTATTGAAGAGGTGTCTCATTAATCAAATGCAGTGTTGCCATATAAAAGCTAAATTTAATTCCAGTGTAGGAAATCCATAAATGAGGCAGTTTCTCTTCATGGAGCCTCAGGATTATGTTCCATTCTGTCTCCTTTCATTCAAAAGATCAACCTGAAATAATTTTGTTTTTATTATGAGAGGTGTGTAGCTAACAAAGACCAACACAGTGTCATTTGATTAATCAATATGGCAATATTGTTGGACTTTCTTGTATCTCACCGTCTTACTTCCATCACCAAGCAATTCACATAAATGTTTTCACCTTTTTTTTTCTTTATTATTTGTTCCATGTTAAAAATTCCTGGATATAGAGGTGCCTGGGTAGCTCAGTGGGTTAAAGCCTCTGCCTTCAGCTCAGGTCATGATCCCAGGGTCCTGGGATCGAGTCCTGAGTCGGGCTCTCTGCTCAGTGGGGAGCCTTCTTCCCCCCCACCTCTGCCTGCCTCTCTGCCTACTTGTGATCTCTCTCTCTCTGTCAAATAAATAAAATCTTAAAAAAAAAATTCCTGGATATAAATACTATTCATAGAAAAATAGGATTAAAACCTACAGCCCTAAGAGTTTATAATCATCTCTGCAGCCCACTGTGTTCATCTAGCATTTTAAATGGATTTTTCCATCCTTCTAAACCAATAGGGTAAGTGCTATACACACTGTTGTAAAGCGTATTTCATGACTCACTGGGTTTTTCTGTCTTTAACTTTACAATATATATAATTTGATTAAAAATTTTGGCTGGTCGGGATAAGGAGAAATAGAGGGAAATTGCTCTTAACGGAATCTCCAGTGTGCCTGGGATTATAATTGAAGCAGAAATGAACATCTTTCTCCGTAGGAAGTTAAAGAAAGGCTTTGTTCCATTTTTACATTGGAGATCATCTGTTATTGTAACCTAGACACCTAAACCCACTCCATATTCAAAAAGTGCCATTTATAAACATGCATGCCAAGTTTCGAATGCCCTTTTTAATGTTTGCATATAATTTGAAGCTTGCAATGCCAAAGTAAAATACAGTTTCCATTGTATTGCATTACCCACACTGCATGTGAGCTGCCTGTTTTCTCTGACATTGCCTGAATAGACGAAGCATAGTTTGACTTGGTTCTAAAGAGGAATGTTTCTCGGCTCAACTGAAATGATTGCTAGGTAGAAGCTGCCAACTTCATTTTCCCCCCACAGAAATGTACATTTTTCCCTATTATAAAATGTACTTATAATAGAAATGAGACAGTTCCCCAGAGTGTGGTTATCCAGAGGTAATCTCAACCCAATCTGATTAGAGGCAAGTGGCTCATGCCTCAGAATGCTCCAGGGTATGATTATTTTATGATAACCATACTCTGTATCATGTCTTATTGATTAACTAATAAAGTGTCAGCATTTCTATTTAGAAGAAAAGCTGAGAAACCAGGGGAGGATTCTGGTTCTAGAAGGAAGCGATTCTTTTGAAGGACCCAAACTACCTCTTTTGTGCCAACTTTTTACAATTTCAAGTGGAACATGAAAAGTCATCATGTGCCTATTTTCACATCCCTTTGGCGCTAAGATCATTCGTTGGTTTAATCTGATGTATTGATTTATATTTAAATGTACCATAAATTGTTGCCTCTCTCTGTTGTGAGATGAGAATGTGTGAGAGCAGAATGACATTTCTTTAAAGAATGCTGCATTTTGTTCTCCTCATCCAGATGACTTCATTGCACAGGTCCAGGGAAATATAGATAGAACCCGAAAAATATAGCAACCAGCTTGCCTATGGAAGCCATATGCTGGTAATATCAGCTAGCTTTGGAGTGAGAAGAGCATATGACTAGCAGGCAAGTATTTTGCAGCTAGAATAGCTTTTGGACTATCACTAGGAATGTGTCCCATGGCGTACAAGTCCAACAACTAAGAACCCACAATATCCGTATCTCTCCCAAAGGCTATGACTACATGTATATGAAAAAGGTGGGATAGGGAACTGAAGCAATTCTCTTATATGATTCAGTTCAACAACCTGTTTTGTCACAGTTACTTTATGTTTTCATTGTAAATATAAGCCCTTATGGCCCTGATCACCAAATTATTGCCTCAGTATTGCATTTTCTCTTACTATGCAGACACAGCTAATATATTCAAATTGAAAAATGTTCCACAAGCAATAGTCCACTGTAGTTCTTGGTGATGTATGTTTTTGATGAAATTCCACTCTCTGAGAAGTATCATCTAGTCACTTCTATAATCATTGGTCAAGAGGCACTTGGTGTTGGGGTCAGGAGATCGCTTTCACGCTTCAATCCATTTCCTGGCCTATACATTATCGGTGCCACTCTAACAAAGATATACATAGGATTATCTTAATTTATTCATTCCTGCTTTAAGTATCCCACTCCTCACAGAGCCGGTGGTATTTTTATCTTTAAAATCCAAATCTGCTAGAATGGAATTTCTAATTTCCCAAAGAACATTTTACCAGAATCTCTATCTTTAAGATTTAGGTTTAGTATTTGTCACAGGAATCATCCAAACTGTTTTCACAAGGACCTTAAAACTGATCAAACTGATTATTTAACACACATCTTCCTATTTAATCTGATGCTGTTTCTCACCCTCTTAAAAACAGGATTTTACTGCTCATCTCCTTTTTTCTCCTACAATGGCACTGTTTTTTTTTTTTTCAATGAGACCTTTGTTTATGTTGTTTGTTTGTTTGTTTTTGCTGGACAGACACACTCCTTCTAAATTATCTTTGACCATCTTGCACTGCAAGACATAAAGGCTCTGCCCCCTAAGTTCTCAAAATTAAGGGAACATGGAACTCCCAAAGACTGCTGATTACATTTGTCCTAAGAAGAGTTTTTACCCTGGGGTGAAAAGCCAGCCACTCCATTGGTTCTGAATATTCTCAGATGTTAACAGATCCTCGAGGAGGATCAACATTGTTGAGTAACGATTGGTGTCTCCTGTTTTTTCTTCTGTTTTGCGCTTACTATGAAAGGGAAACCTCATTAAAATGGAGTGAGGAGGCCAGAAGGGGGAGCTCTCATGACCTACCTGTCCTTACCAAATGCAGAACTGACAGGAAGGGTAGCACTCCGAGATCCAGTGAGTACTACTTTCCTAGCCTGTAGAGAGGAAAGGTTTTCTCCTTGCCTGACTTCAGCCCATCCAATGAGAAACTGTTACAACTAGGCAGGTGAAAAACCACTACACTTCAAACTCCTAATTTACTCCAATGGACTTTTTGTTTATGAGAACAACCCCCCCACCCCAGCTCCTCCCTTTCTTCTATAAAAGAGTGTTCCTCTCCTTTGTTCTCTTGAGTTGCCTGTGGTTTTGACTAAGGCTTGCATGTCCCAAATGACAATTCTTTGTCATTTGGCTGGGAAAATAACTGAGGTTTTTTTTTTTTTTTTTTTTTTTTTAAACACTTAACATTTTTAACAGACAGATCACAAGCAGGCAGGCAGAGAGAGAGGGGGAATCAGTCTCCCTGCTGAGCAGAGAGCCCAATATGGGGCTCGATCCCAGGACCCTGAGATCATGACCTAAGCTGAAGGCAGAGGCTTAACCCACTGAGCCACCCAGGTGCCCCAAAATAACTGAGTTTTATCTTTAAGGTTAACCTAACCGAAGCTGTTCTGTTGTGGTTTGGGTTTTTTGGTTCGTTTGTTTCACAATGACCAGTGGAAATAATTTAGGTATTTGAACACATTTTAAGATGTGTGTCCTAACTCTTACCTTCTCATGTCTGTGTCTCTGGCTGTTCCTTTTGGGGATATAGTTCAGTAACTCCTGCATTTAGTTAGCATAGTCTACATTACATTGCAGTAACACACAACTGTAAAGCTTAAGTGGTTTATTTTTTACTCTAGAGGTGAGAATATTGGTCAGCAGGATAGGCTCTGCCCCACATAACCTCACTTTAGGACTGAGGCTCTCAGGAACATTGCTGTGCCCTGGGGCAGTGGGAAAGACAGCTCTGGGGAGTCCTGCATGGGTCAAGTGCCCTAGCTCAGAAGTGATACACACTGACCAATATGATGCTCAGAGTCCACCCAACAAGGATTGTTCCAGAGAGGACAGACAGTACAGAGCTATTATAGGTCTAGAGTAAGAGAGAGCTGGAAACACTTGGTCACCAGCATGAATGACTATCGCATCCCCTCAGGTAAAACAGCAGAATAGGGTGCCTGGGTGGCTCAGTCACTTAAGTGACCAACTCTTGATTTTCAGTCCAGCTCATCAGCTCAGGGTCGTGGGATGGAGTCCCAAGTCAGGCTCTGTGCTCAGCAAAGAGTCTGCTTAAGATTCTCTCCCTTCTTCTCCCACTGCCCTACTCCCCACTCTAAGAAAAAAAAAAAATAAATCTTCTAAAAAAACAAAACAAGAGAGCTACCTTTTTCCAGATGATGGAGGAGCTCATTAGCTCTTCTTCCCACATTACCTAATAAGTCCTTACCACACCTCAAAACCTCAGATTAAAGATACTGTCATCAGACTTTAAGGTTCGAGGGTAGATTTATTCATTTTCTATTGCTGCATGAAAAATTACAGCTAATTTAGTGGCTTAAGACAATCTATATTTATTATCTGGTAGTTTCCATGGATCAGAAGGCAGTGTATGGGTTAGCTGGGTGTTACGCTCTGGGTCTTATCAGGCTGAAATCAAGGTGTCAGCAGGGGCTCAATGCCATCCCAGGCTTACGGTCTCACTGGTTGTTGGGTGAATTCAGTTCCTCATGGTTATTGGAGTAAAGTCCCTAGCTTCTTGGTGGCTGTTGGTCAGGGACAACTCTCAATTCCTAGCCGTCACACTCATGTTCTTTGCCATACTGCATCTTCTAGAAGCAGTTCACAGCACAGTCACAGTTGTCTGCTTTTTCAAGGCCAGTAGGAGAAACCTCCTGGACTTCCTATCTCTCTGATATCTTTTAAGGGCTCTGCTGATTAGGTCAGGCCCACCTAAGATAATCTCTGTTGATTAACTCAAAGTCAACTAATTAGGGGTCTTAATTACATCTACAAATCCCTGTACCTTATAACATAATGTAGTGTATAAATGCCATTATATTTATAGGTTCTCTCACATCAAGTGGTAAGGGGATTATACAGGACAAACACAACACAGGATAGGAACCTTGGGGGCCATCTTAGAATTCTTCCAACATAGAGACATAGAGGGACCATATCTGTGCAATTAGAAGTCAGTCTTGCAAGCTGGTTGTGTTTGGGACCATCTTAATAGCTGGTTTTATAGAAAAATTTGTTGTTTTGTCCAGTGCATCAATATTCAAAACATAAAAGGAAGGAGAGAAGGAAGGAGGAAGGAAACTGATGTGAAATAACACCAAGGTGAGAGGACCATGAAGTGGTGAAGCAGCCACACATGAAACATATCAGCCTCCCAAATGCTAAAAGTTCCAGTTTATTCCCAAGTGTCACACTGTTTTTTAAATATAGATAAATGTGGCATTTTTAGATGGCCCTTGGTGTATCTTATTGCATCTCCTTTTTTTTTGTTTTGTTTTGTTTTTTTAAAGATTTTATCTATTTATTTATTTGACAGAGAGAGAGATCACAAGTAGGCAGAGAGGCAGGCAGAGGGAGAGGGGGAAGCAGGCTTCCTGCTGAGCAGAGAGCCCGATGCTGGGCTCAATTCCAGGACCCTGAGATCATGACCTGAGGTGAAGGCAGAGGCTTAACCCACTGAGCCACCCAGCGACCCCTGCATCTCCTTTATGATACAGTATTTTTAAGTTTTATTTTTAAAAAAAACTTCCTGCATTATTCTTTCCCAGAGAGAAGCACATTGGTTGCTTTGCTTCTTGCTCAACTGCCTACGACGGCTCATTATTCTATAATGTGTGCAGTATTGCCCAGAAGTAATTTTCCTTTTATTTTTGCCCACAAGGTGGAAAATTAAGGTTGAAATACAACTTTATTTTTGCTTTTCCCAGAAGAGGTGACAGTGTAGTTTTTCCTGCCTGTTTTTTGACAAGCCGTGAAATATTATTTTGGCTACAACTATTGACTCCTTCATTCTATTTTGGCAAAAGTTTTAGGTAGAGAGTCCCCTGCCTTTGTTTATGCCCTAGAGGCCCATTCTAGGGCCTTGCAGGATGAAGGGGGGATCCCCTTTCATAGCCTTTGTGACCTGGTTTTTCTGCCTGTTACTGCTCTCACATAGTCTTTCCCATCCTGGTCTTCCTTTTCTAACTGGAGAGGCTCATTCCCCATCTCCTTATAACATGTCTGCCCAGGAAATACCACTTTTTTGTACTGAAGAAATTAGGAAGCTCTAACAAAGACTTGAATGTTGATGATTTCAATTTCTCTTTGGTCCTGAGTATGAAACTAGTAGTAGAAACTTTGACCAAGAGTAGAAACTAGTAGATACTAGTAGAAACATTGACCAAGAGAGACTCCACATGTTAAGAAATTTTATCTTGATTTCATTATTCTGTACCCTATTAGTCCTTTTTAAATTTTTGCAATGTGATAAAGAATTTTAATAATGAAGAACTACAAGGATTTAGGCCCACTTTTATACATATCTTTTCCTCTGATTACATTTAACATCATTTCGTGACCAATACCAAAGGTGAACTACTTTGATGGGAAAGCATTATTTTTTTTTCCAGCTAAGGAATGTTTAAAGAGTCTATAAGGTCCTGAAGCTTCTATTCAATATTCATTCAGACCTGGATTTGAATTACTGTTCTGCCACTTCCTGAGTGTAAGTCTTATGCATATTATGTATTTCTCTGAGTCTCCATTTATTATCTGTAAAATAGGTATAATAAGCCCTAGCTCCTTAGGTCATGAATATTCAAAGACTGTAGTCCCATAAAAAATATATCACATCACCACCAAGTTAGGAATCCAAGGAATGGTCAAGTCATTTAATATAAAAAATACATAAATGTAACACATTAACTGATTATTAGAGAAAACCCATGTGATATCTCAGCAGATGCAGAAAAGACATTTGACAGGGCGCCTGGGTGGCTCAGTGGGTTAAAGCCTCTGCCTTCGGCTCAGGTCATGATCCCAGGGTCCTGGGATCAAGCCCCACATTGGGCTCTCTGCTCAGCCGGGAGCCTGCTTCCTCCTCTCTCTCTCTCTGCCTGCCTCTGCCTACTTGTGATTTCTCTCGTCAAATAAATAAATAAAATATTTTAAAAAAAAAAGAAAGAAAAAAAGGCATTTGAAAAACTTGGACATTTAATCATGGTAAAAACTCTTAGCCAACTCTTAGGAAATTCCTTTATTTGATAAAGATACTTATCAAAAACCTAGAGTAAACATTTTTATTAATAGCATGTTAGACGCATTCCATTTAAAATCAGTCCAAAGATAATAGTACTCATCTATTACCACTTCTGTATTCAACATTAGACTGCAGTTACTAGTCAATACAGCAAGATATGAAAAAGAAAGAAAAGCATAAGGGTTGAAAAGCAAGAAACGAAGATAGTATTTATGGAGGGTGTGACCACTTTGGAGAGAACCCCAAGGAACCTACATACACAATAAGAGTGTTTTTCAGGCTGGTTTGATTATATGATTAATATATTAAAACCAAAATTTGATTTGTATACTTGAGCAACAAACAATTGGAAAACATATTTTAAAAGATTTTCTTTTATAAAGAAACTAGAAATTAACCTAACAAAGGACTTCCCAGGTATGGGAAAGATTATAAAACTTGCTTAAAGTCCTTACCCAGCATATATTTCATGGCCAATAACTATAACCACTAAGAATTATGCGCAGACCTTCAACTCCCTTGCATTTTCATTGCATGCTGGCCTGCTTAGCCAAAATCAGAGTCATAGCCAACACTCTCTCCACCCTGGTCCTGCACCTGTGCAACGGAGTGTGACTGGAGTAAAATCACACAAACATGCCAGCTGGTTTCACTTTAAATTTAGGATTGCTAATCTTAACTGGGCCCTACTGCTTCCCTGAAACCCTACTGTATTCTTTTTTTTTGGTCCATTTCTATTCCCATTCTCCTATACCAATGTTTTCAAAATGGGTACATAAGCATGGAATCACCACTTAATCCAGCTGTTCCACTTCTAGGTAGACAGAAGAATTAAAAGCAGGTACTCAAACGGAAATTTGTACATCAGTGTTCAGAGCAGCATGATTCCCAATTGCCAAAAGGTGGAAACAATCTAAATGCCCATTGACAAATGAATGGATAAACTGAATGTGGTATTTATGCATAATAGAATATGAATTTACTTTATACTTGATCTTAGCCAAAAGGCCGAGAAGCGATGGAATGTGATTTTACTTTAAAAAGATGTGAAATTCTGGGATGCCTGGGTGGCTCAGTCAGTTAAGCATCTGCTCTCAGTTTAGGTCATGATTCCAGGGTCCTGGCATCAAGCCCCACATCAGAGTTCCTGTTCAGTGGGGAGTCTGCTTCTCTCTCTCTCTCTTTCTCTCTCTCTCTCTCTCTGTCCCTCCCTATCACTTGCTCGATCTCTCTCAAATAATCTCTGTCAAACAAATAAATAAAACCATTAAAAAAAAAGATTCAAATAAATAAATAAAGTCTTTTAAAAAAATTAAAAATAAAAAGATGTGAAATCTAATACAGGTTACAGCATGGATAAACCTTGATAACATTATACTAAGTGACATAAGCCAGTCTTCACAAAAGGACAACTATTGTATTATTCCACTTAGTGAGGTAACTGGAATAGTCCTCATGTTCATAGAGACAGAAAGTAAAATGGTGGTCGCCAGGGTCTGGAGGGAGGGAGGAATGGGGAGTTAACAGATACAAAGTTACAGTTTAGGAAGGTGAAGGCAGTCCGCAGATGAATAGTAGAGAAGGTTGTACCACAATGTAAATCTGTTTAATGCCACTGATTGTACACTTGAAAGTGGTTAAAATGGTAAATTTTATATTACCTATATTTTACCACAGTTTTAAAAATACATACCTATGTGGGGCACCTGGGTTGTGCACCTGGTTAAGTGTCTCAACTCTTGTTTTGGCTCAGGTCATGATCTCAAGGTCATGAGATTAAGCCCCACGTCTGGCTCTGCTCTCACCACTGTGTTGGCTGAGAACTCTCCCTCCTCTTCCTCTGCCCCTCCCTGCCACTCTTTCTCCTCTTCTCTTTCTCTATCTTTCTCTCTATGGAATACATTAATAAATCTTTTTTAAAAATTAAAAAAAATAAGGGGGGGGGGGCGCCTGGGTGGCTCAGTGGGTTAAAGCCTCTGCTTTCAGCTCAGGTCATGATCCCAGGGTCCTGGGATCAAGCCCCACTTCGAGCTCTCTGCTCAGCGGGGATCCTGCTTTCCTTCCTCTCTCTGCCTCTCTGCCTACTTGTGATCTCTGCCTGTCAAATAATTTTTTTAATTAATTAATTAATTAATTTTAAAAAATAAAAAAAAAAAAAGAGAACATATGAAGGCTTCTTACGAAATACATGGTTGAAGCAGTCACTTTGCAAATACACTCTTTCCCCAAACTAAAGTGCCTAAGAACCTCTGAGATCCAGGAGTCTCTTTTTACATTTGCTCTTCTCTTCTTTATGAAAAAAGTGTTTTTAATCATGCATCTCATCTATTATGAATATTATTATGGTGCATGGCCCTGGTATGTAAGAAGCTAGATAAAGAAATAATTTGAAGTATTGTTGTACATGTTGAGAAAATGAATGACTCATTGTTGGGAAATATTATTACAGTTCAGTTATATTCCAACTCTTTGCTTTTAATTAAACTGAACAAGAACTAATTGAGTTGTCAGCAGATAGATCATTAAAAATAATTTTTAATGATTGATATAAAATATTTATACAGATAATCATTTGTTGAAATATAATTAATATACCATGTTGCATTAGTTTCAGGTGTACAACATATTGATTCCACAATTCTATGCATTACCCAGTACTCACCACAATAAGTATAGTCACCATCTGTCACCACACATTATTACAATATTATTGACTATATTCTCTATGCTGTGCTTTGCATCTCTGTGACTTATTTATTTTATAATTGGAAGTTGATACCTCTTAATTCCCTTTATTTATTTTGCCCATCCCCCCCCACCCACTTTCCCCCTAGCAATCACCAGTTTCCTCTCTGTATTTAAGAATGTTTTTGTTGGGGCACCTGGGTGGCTCAGTGGGTTAAAGCTTCTGCCTTTGGCTCAGGTCATGATCCCAGGGTCCTGGAATCGAGCCCTACTTCGGGCTCTCTGCTCGGCGGGGAGCCTTCTTCCCCCTCTCTCTCTGTCTGCCTCTCCATCTACTTGTGATCTCTATCAAATGAATAAAATCTTAAAAAAAAAAAGATATTTTGTTTCTTTGTTTGTTGTTGTTCTTGTTTCAGATTTCCACATATAAGTGAAATCATATGGTATTTGTCTTTCTCCGTCTGACTTATTTCACCTACCATTATGCCCTCTAGGTCCATCCATGTTGTCGCAAATGACAAGACCTTTCTTTCTGATGTGTAATATTCCATTGTGTATATCTGTCGATGGACACTTGGTTGTTTCCATACATTGGCTATTTTAAATAATGCTGTAATAAGCAGAGATATATGTCTCTTCATGCATATTAGTGTTTTTGTTTTCTTCAGAGAAATACCCAGAAGTGGAATTACTGGATTACATGGTATTTATATTTTTAATTTTTTAAGGAAACTCCATACTATTTTGCATAGTGGCTACACCAATTTGCATTCCCACCAACAGTGTACAAGGGGAACCCTTTTCTTCACATGTTCTCCAACAGTTGTTATTTCTTGTCTTTTTTTATTTTAGCCATTCTGACTGGTGTGAGGTGATAACTGATTGTGGTTTTGATTTGCATTTCTCTGATGATTACTGATGTTGGGCATCTTTTTGTGTCTGTTGGTCATCTGCATGTCTTTCTTGGGAAAATACCTATTCAGGTCCTCTGACCATTTTTTTAATTGGATCATAGATCTTAATATGTTTTGGATATCAACCCCTTGTCAGATATATCATTCGCACATATCTTCTCCCACTTAGTATGTTGTCTTTTTGTTTTGCTAATGGTTTCCTTCACTGTGCAAAAGCTTTTTAGTTTGGTATAGTCCCCAACAGTTTATTCTCTTAGTTAGTCTTATATGAATCTTATATAAGAACTCTTTGCCTTTACTTAAACGGAACTGAAAACTAATTTTTGATAATAGATATAAAATATTTATAAAAATAATTTTCAGTAAGAATCTTTGTGATTTTGATAAGTAACTCAGGAGTTTCAATAATTTCATAACTTTGCTTTAACAAAACTCCTCTTTCCAACTAGCTATAAGTGAATTTATATCTTATGCAATGATAAATTTATGGTGAAACATTTTAGATGTCACTTTAAAATGTATGAGGAGATAACATCTTTCAAAATTATTTTAGGAGGTATGCAAAGAAAAAATTTGGTGACTACTAAGTTAGTTGACTACTTGGTATTTTTTCCTTTCTGTACAAAATGCCAGCTTTTCCCAGATTCTATCAGCCAATGACCCTACATTCTCTTATACTGAGAAAATTGAAGCAATCAAAAGAGACTATCCACAAACCACCCACTTCATGCACACACCTGCTAGCTTCTGCACCCACACCTCATCCCTCCTGTTCCTATAGATGAACTCCCCAAGCCAGTAACTGAAGCTAAGCCCTCTCTTTGTACCCCAGGTCCCACCCCTTTTTGTCTCTTCCAGGGCATTGCTCTAGCCATTGGCCTGTCTATTGCGTCCCACTGTTTCTCCTTACTAGGGAATCATTCCTGTTAGTAAACAGAGAATCATTCCTGTTAGTAAACAGATACGCTCCTATTTCCTCTCATCTTAAATAGAAAAACAAAACCTGTCTTGATTCACATTCCCTTCTAGTGACCACCCACTTAACCTCAAGCCCTTTATATATAATTTTGTAATTTACAGCAAAATTCTTTGAAAGAGTTATCTATTCTCAATTCTTTTCTCTCATCATTCACTCTTAGACAGACCTGCTTTGGTGAGGCCCCACCCATTCCCACTGCTCTTTGTCAGTGCCACCAGTGGCCTTTGCTTTGCTACATCCAGTGGTCAGTTCTCAGGCCTTATCTTTGGTGGGTTTTTTTTTTTTTTAAGATTTTTTATTTATTTATTTGACCGAGATCACAAGTGGGCAGAGAGGCAGGCGGGGGGGGGGGGGGTTTGGGGGGGAGGGGTCAGAAGCAGGCTCCCTACTGAGCAGAGAGCCCAGTGCAGGGCTGGATTCCAGGACCCTGTGACCTGAGCAGAGGGCAGAGGCCTAACCCACTGAGCCACCTAGGCACCTTTCTCAGGCCTCATCTCACTTGACCTGTCAGCAGCACTAGACCCATGAGACCTATCATTGAAATGGTTTCTTCCCTTGACTTCCAAGACCTCCTAATTCCTTAAAGTTGCTTTCTAGTCATTCCTCAGTCCCCTTTGTGGATTCCTCATCTTTTCAGCTTCTAGGACCTCTTCTCTTTTCTGTCTATGCAATCCCTAATCATCTTACTCAATCTTTTGTCTTCAAATACCATCTTTTTTTTTTTTTTTAAGGTTTTATTTATTTATTTGACAGACAGAGATCACAAGTAGGCAGAGAGGCAGGCAGAGAGAGAAAGAGGGAAGCAGGCTCCCTGCTGAGCAGAGAGCCCGACCGCGGGACTCGATCCCAGGACCCTGAGATCATGACCTGAGCCGAAGGCAGCGGCTTAACCCACTGAGCCACCCAGGCGCCCTTCAAATACCATCTTATCTGCTTGTTCCAAGTATCTTCTCTTTCCCTCCAGATCTCTTCTCCATTTCTCCATCCTGGTCTCTGCCTCAGGTGGTTGACTTGTTTGTAATTTATTGACATGCCACAATAAGCTATTGTACCTTCTCACTTCTAGTTGGTTGTGACCAATAGCAAGCTGTGACAGCCTAGTCAGGGGAAAAAGAAGACTGATGTTTGGATATTTATTTCCGCAGCCTCTTCTTTGTGAGGACTCTTAACCAAGATAACTCCCCCCAAGGTCCCCTTCTCCACCCAACTTTCTGTTTTCAAGTTCTTATAACACCTACCTCTCCTGTTCTTTTAGTATTTGGAACCCTTAGGGTGTTCAGCGATTCCTTGTATTTCTTTACACACTCACCTCTAATAGTCCCTTTGTAAGTAACCCTCCTGACATATTCCTGATTTGAGTGTGCCATTGTTTCCTGTTGAGACCCTGACTGGTGAGATCTGTTCTGGTACAGATGACTTCCATATGTATAACTTTATTTGGAGTCTTCCTTCTGAACTCCAGTCTTCTGTATGTAGCAGGCAACAGAGCGCCTCCTCCGAGCCGGCTAACAGAAATCTCAAACTTGCCATGTCCGGTATTGAGCTCCTGACATTCTCCCTCCAACCTATCCTTCCAGCACTCTTCCCCATCATGGTAAATAGGTCTGATGCTCAGACATATCTTTCAAGCTGATTGGTCCTGGCCTCCTCCCACCTCCATCTGCTCTGTCAGCAAGTTCTCTTGGTGCTACCTTTCACTGGCCACTTCTCACCACCCCACTGCCACTACTCTGATCCAAGGCACCATCACATCTCATCTGGATTATTGTAAGAGCCTCATGGATGGCCTCCCTGCTTTCTCCAGGCTTCATCAGTTCCAACATAGCGGCCGAGGCACTCTTGTTACGCACAGTCAGATCCTGTCCCTCCTCTGCTTATCAGCCCAGCCTCACCCTGATCTACACGAATGGGTCTCTGTCACCTTTCTGACCTCATTTACATTCCTGCCTTTTCTCCACTCCAGCCATTGTGGACTCCTCAGAGTTCTTTGAACAGACTGGACAAACCAGCCTAAACTTGTAGTCCCTCTGCTTGAGATGCTCTTCCTCTAGATAGTCACATAGCTGGTTTCCCCACTATCTTCTGAATTTTTGCATATTTATTGCTTATTCTTTTTTAAGATTTTATTTATTTATTTGTCAGAGAGAGAGGAGAGCGAGCGAGCACAGACAGACAGAGTGGCAGGCAGAGGCAGAGGGAGAAACAGGCTCCCTGCCAAGCAAGGAGCCTGATGTGGGGCTCAATCCCAGGATGCTGGGATCATGACCTGAGCTGAAGGCAGCTGCTTAACCAACTGAGCCACCCAGGCGTCCCTATTGCTTATTTATCATTTTACTTTTATTTATTCTTTTACTTATTTATTTTGTTTATTGTCTTCTCCCAACCAGAATACATGTTTTATGAGGGCAGGGATTTTTGCCCTATGGAGTAATGTCCACAATAAAGCAGTTGAATTTTCAATGAAATGAAAACATTTTAAAAAGACCGAAATAAGTCTCTGCCTTCAGCTCAGGTCATGATCTCAGGGTCCTGGGATCAAGCCCCGCATCGAGCTCTCTGCTCAGTGGGGAGCCTTCTTGCCCCTCTCTCTCTGCCTACTTGTGATCTCTCTCTGTCAAATAAATAAATAAAATCTTAAAAAAAAAAAGACCTAAATAAATGGAGATATACAGTTTTATTGGATAGGAAAACTCAATATTAGAAAGATGTCAGTTCTCCTCAAATTGATAAATTCACTTCAATTCCAATAAAAATCCCAGTAGAATTTTTCAAAGAACCTGACAATTCTAAACATATATTAATGAGCACAGCCTAAGAATAGCTAAGCACTCTTAAAGATTAAAGTGGGGAATCTTCTCTTCCAGATAACAACACTTTTTCCTCAACTTATAGTAATGCAGACAAGGTAGGATTGATTCAGGACCTAAACAAATTGGTAATAGAATAAAATAGAAAACCCTAAAGCAGACCTACGTTTATGGCAACTTAATATACTACAGAGGCAGCTCTGCAGTCATTGGAGGAAGGAAGGATAATTCAGTGAATTGTCCTGGAACAGTTGGTTATTCATAAGGGGAAAAAAAATGTACATGGGTCCCTACCTCACACCATACACAAAATTAATCCCAGATACATTATGCTTAGATGTGTAGGACATAGCTTCAATGTTTTTAGCAGAAAATAGATCATATCTTTATGACTTTGAGGTAGAGGACCTGCTAAAAAAGACCAAAAAATTGCTAGCCATGAAAAAATTACTGAAGTATTTTTGCATACATAAAAATCTGGGTACATAAAAGTGAAGAACATTTGTTTATTAAGAGACACTGTCAAGCAAATGATTATTATCCAGAATATATAAAGAACTCTTAGGAATCAATTAGAAAAATACAAATGTTCCAAAATGAAAATGAATGAAGCCTTGAACAAGCTTTCACAGCAAAAACACAAATGACCAATATTCATGATAATATACTTAATCTCTTTAGTAATCAGAAAAATTCAGATTTGCATTAGAAGTCACAGGATTTTTGCTTTAATTAAAAAGTGTCATAATAGGAAATGTGAGTAGGGATATGGAGCAAATGCAATACACACTGCTGGTGGAAATATCACTTGGTACCCCCATGGGGAAAATAGCGGGGTTTGGCCTCTAAATGTGAACATCCACTTGGGTACTAGGAGACCTGTATAGGAATGTTTGTAACAGCACTGTTTACAATAACAAAAATCAAACAACTCCCCTCAAAGAATTAAGATGCTAGAAACAACCCAGATGTCCATCAACTGTGTGAATAAATTGTAGTATAATCATGATATAACATTTTAGAATAGTGGAAATGAATGAAACCCAGCTACACACTGGCTTTATTTCCAGTCCTTTTGGCCCATGTTGCCCCTCTGCTGGCAGCTTATGCAGCTCAGCTCAAGATAGAAGAGCCAGTTCTTCAAGTAACAGCATGAACTTTCAGTGTGAGCCCTTTTTCTGTCTCCTTAAACTCAGCTTCTGACTCATTTTGCCCAGCTTCACACTCCCTGCACCTCACCCCTAAACCAGGCTCGTATGCGTGCGCATGTGTGTGTGTGTGCATGCGCGTGTGCGCGCACGTGCACAGTTAAGAGAGGATTTGTGAACAGAGTTAGGATTCTGACAGGAAGAAGAAGGAGGGCGTGGACCTTGGATAGGCAGCCATTGTGCACTGCAGATCTTCCTAGACTTACAGTGGGGTTACATCCTGATAATCCCTTCAGAAGCTGAAAATACCCTAAATTGAAAATGCGTTGAATACACCTGAGCAACCAAACATTATAGCTTAACCTACTTTAAACATACTCAGAACAACTTCCGTTAGGCAGTTGTTGGGCAACATCATCTAACATGAAGCCTATTTTATAATGAAGTGTTGAGTATCTCGTGCAGCAGATGAAATACTGTACTGCAAGTGAAAAACAGAATGCTTGTATGGGTACAGAATGGTTGTCAGTTGTATCGTTGTTCTTCCCCCGTGATCGCGTGGTTGCCTGGGACCGGCTGCTCACGGCAGCTGCCCAGAGTTTGGATTAGGAGAGAGGATGGTAGTGCATATTGCTGGCCTGGGAAAAGATAAAAATTAAATATTCAAAATGCAGTTTCTACTAAATGTGTATAGCTTTCGGACCATCGTAAGGTTGAAAACTCGTGTCTGCCTGTCACAGGTCAGAGACCCTGAAGCATTGGTTGACGCCTCTTCCCTCTTGTCTGCTGCAGACTTCCTGAGGGGAGCGCCATGTTGTCACCATCTGTGCGTTCCCCCAGCACAGCACCTGGCACATCTCAAGGAGTCAAGAAATACGTGAAGCCAAAGATGAGTCTAAGAAAGACCTCACTGGTCAGACCCAACAGAAACAGACATCAGGTCAAGAGCCTCTTTGCCATATCAACATGCTCACTGGGAAAGCTGGTAGCTGTAGATAAGGAAATGGGGAAGATGACAAATCAAGAGACAGAGGCATTTAGGGTTTTCTTTGGCTAGCAAAGAAACCAAAACGTACTGGTCAGAGGCATCAATTTTCCAGAGCAACAAAGTGTCTAGTTTAGGACACTTGCTTTTTGATGCAAGCATCCTCAAGTCTTTAGCAATAACCCCACAGTGAGGTGATGTTTTCCGGATCTTGAAAGGAGCACAGCAGAAGCTTTTGTCGTCCAGTTGCCAGGGCGGGGAACGTGGCTTACCATTCAACTGGAACAGTATTTTTGGCAGCCGGGGCTTTCAGGAGCTTTTCTCAGCCATCCCCTACACCAGCCAGCCACTCACTGGACGGGCCGGGCTGACAGCACAAAGCTTGGGCCCAGGCACCCCCGGCTCTGGTTTCCCCAGGTAGCCTGGGGTAATGTTTGGTATCCCTCTAATGATGACTAATTCACCATCCCAGTGTCTGAGGAGGTATGAAGGACTCAGACAAACCCCCAATTTTCCTGACTTTTGGTCAAAAGTGCCAAGACCTGGCCATGATATTCCAGCCCTTCAGAACAATTCTTCTCCTCCCTGCCTCCACGCTGGGGTCACCTCGTGCAGTAACGTGCTTTGTGCTTTGCGCAGGGGTTTTGCTGAGGAGCCAGGGGAACAGAATCCAGATGACATTTTGCTCACTAAACCTGGAGGGAGGGTTTGCATCCTGTACCTCTCTGGAGGAGGGAGCTCTTTCTTCTTATTAGAGGCAGCCACTGCTTGCCAAGCCTAGGCTTCGGCTGCCCAGAGGGGTGCCTTCACTTAATTGGTACAGAGATAAGTACTGCCTTCCCATTCTGTCCCTAGGAGGCACCCAAAAGCATTGGACAAATCTGTGATTGCTTCCTGCCCTAGCTTTTGCTGGGAGTGAGACCATCTGCAGAAGAGCCGTGATCATAGCCTATGTTCCCAGCCCTGCTCCTGAGAGTTTTGAATCTTCCTGATCACTGCCTATCTGTAAGCCTCGTCTGCCCAGCCTGCTGGCTGCCTGTGCTCTGGCTCCTTGCCTGGCTGATTCCTGGCTCACAGCTTAGCCCCGAACTCCCACTTGTGCCCAGGCCCCTGCGTGGTTGCTGACGCCATCCCTGGATGCAGCCGGTCCGGTCCTTCCGTGCTGACTCTGGGCTTCAAAACTTAAAGGCTTAGCACTGACAATAGCCTCAGAGCCAGACAAGAAGGAATTGTTTCCCACCGAGTAAAGTATTTTCTGTCCAGCTCAATACGACATCTTTGAACAGCCAGGCTCGATCCACTGGTGTACGGTACACATACCCCTGTTTACAGATGGCCTCGTAGATCCTTCTGTTCCAAGCACACCTCCTATCCCATTCTTCTGGTCCATGACCACAGAGTTCATTCCACTCTCATCTCTTATCACGTGTATCTCTCTAGATTACAGATGATCTTTCTCAGTATTGTTTTCAGTAATGTGCTCAAATTCCCACTAACATCCTTCACAGCTTGACCCATCGCCCAAGAGTCCCCCAATGCGTGCCTCCCCCAGGAGTCACCCCATCACACCACACAGGCACACACACAAACACCGCGCAGGCACGCACATACATGTATATGTGGGTGTGTGGACATGTGCACACATACACACAGACCTACAGAGCCTGCTTTGGATTTAGGGTCCAGAGACTATTTGGCTGCTGAAGCCATATGCAGGATGAGTCAGGAGCCTGCAGAGAAAACCCATGTTGTTACTGGAAGGACTAGCTGTCCTGTCCTGGAGCTGAGCTGTGTGACTCGCTGGGATAGGAACGCAGGCATAAAGGATTAGAAAGAAAGTCAGGAGTAGGGAGGAATAAAAGATGAGGGAAATTAATCCTGTCAGAATCCTGGGGAAAAAGATCGCACTTTGAAAAATTTATTTGAGGAGCACGTGGGTGGCTCAGTTGGTTATGTGTCTGACTCTTGACTTTGGCTCAGGTCATGATCTCAGGGTCCTGGGACGGAGCCCCACATCGGGCTCCACACTCAGCAGAGTGTCTGCTTGAGGATTCTCTCCCTCTTCATCTGCCACCCCACCACTGCTCTCATGCTCTCTCTCTAAAATAAATAAATAAATAAATTAATAAATAAATAATAATAACTTTTTTAAAAGAAAGGAAGGAAGGAAAGAAGGGAGGGAGGGAGGAAGGGAGAAAAATGTACTTGGGAGGGGCACCTGGGTGGCTCAGTTGGTTAAGCCGCTGCCTTCCGCTCAGGTCATGATCCCAGGGTCCTGGGATGGAGCCTCACATAGGGCTCCCAGCTCAGCAGGAATCCTGTTTCTCCTTCTCCCCCGCTTGTGTTCTCTCTGTCTCTCAAATGAATAAATAAAATCTTTTTTAAAAAGAGAGAGATAAGAACAGAAAAAGAAAAGTGTTTTGGGAGCCATCATGCCTCTGGCTCTTTTGCTCAGCTCCCCCCCATTTCTGACCAGAAACTATGAAGAATCCAGCTCCCTTTTTCCCCATAATTCATTCTGGCCATCTAGTCATTCCAACACAACTTCTGATCTGATTCCTATAGTGTAAGTTCCAGGTGCATCAATCACCTCGGCCACAGGAGACTATTTTGTGCTGCACCCCCAGCAGCTGGCCCTCTCCCACAGGGGGTCAGTGCATTCAGGCTTCACCCCCTGCACCCTGGCTCCTGTGAAATGTATATGAGTGCCTCTGGGGCTGAGATCCCTTCTTGATGTTCCTTTCAGCTCTTCACACCACCTACCGTGATTCTGGGCACATATCACACTACCAGTGTTTGTTAACTGATGGACAGATTGATCATAAGCACACATTCCATCACCTCTTATTGAGTGGTGTTTTTCAAAAAGTGCTGGGAGGATCCTTTGCACCAGAATCTCCTTGGGTGTTTAGAAAAAAATGCATGTGCTTGACCCCCACCACGCACTGGCTATTTCAGAATTTCTGAGAGTGTAACTGTGGCAGCTGCCTTGTAGTGGATAGATGATGGCCACAAACTGGCATTTCTGCCATCAAGAGACAGGGTCTATTTCTCCCCTCCTTGAAATTGGCCCATGGCTGCTGTGAACAATGAGCTGAAGCTCTGCCAGTTCCAGGCCCAACCTTGGTCTTTGGGAGGCCTGGACTATGTAGAGGGACCCTAAGACTACATGAAGAGGGGAAAGAGCCTGCTGAGCCAGCTCTCCACTCATCCCCTCCAATTTGCCCAGCATGTGGGTGAAGCTCTTCAGGACCCTCCGGATGAGACCAGAAACCAGCTGAAAACCAATGGATGACCCCAGGTGATCACCTAGAGCAGAAGAATCAACCAGCTGATCCTTCCCAGAGTTCCTAACCCACAAAATTATGAAATGGAATAAGTTGGCTGTTGCTTTAAACCTCTGAGTTTTGTGATAACTTGTCACATGGTGATAGAGAATAAGAATATGCAGACGTCACAAATTCTCCAGGTTTTTCTGGTGTATCCTAGAATTTGAGTCACTGTTGTAAAGGGATCTGAGATTTAATGAGTAAAATTTTATATTAAAGATGAGAAAATATAATTCACTTCACAATTTGTTATTTATATATCCTAAGGGAAGAATATATGGTAAAATAAAATCTCATCATTTATGTTGAACTCATTTTGTTTACTGAACAGTTCTGATCATAATACAAACAAGAGAGGGCCTCCAGCTCTCCTGAACTTTTCTAGACAATTCAATTGCCTCAGACAGTGTTAATAAACAATGTCATCCCAATGGAATAAAATACGGCTTTGGATTTAAAATGTAGTGAGTCCTGACAACATTTGGTTTGGATTGGACATGTTTCTTTAGTCTTTGCTTCCAGGCCAAAACTAAGAAGATTGGTGGGGGGGCGGGTGGGGAGGTTAGTCTCTCGGGAGTATATTTTAAATCTGAAGGTTGTGGGTTTCTTTCGGGTTTCATAATGAAACCTTTAAGACTTGTAAGTCACATGACCAACCACTGCTTTAGCCAGAGTTTTGGATGAAAACCACAGGACCCTACAAACCCCACTGGGATTAGTGATTTTTGTTTTGGTTTCTCAACAAAGCAATTTGGACAAATCTGAGAAATTTTTACAGACTCAGCAGAGATCGGTGTGAAACTCAGCGTCTTCCTTGGACGCTTCAGCTGAGCTTCGGTGGGTTTGGACGGGTCCAGTGCTTAAAAATGGAACTCTAAAAGCATAAAACCACACAAGCCAAAAATATTTTCCAAAATGAGTTTAACTAAACTGAAGCTGCTGGGATTTGTGCCCTCCCTGTGCCGACAAGTAAATGTGCCCCTTCCAACTCGATTCCCAACCTGCCTTCAAGCTCATTGGGTCGGCTGCATCACGTGCCGAGCGGAGCTGTCGCTCTAGAACAGAACCCTGGCCTCTTTAGACACTCTTCAGAGGTGGCGGTGTGTTTCCCAAGATTCAGTAGTTTGAAGCCTGGCAAGGAATCAACCTCACCACCTATTTTTATTTTGTTCATCTGAAAAACAGAGTGTCCATATGGTGGCATCACTTGAGAATAGCTGACAATAAATACAGTCATCCTTAAAGCCAGTGGTTCCCAGACAACCAGTCTGGCCCATGGCCGGGCTGCGTCAACACTGCTTGAGACCCTGGTGAAAAATACAGATTCCCAGGCAGCTCTCCAAGTCAGAATTTCTGGATGGGAGCCCAGGAATCTTTATTTTTAATGAGCTGTTCAGATGATTGTATACATCCAAGTTTAGGAAACACTTTGGTGTTGAAAAAATATGACACCCCAGCCCTGGCCAAGATGGAGTAACATGAATTGGATTTATCCGACTGCCTGAAACAACTAAAAAAACGGCAACAAAATGTATGAAAGAATGGCTTTCCGACACGGGAGTCAGGCAGTCCGGGATGATGATCACTGAGAGGGCAAAAAATGATTTTCCAGATACCAGGAAGGGAGAGCGGGCAACGCTTAGTGCATGACAATCACGTTTAGGGGATGAGGTTGTTAGGATGTGATTTCATTGTACTCCACGAAGGATGCTTAGTCACTTCACAGAGGACTCCTCACAGAGTGGGGGCAGGCTGAATAACCCGAGGGCCTTCCTTCCAGTGGCGATATTCAGCAGCACAGGTGTGCATATACTGATGGAGACTAAGGCCAAGTAAGGAATGGGTTTGCAACATGCTCTTATTTGTGTTTTAAAAATAGAGGTATTTACATATTACAATATGCAAAACCTTTCTGTCAGAAACCTAAGAGAGTGGTACATTGGTTGTTTCTGAGGCACAAGCCTGACAAGCTGGGCTGAGGTGGGATGGAAACAAGTTTTACTGTATACTTTCTATACTGTTCAAATATCTTTAAAATGATCATGTATTTCACTTTAAATAAAAAATTAAAATAAATGAGTCATCCTAAGGATTTCTTTAAATATTTAACCAGGAGTATCCGGCTGGTTCAGGCCGTAGATCATGTGACTCTTGATCTCTGGATTGTGAGTATAAGCCCCATGTTGCAGGTAGAGATTACTGAAGAATAAGCAAACTTTAAAAAATAATAATAATAAAATCAATAAATATTTAACCAAATTTTATTTGATTTTTACAAAACACCTCTCCTGTAACTCTTCAGGAAGTTGTTGACCATGTAAAGCACTTGATATAATACACACCCATTCAGTAATTTATTCTATGTATCGTTCACAATTTAGTTTGTCCTTATTCATCTGACATATCATACAATACTACACAACAGTGACAGCAAATTACATCATTTATTGTGTTTCAACTTAATTTGAAAAACAAGTTGTTGCCATTGCCTTTTCATTTCCAAAATGTGAGTTTAAATTTATTTAATTGTTTTCCGGGTCTGGCACAGTCCCACACAATGCCCAGTGTTAATTATCTGGTCACATCCAGATTCCTGCGGTTGTTTCTAAAATCTACAAAGTATTCTATTTTAGACTCCCAAGGGTCCGAAGTGTAAGATGTTTGTATAAGGCCTGTGTTTGCTCTATGTGTGGGTACACGTAAGATAAAGAAAAGCTTCAGGCTCAGAATAAATGTTCTTCCCTCAGGCAGGTCCACAGTCCTGAATGGATGTCCATGTTCAGGCCTCTGGTTTATGGGGAGCCCTTCTTAAGGGAACCCCACACAACTGCTTTTTCCACTCTTCTGAAGGGTAGGATATGCATGTTTTCATTGTTAAACAAAAGATATGAGCTATGTGAATTACCTAAAATTTTTCTTCTGCACATTGTAAGGATTTGGGAAATTTAAAGAACTAAAAGGCCCAAAGAAGAGATTTAACCAAAGAACCAAAGTCAGAGAAAGTGAATTTGAGAAATCAAATCCATTCTTTCTGATATTCCATTGTTTTCTCTGCTCATGGATTCTCGCCACAGGACAAGCAAGGTCAGTTCCTTCTCTCTTAAATTCCTTCTCAAAAACAATGGGAAAGGAAGCAAAATATGGGTATGTTTGTGTTTGCTCGCGTCAACATAAACACCAGGAAACATAGGTGAGAATCCCCTATAAGGACAGGGCATGGGGGTGGAGAGGGACTGGAGTACACGGGGACAGACCTTTCAACATTTACTGTTTTTTTTAATTGAAATATTTAATTGACACACAGTGTTACAGTAGTTGCAGGTGTACAGCATAGTGATTCAATTTTTCTATACCTTGTGCTTTGCTCACCACAAGTGTAGCTGCCATCTGTCACCATACAGCGCTAGTACAATACTATTGACTACATTCCCTATGCTGTACCTTTCATCCCGTGACGTGTTCATTCTGTAACTGAAAGCTTGTGCCTCCAACTCCCTTTGACCCATTTCGCCCATCTCCACCACTTCCTTCCTTGCTGGCAGCCATCAGTATGTTCCTATACTTAGGCGTCTGTTTCTGCTTGTGTGTGTGTGTGTGTGTGTGTGTGTTAGATTCTACATATAAGTGTAATCATATGGTATTTGTCTTATTTCAATTAGTATAATAGTCTCTAGGTCTATCCATGTTGCTGCAGATTGCAAGATCTCACTCATTTTTATGACTGCATGATATTCCATTGTATATATTTCACATCTTTATGCTTTCATCTATGGAGGGACACTTGGGCACCTTCTGTATCTTAGCTGTTATAAATAATGGTGCAGTAAGCCTGGGGGTGTATATATCTCCTTGAATTAATGTTTTTATTTTCTTTGGGTAAATAGCTGGTTGTGGAATTACTGGATCATATAGTATTTCTATTTTTTCATTTTTTGAGGACCCTCCATACTGTTTTTGACAGTGGCTGCACCAATTTACATTCTCACCAACAGTGCATGAGGGCTCCCTTTTCTCCACATGCTCACCAATACTTGTTATTTGTCTTTTTGATTCTAGCCATTCTGACAGGAATAAGGAGATATCTCATTGTGGTTTTGACTTGCATTTTCCTGATGATGAGTGATGTTGAGCATCTTTTCATGTGTCTGTCTACTGGCCATCTTCATCGACATACACATTTTTATAATGTTTTCATCCTGGACCATGTGAATGCATCAGCTATTTTTAAGATTTAAGCTAAAAAATATTTCTCAAAGCTTGTCTTTTTCCATAAAACCTTTATATAACATGCCTAAGGCTAGGTTGAATGGACTGAAGTTGCATGAACTGAATAAAAACAACAGGAAACTGGAGCTCAATCTCCCCCTCCCCTTTCCTCTGCTTATCATTTTGGGTGAAAAAAGATCTCCAATAATTATCAAAGTGATTTCCTTATGGCTTTTCCATGGCTTAGGTCAGATGAGTCTGTAGGTTCCTAGAACATTTTGAGAGATAAAAGACAAAATTCTACTTGGTGTAATTCTTCCTTTTGGAGACATTTTTGGGTATTCACTACAGAATCACCTGTGTAGGATAACAGAAGTCAACAAAACAATGAGGATCCTGGAAAGAAAAAGAGATTGTGGGGTGTGAGTATATATACACACTCATGTGCAGGGTGCTGGGGAAGATGGCAGAGAAGGCCTGGAGGTATTTCCCAGTGTAAACATTAGAGGTTTAATTTTTGCAAAGCAGCTTTTCTGGTGAAATATTGCTGACTGTGTTTGGAAGTTGATAATATAATTCAGTTCTCCTCTGGGCATTGTGGGTATACTATGATTTTCTTGGTTGAAATGCCTCCCTCCCCACCCCAGAATAGTAGAAAGAGTGAATAATTTCATATTGGACACTTTCCCTTTTGGGGAATAATTTAAGCACTACCATATGTCTTCTTATTTTGTCCTTCTACTGTCTCTCACGAACCACTGGGCTTTGAAAATGCAAAAACAAAGCAAACACAAAGAAACACACGCATGCACGTGTCTCTGTGTGTGTCTGTATGTGTTTAAAAGCACTCTGTAGTGATTGTCCAACCACTGGGCCATGGTAATTATCCAAGAAGGTGTTTGAAGATGTGCTTCACTGAAGGGGAGTGATAACAACCTTCAGAAACTGTTTAATCCCCAGAAACTAAAATCGGTCTGATGATAGCTGCATAAGACGGGAAGGAATAATCATTGAAATTAGACCCAAGGAAGAAGGTGTGAAGTGTGCCTGCTCTCAGGGCGCCAGTGTCAGAAGCACTCAGGTCCAAGGCACGTCTGTTTGACCTCAGACGAATTCTGAAGTGTTTTCCTCTAGAAGAGCTTGTTCTGAGTCACTCCTGGTGAATTGGTGTCTCTCTCTCTGACGTGGTGTGTGGCGTGGTTGTCCCATGTCCACAGTGAGCTGCCAGATCTGCAGAAGCAGAGGCCTTTTTCTGAAGTGCTTAAATCAATCTAGAAATAGTAGTCTGATTATTTGATTTTTCACAGTTCTTTGCCTTTTTCTTGCACTGAGGAGTTATGTAGCTAACTTTATTCACATCAAACGGCAATGGAGGTTAAAGTGATCTCTGATTTGGAACCATTACATTGACTTGAAAAGTGCAGAGGTTCTTTAAGTATACTCAATTCGCGAGCACCCAGCCAAGCAGATCATTTGGGAAGCCTCTTATCTCAGAAAGCTGATTAAATTATAAAATTATCAAGACATTTATTTCAAAGATACTGAGAAAAATCAGGGCGTTCTTGTCAGGTGCCTAAGGCACCTTTAAAAACTTGACTCCAACATTCTTTAACATCTTCTCATCAAGAACAGGAGCCTCTGTCCCTGCTCTTGAATCAGGATGGGCTGGTGACTGCTTTGAGCAATAAAGTGTGACAAAAGCCTCACTGTGTGGCTTCTGAGGCGAGATTGGAGAAGGCCATGCACCTTCTACTTTTTCCTCCTGGGGTGCTTGCTCTGGAAGAATCTGACCACCACGCAAGGAGTCTGCCTCCCTTGAGAAAGTTTTGCTGGGCAGGCCTCTGGTCACAGGCTCGCTGAGCTTCCAGTGGCTCCAGGCAGTGTGGATGGGCCATCTTGGAAACGCAGCCCTGTTGAGCCTTCAGATGGTTGTCGTCCCTGTTTGTGTCTGACTGCAACCTCAGGAGAAATTCCATGTGACAAAACAGCAGCTAAGCCCTTCCTGAATTTATAACCGACAAAATCCTTTTTTTAAAGTTGTTTTTTATAACGCACTGGTTTTGGTTTACACCACCAAGTTTGGGGTTGATTTGTTATTCAGTTCCAAGAGGAAGGGAGTCTTTCTCCTTTGACACACCTTCTTATTCAGCTGCTTACGTTCACTTCTGAGCATTGACCCTGTGCTGGGGTTAGTCCATTTTTCCTTTGGTTCATCTTTTCATCCTCCTCCTATATACACACACACAGCCACATGGCCATGGCCACTGGAATATGCACAAAATCGATCACTAGGCTCAGTTTTACTCTCTAATTCACTCAGTTCAAACTTCATTTTTCAGCCGAAAAACATGGGTCTGCAGGGATTAAGTGTTAGTCCAATGTCACAGGGCTCAGAAATGGCCCAGCTGGAAGTAAACCCAGGTCTTCAGACGCCCAGTCCAGTCCTTTTCCCACTAATGACTTTCATTTCCCATTCATCTCCCAAAATAAAATGGGTCAATCCTTTTCTAGTCCAGAGGCCATAAACTCTGAAAGGGCCAGATGCCTGGGCACAGCGCCTCATTTGGCCGTCCAGCGGTTCCAGCGGTGACTGGTGGGCTCCTGGCGAGGGCTGCCTGTAGCCAACCTGCTGGGGGGAAAAGTGGGGCAGTGAGTGAAAAGAGGAAAGAGGGAAGTGCCACGAGGGCCTGCGATATCCCTCCCTTGTTCCTCACAGGCCTATATTCTGAAGGCCTGACGCTGATGATGGCCCGAGTACAGGCAGGGATTCCCAAATGTGCTGGGAAACTGCCAGGTGCCCTTCCCCCGCTCCCAAGTTTCTATGTTAGACCCTTCTCACAAACACAGCAGTCTTTTTAGATGGGATACGATGTATTTCTGAGTCAGGCTTGAAAAAGATGAGCAACTGGGGCAAAAGAGTGGGAAACCCTCTGTTAGACAGAGGGTTAAATGTGAGAAGCGTGTTATCAGTGTATTTTATCTGCCACTGAGAGGACCAGGCACGCTATCATTAATACACTGCTGCCCACGGCCCCAGCATTGCCCCAATTTTTCTAAGCCCTACAGCATTGTTATATCGTTTGTCTGGCAAGGGAATCAGAGCCAGTGAGTAAGAAGGCCACCTCCTGCGCTCCCCCAGCGTACCCCCACCATGGTGTATTTCCATTCCTTGAGCTTCTTGCCAACAACTAGATCTCCCTCCTCCACCCACCTCTCCACCATTCTCCTACACCAAAGGGTAAAGGATGATTAAAAGTCGTCTGCATGAGGTGTGGTTTCGTTCAATATGTACTGTTGGTTCTGCAAATATGCTGGTGGGACGTTGACCACGCATGTTATGTACCATATGCCGCTCTGTTAGCTGGCATGCAGTGGAAAGCCTGAAAAGCCAGGGAGAAGTGGGTATTTTTTCTGCTTTTGAAGCACAGGCTTTAATAAAACAAAAAAACAAAACCCAAGAGTTTCGAGAGAAAAAAATATCACATAATTACAGTTTCGTTAATCCTTCATGGATTCCTTATGCTGTACAGTTTGCCTCTCAAAAAAAGCAACCGCAGATTCATTTGACTGCCTAGGATTCGTAAAATCATGTCAAAATAAGTATATCTCATTTTCTGGGTTTCATATATTCTGGGAAAGTTATATGTAAATTGGGTTTTTGCAAATTTGGCCTTATTTCAAATATTTTCAAGGTGTTTTCAATTTAAACTGATACTATTTGTAAAGCAAATAATAATTTGGTAATGCAAATAGTCACTCCCTAACTTATTTGTTTTGTAAGTTTGGACTATTGTATCCACACTTTTTCAGAAACAAGATAGATGATGACAGACAGTAAGACACTAACATAATACAAACTAAACATTTTAAATATAAATGAAATATTTTTAGTTTTAAAATTTAATCTAAGAATATAGATTTTTTTTAACAAGTTTTATCTAAATTAAGAACTTGTGCCTTTCCCAAAGTAGGGCAATCTGGCAAAATATTGACATAGCAAAATACTGAATTTATCCTAAGGATATAAGAGGACCTTGTGTAAAAATGTATGTGCCAAAACAAACACCCAAACAAACAATTGCAGCACTGTTTATAACAATAAAGAGTTAAAAATAATATAATAAATAATAACTCTTTATAATAATAAAGAGTTTATAATAATAAAGATTTAAAGAAAAATAGAGAGGTCAGTAAGAGAAGTCATTTAAATAAAAACATTATTTCATTTTCCTGCAATGTTTAGTTAGTTACACTGCTGTCAAAAGAAGGAAAGTGAGATACCATTTTTATCTACCATGGAGGCAACAATTTGAGAGTTTGATGACCTCCTGTCGAGGAGTATAGGGAAATGAGGGGTCAGAAGTGCTGTGGGTAAGTACATAAAACACTTCTTCACTGGGTGGTTGTCTCTGGGAGTGGCTGTAGTTTTGGGTACGATCAAATTTGCCAGTCCACAAATATTCTGGAGACTGAGACACTATAATCAATGTGACATCAACTTGAATTATTTATTTTAAAAATATTCCAAAGCCATTTTATATATTTAAGAGATTTAAAAAGAGATTTGAAAGAATTACACTGTTTAATGAGGAAGTATTAAAGTTTAATTTTCCTAAGATGTTTTCACTAGAAACATCTTTTACTGTCCTTTAAGGAGAAAATTTGTATCCAGCTCTTTCAAAACAAGTTCTAGATAAGATCATCGTGTGTATTTGAAAGTTGGGTGGTGAATTCACTGCATTTGATAAACAGTATTACCAACTTCTTGGGTCTTTTTCAGGGAGAATGTATACATGCTCCCTAAAGTTTACTTGATTAAAATAAGTTAAGAAGTACTTGACAATTCAGTTTATAGAAATGAACTGTTATTTAAGATGTGATCCCAAAGATTTCCATTTGGTTACCAATTTCTTTCTTCTTCCTTCCTTTCTTTTCTTTCTTTCTTTCTTTCTTTCTTTCTTTCTTTCTTTCTTTCTTTCTTTCTTTTTTTTTGGTGTGTGCATAATACAGAAAAACAGAGATAAGGAATACTCACCAATAACCTCACCATCCTAACTTAGCAAATTCTTTTGTCTATTTCCTTCCGTGAGTTTTTCTTAGAATTGTTATACTTTTTTAAATACAAAACACTACAAACATACAGAAAAATACAATAAACAATAGAATAAGTAGAATAAGACTCCTGTTTGCTTCAGTATGACAAATCAGATACTTGCTGAAAACAACTAAAAATGCTAAATAAAATATCAGAATTAAAAATTATTTTCAAATGCGTCACTGAGCTGGTAGGAGACTATGAAATATTCAGAGGCAAATAAAGTGAAAGCAGGAAGTGGAAGGGAACTGTGCTCTGAATTTAACCTCTCTGTGGAGGCATCTGAAGAGCCCTGCTGGTATTGACCTTGGGTTTTGTTGGTGGCCTGAGGTAATGCAGACTGGAGATCAAGGCAAGAACCCCATCAAGGTGAAGTCTAATAGGAGACACCCCCCCCACTCCTTGATAAAGCTAGGACCCCAGTGGGCAAAGCCTTTAGTATACAGGTAAACTAGGAATAAATCCATCCCACAATGGGATTAGCAAGGAAACTTGCTCATCTTGACCATTGCGCTGGATAGAGGGGGGAGAAAAATCTCCCTTGAAAATTTATAACACAAGCATACCCATACAGAGATTTGCGGTCCAGAATTTACATTATCTGCGAGGAGTCAGAAAACCAAAATTTTATTTTCAAGTGGTTCAGGTTTTAATTGCTTCCAGGCATATGGCAGAAATAAAAGAAATATTATCTGTAGGAGCCCACCTTCAAATAAGGCCTCAAAAAATTCCCTCAATTAAACACAAGTTAATCTGCCCTGAATGAGACTCACAAAACACACAAGCAATAAAGACACCATGGGGGATATCCAAGAAACAAAATAAGAGAATCAGACACCAAATAACATCAAATATTGTAATTATCAATCTTATGTAAGATAAGTGCATTTTTAATTGGCAGAAATTAATAATAGAGGGGATTAAAATATACAAGGAAAGAAAGACTAAAAGTAATGATTTTGTAAATTTGCAAAACAAGTAGAATTTCTAAAAATAAAATAAAAATTGAAATAACTCCAATGGCTTGGTTAAACAGAATATGGGAACATTAAAAAAATGTAAGAAGTTATTCATAAGGTCTGAATAATGCGAGTGGGAAACAAGATAAAAAATATGAAAAAGAAGTTAAGAGACTTAGAGAGTAGATAAGATATTATGTGAATCTAACTGTAATTTCAGAGAACAGACTCTACTTCACTAGTAATCTGGGAAATGCAAAATAAAACATTGAGAGGCCATGTTACCTTTCTCCTCTTAGTAAAATTCATGATACCCGGTTCTGGCAAGACTATTAGACAACCAAGAAGTATTTTAGTATCTAGTCAGGGGTATAAGTTGGAACAGCCACTTTGGAAAGCAATTTGATAGTTTTTGTTTTGGGGTCTTTGGGTTGTTTTGTTGTTGTGTTGTATTGTATTTTGCAAATTGCTGCACACTCCCATTCTGCAAGAAAGGAACACGTATGAGTCTAGCAGTTACAAAGCCCAGGGACAAGTTATATCTATTCAGCTGCAAGGGCATCTGTAAAGAAGATGAAAGGTGAAACTGAGGGGCCCCTGGGTGGCTCCGTGGGTTAAGCCTCTGCCTTTGGCTCAGGTCATGATCTCAGAGTTCAGGGATCGATCCCCACTTGGGGCTTTCCGCTCAGCTGGGAGCTTGCTTCCCCCTCTCTCTCTCTGCCTGCCTCCCTGCCTACTTGTGATCTCTCTCTTTCTCTCTGTGTCAAATAAATAAATTAAAATCTTTAAAAAAAAAAAAAAAGAAGGAAAGGTGAAACTGGGGCAGTTGTGGGGATCATCTTGGTCATTCATTCATTCATTCATTCAATGAATAATTACTGAAGGCCTTTTCTGTAGGCCAGTAGTTTAAAGGGCTTACCTTTCCCAGCTAGAGTCAGTTCTTACTTTTTGGGGTGTGAGGATACTCTGTCTATGACCCCTCGAATCTGCTGTTTCTCCCTGCAGATCTGTGTTTTGACTGCTTTACTGCCCTTTAGACTTCCCACTAAGGAGAATCCAGAACACACGAAAGAAGAGTGCAGTTCATTCCGCCTGTTGCCTGGAAGGAAAGGTGAAAGAAACACAGTTGAAATCCTTCACTCTCCATCCTGCAAGTTTCCCCTCAGTTCTGATCTTTGCCTGGCTACTCCAGCTAGTCTGTCTGATGCTGTTCCCAGGCCTCATTTTCCACAGCAGTCGCTTGGTTGTTAAAAATACACTTGCAGTGAAATTTCTCGTAGTGAGGTTTAACTTGAGAGGGAAGTTTCTCGCCGCTTGATCATGATTTTCAGTTGTTTGATGGCCAGAATGACTTTTTACATCTCATTGTATGTAGACTGCATACAAGGTACTGTATGCAAAGTCAATTATTAGTAAAGATTTCTTGAAAAAAAAAAAAACAAGAATGTAAGTGAATGGATGACTTAGCAAAAATTGGGGAATTACTTTTAAATTTTATTTAAAATTTGTGGTCTATTGTTCTCGTGTGACATATACCTTTAATTGGAAAACCAGAGAGGAATTAGCATATGGTATATCAAAATATATCATGCTACTTAGAGTCGAAACCTAGGTGGAGGTACTGGGTTGCACTTTATCCTGTAGCTGTAAATTTGGTATTTTATGATTTTATAAAATTGGCTGCATCTAGCAAAAAAAACAGCATCTCCTGAATTGGAGTATCCATGCACTTGAATGTACTCTCAAATAGGCCCAAAGTATTTTTAAGCTTTAATTTTCCAATATCAGATCTCATTTTTAATTAAGGCTTAACTTCCACTCTCCCTTGCATCTCCATGGAAGGATTAGGCCAGGCCACATCACATCTGGCTGGATCTGTGATGTCTCGGGGATTTATGAATGACAAGCGATATTAGAACTGGGGTCGCGTGCAGTCATCCTGAAATCAAAAGCTGAATGCTCCCTTCCCAGCTGCATAGGGTTGGGGTAAATAGGTCATCAAAGGCAGCATCCTCTCTGCACTTTCCTTCTGTTTTCAGAATCTTGCCTCATAAAAATTCAGAACCAGAATCTTGTGGCATTCTCTAATGAGTAACCTGTAATCAAAAGCAAAGCTTTCTTTAACATTGGTTATGAAGAGGGCAAGGGAAGAAAGGCTGGAAGGGGTGTGAGGGAGAATCAGAAGAAGACCAGTGGGGGGTGCAGGCAGGCACTGGAAGTTCACCAGCAGGAGAGACTGCCTCTGCACCCACCCGGGAGACTCGTGGAAAGACAAGGTCATGGGCCTTGTCTATCGGAGTTCCCACTAATAAGATGAAAAATATGCAAACCAGTGAGTTCACACAGAAGTTCAGACATTCTTGGGGCATTACAGAGAATTATTTTGAAAACATACAATAAGATTATTGAGGGGCTGGTTTGTCAGTAAGTAGCAACGGAGGCTCTGGGAATGTGGGAGCCTTTCCTGAAACCGCACGGGTGACCGCAGGTCGCAGAGGGACACTCGTCCCCCTGTGAACAGGGCTGTCTGTGTCCGGCCCATGTGTATGGTCCATGAGACCCGACTGGGGAGCCCAGCCCTGTCTTCATTTCCTTAGTGACTGCAGCCACTGAGGCCATGTTCAGTAAGACTCCCAGGGTCACGCCCTGCCTCCGTGAAGCCCTGGGCTTCTGCCTCTTCTAAGGGTAATGTGCTGGGAAACAGGAAGGGGAGGAGCAAATAACCTAGATTTCACTAGGAGACACAGAGACCTACACGTAGACCCAAAATAGCAGCAGGAGGTAATATATGGGAATGTATTTTGAAAAATTCCACGTGCTACACAAATAAAAGTTAATACTATTTCTATATAATAGCATGGGGCTTAGTGGATCCAGAAACTATAAGCACTGAGCTGTAGATAAGCTGGTCCTTCAAAAGAGAACAGTTAATGTGTTGTGACCTGGAGTTCACCATTAAAAGGTCACCCAAGCAAAGTCCTGGAGTTTATTTGGTTATTAATATGATTGTTGGCACATCCTATGCAATATATCTAAATTGGATTATGGTATCAGATAAAATTATAGATGGGATTAAAGCTTGTGTATCATCCATTATCATGTGTAATCAATAAACGATTTAATATTCTCTTGAAAAAAAAAAAAAAAGAGAACCAAGAGCACCATTTTATCTAATCCATAATTCATCCTTGTGGAAATTCTGCTGGAGTTTGTAATGTATGATGGCTGGTCACCTGCCGGTAGAGTCAGAGAACTTTATTTCTTAACATTGGTTATGGGCAGATACGAAATGAGAGAACAGATCTAATAATTCAAGTTACAATGCCTCACTTTCTAATTCTCAAAGGCTTTGGGCTGTGTAGCCTCAGGACCGTGAGAAATAAGTAGGGATCACTCTCTCCATTTGCCAGGCAAGAAAACTAAGGCTCAGAGAGGGGGCATGGCTCACCCCCAGGTCACAGGGCTGATGGGCGGTTGCACCGTGGCTCTATCCTGAGTGGCCTCTAGGAAGCAATGCAGAAACGTGGCAGGATGTAATTCTATACCCAGAAAGTCAAACAACTGAACTGTAGCACCCTGGAGGCCAAAGTCCTTTTCCCATTTGCAGCTCCCAGTGTTGCTGAAAAGTGTGCCTGGGGTGAAGATGTGTTTGCCTTCTCTCCATTTCTGTGTCACCTGTTGTACCTTCTCTTTCAGAGCCACATGCTTTTGAATGATCTGGACCAAAGAGAGCTAGCTCCCCTATTAGGGTAATTGCAACATGGTAACACTTAGCACACTCAGCACTTTCCACCTAGATGTTATCTCATTAACCTTCCTGCGTCCCAGTGAGGCATGTGCTACATGCGATATTGCTGTAGCCTCTGTGCCTCTAGGAAAAGAGCCAGTCCTCTGAGCCCCAAGATGAGGTCCTTTGGATCTGCAGCTATTTTGCTGGGTGACCGAGGGCTTGACACTGAGATTTCCTTTTACGAAATATTACTGGAAGGCCAGTGGCAAATACTATCTATCGCTCTATTCTGAGCACAGGTATTTAGAAGTCTCATTGCTATAAAAAGAGGTATATGCCTCCCTCTATGTTACTCAACATTGAATAACAACATATAGGTGCTTTTGAAATGTCTGTTACTTAATCCTGAGAACAATGTTGGAAGCAGGTATTATCTTCTCCATAGGAAACTGTTTATAGGAGACTTGGAGATGAAATACCTTGCCCCGGGACACACTGGTGTTAGATGGCAGAACAGGGTTTGTGCCCAGCTCCCGGTGACCTCAGAGTTTAGATGTAAGGTGCCCGCATCCTGTTGAAGGGCTGATTCTATGCTTTAACCCCATGAGCTGAAGAGGCAGAGAGAGGAGCCCAACAGACTGTTAGCACCAGCTAAATGTGCAGCCGTCCTTCCTTCCACTACCAGCACCAGGCAACTGGGAGCGGGGATTATGAAAGTGGGGAATAGGACAGCAGCAGCCCCCACGGAGCCCCTCGAAGCTCCTGGGCCTCTCCTCTGAAGTCAGGAAGATTCCAAAACCCAGACACTATTCCCAGGGCTCTGGGGCAGTCAGGGAGTGTGTGCCCATGCAGCGGAGATACAGGAGGGGTGGGAAGGGCTTTTCAAAAAGAGAAAGGAGGAGAGAAGTTGGAGAGTGTTTTGAGGGAGAAGAGATGGTCCTGCCAGGTTTCTGCCAACTCCTGATGTTCTAGTAAGAACCTCGGAGGAGACATGCCTAGTGGGACTAGAAGAATATTTGTTGATTTGTGAAAAAACGGTTTTCAATACACAGAGCCCGCATTTTAAGGTTTGTCCTGCCAAATTTATAAAGAAAAGAAATGCTCCAGGGGCGCCTGGGTGACTCGCCTTCAGCTCAGGTCATGATCCCAGGGTCTTGGGATCGAGCCCTGCATCAGGCTCCCTGCTCAGGGAGGAGTCTGCTTCTCCTTCTTCCTCTGCTGCTGCCCCGGCTTATTCTCCATCTCTTTCTCTGTCAAATGAGTAAATAAAATCTTAAAAAAAAAAAAAAGAAAGAAAAAGAAAAGAAAAGAAAGAAAGAAAAGAAATGCTCCAGGCGCAATGCCAGTGAAATGAAGGGCACATAGTTAATCGCATCAACAAGAACAAACCTGAAACCAATTTTGATATGCCTTTACTGTATTTACATTAGCTTCCAGGGTTGATGGGACAGTCTTGCCAATAATAGCTTTTATATAAAATCAGCTTTAAGGGGAGAGGTAGTTGTGGTCTCGGGTTACTTAAGATTCAGGCCATAATTTCACAGCTGGAAACTCAACTTGCAGTATCCTTTGTGTGAGCAGATCCTTGAACCCAGGCCTTGGACTCAGGAATGGGTGGGCCTGAGCTGAGCTGCTCCCCACCTGCTAGCGGCCTGGTGACTTGCATGCTGGGTGTCCTTTTAGAGTAATGATGTGGTCAGAGGAACTGACCAAATCCAATAGTCACTTTTACATTCTTGCTGGGAAAAGTGAATTCAGATTAGGATCAGCTTTACTAATAAACACTCCGGAAATAATCAGCCACCTTCCCCGAGGCTACATTTCTCATGCCATGTCCTCGTTCTGGGCATATGACTAATCTCAAAGCTCTGATAAGTAGTGTGTGTTCAACGTAAATTATAAACTGGATGTCATGCTGACATTCTGGCCTTATAGTGATGAAACAGGTATTTCCAGCTCTGTCAGGTCAAACTCAGAGCCTAATGAATACTCTTGGAGGTCTGTAGCTCATTCCTCACCCACTTGAATTTCAGTAACTCATCTTCTGTAAACTAGCATAAAATTACACACTTCAGGTAGTCATTTGGTTATTCCCATTGACCTAAGTAGGTGAATAATAAACTGCCCAAAGACTCACATTTTCCACTCTTTTCCTTTTCCAAAGGGACAGGCTTTCCTCAGGGGCCTGTGTCAGGGTTTTATCATTCCTACAGGCAGATTCTCTCTTAAATCCAGGCAGAGTCTCTCCTGCTTTAATTCAGTTTCCGCTTCTTGTTAGGTCTTCAGAAGTCATGGGGAATAACTGTTTGATGTCCCATCCTTAAAACCCTCCATGAATTTGAAAACAGCAAACAGATTTATCCAGAAGCTTCCCTACCACAGGATAAAACCCTGATTCCTTTTAACTTTCAATTTTGACTCTGTTTCCTCCAATAGAGGCTCCTAAGTCCCCTCTGGTGTCTTCCTATTTCTCCTGTGTGGTGATGTAGTCAGGATGCATTCAGGGGCTCATTCTCTTTCGGGGACAGTCTGCAGGCAGGTGACCCCATCTCAAGCACACCATGGAGGAGAATGTCTATGCAATCTTGTGTCCTCCCTTGTATTGCAAGATCTCTGCCACTGTTATGGAGAGCCCAGGCAATCTCCACGGAGAGAGGGCGTCTCTTCCCATGAGTCTCCCTATACTATCAGAAAAGCCTTTTCCTAAAACTCGGCAGGTGACTTATTCTCAGACCTCATAGTCTAGAACTGGGCCACAGGCCCAGAGAAGGGGGCTGCCAGGATGGTGCAGACCAGTCACCACTCATGCCCCCCACTTCAGCCCCACAAGAGGAGTCATTTCCTGAGCACATAGCTTTGTGCTTCAAATACAAATTTCAAAACAAAACTTCAAACAAAATCAAGGTTCTACCAGCAAGGATAAGGGAGGGGCCGTGGTCGCTGTTAGGGGTATTTGCCACGAGTGAGCAAAAATGGGGGATCATGGGGTGCCTGGGTGACTCAGTCATTAATCATCTGCCTTAGTGGCTCAGGTCATGATCCCAGGGTCCTGGGATCGAGCCCCGTATCAGGTTCTCTGCTGGGCAGGAAGACTGATTCTCCCTCTCCCACTCCCCTTGCTTGTGTTCCCTCTCTCTCTGTGTCTCTCTCTGTCAAATAAATAAATAAAATCTTCCCAAAAAAATGGGGGAGCAAAATGATTCTCCACATAGTTCAAAATATTAACAGTAACACAACAAAACAAGGAATAATTTAAAGCCCATTAAGTGCGGGTACTGTGGGAGCTGGCAGGCAGGCAAAGATGAACGCCACGGGACCCTTGACCTGCAGACCTAGCTAACAAGCAAACGGGGCACCCCATGTCATTTCAAGATTGTATGGTAAGTGATAAGAGAAAGGCATGCAGTGTTCTGGAAGCACGGAGCAGAATCCCTTAGCTCGACCCAGGGGTATCATTCCTGGGGAGGGGCCAAGTGGACTGTTTGTGGGTGCTGAGAATGAGCGAGAATGTATTAGGCTAAGAAAACAATGCTGGGGAGGAATTATGTGGTGTGTGACTCTTGATTTTCTAATCTTTGTAGAATATTTTATATTTTATTATTATGACTCCTCTACAGTTGATGAAATAGAAAATCCTCTTCAGGCCTGAGGGTGGTGTGTCCTGCAAGGGTCATTTCCCATGAGTTCAGTTTTTCATATTTTGTATCTGGATGAAATCCATTTTATGATCACTGAATTCCATATTTAAACAAGAAAGCCACTCATCCAGTAGGAAAATGTGCGAGGGAGTGAAAATGAATGCGGTTCTAATCATTGTGATGTCACTGGCTCTGTAAATGGGTTTTTTTTTTTTTCTTAAAGATTTTTATTCTTATTGAGAGAGAATGAGTGAGAGAGAACATGAGAGAGGAGAAGGTCAGAGGGAGAAGCAGACTCCCCAAGGAGCTGGGAGCCTGATGCCGGACTCGATCCCGGAAATCCGGGATCATGACCTGAGCTGAAGGCAGTCAATCAACCAATTGAGCCACCCAGGCGCCCAGTGGGTTTGTTTTTAAGTATTGTAAGACAACTTCAGTAATTGGAACTGAGGAGGAATCAGAGTGAGTAGAAGTCTATCACATGGAATTGTTTTATTACTTTTACTTATGTGTATGTGAAGATAGGGTGGCAGGGACTTGCTTATAAGGAACGTATGTTAAATAGATGAGTGATTTCCTTAGCATATTCATTACCTCCTTAAAAATGCTTTTCAGATGGTGGGGCACCTGGTGGCTCAGTTGGTTAAGTGTCTAACTCTTGGTTTTAACTCAGGTGGTGATCTCAGGGTCATGAGATTGAGCCCCATGTTGAACCTCGCAATGGGCATGGAGCCTGCATGAGATTCTCTCTCCCCTTCTCCCCTCCCACCTCCCCCAGGCTCTCTCTACCTCTTTCTCTCTCTCAAAAAAAATAAAAAATAAAAAGCTCTTCAGATAATAAGAGACACTGGAAAACAAACTCTTCTTTCCTCCTGCATCTTTTTTTTCTTTAATAGATGTAAACTTTAGCCTGGTTTGTGCTGAGCTTATTAGAGAAGTATGAATATGTAAAAAAAAAAAATTGCTTTTTTAAACCTTTTTAGATCCATCCTTGGAGTTCTGTAGACATGTTTTCGTGAGAACACCTTCCTTCCTCTTATAAATAAGTAAAAGATAACTGTTCCAATAAACACCCAAGCCAGCATTATAAACAGGCAATTCAGGGTAACAAATCATATAAAAAAGGGTTAGATTCCTTAACAATCAAAGAAATGAAAACTAAAACAAGATATCAATAAACAAATCGGCAGAAGGTTTTATAGAAGTATAAGTCAGTAAATAATGTGCTTATGTCTGGGGCTGGTGAGAGGTTGGAGACAAAGAACTTGAGCCATCGTCAATGTGACGGCCCCATAGCCAAGGTAAAGAAGGATTGACACTGTAGAAACCTTTCACTTTCTCTGTACTGTTTGCTTTTGTACAGTGTTAGTGAATTATCAGCAAGAGAAACATAAATTTTTCCAAGTGGGGGGAAAAAGTTAAAAAAGAAAAGAAAAGAAAAGAAAGGAGATCCAGTCCTCCGACTCCTTTTGCATGAAGTGCTTCCAGTTGCTCCACGTGAAAACAAGGGTTGGCTGGCTCTCAGCCGGCTCATCCAAGCTTATTCTCACCTCCTTGCATTTTAAATCCCACCTGCCAGGGAAGCCTTTGTAGTCAGACTGGGAATCTCTCCTCTGATCCAACTTATCTACCCAAGGCTGACCCAACTTGAAAAACTGGAAAATAAAAATCAAAAACAGAACGTTCAAACGAGATGCTGAAAACTAGCCCAACCTGTACGTTCCGTGTTCCACCAGTGTGTGCAGTCCACTGGAAGGACGGGAGACCCAGGCTGGAGACCCAGGCCCCCCATGTGCCCCCCCCACAACACTTTGAACCCCATCATTTTTCTCACCTACTAATCAGATCTGTTCCCCTAACTTAGGAGGCCGATAAGAGAATCTGGTGAGGCAGGAGGAGTGCTATGGAAAGAGAAGGTGATTAACCACATCATTGTGTGAGCCCTGGAGGATAAGATTTGTATCGTTTGTTTGGTATGAATACTGCGTAGAAAATTAGGAGAACCCAAGATGTTCATTAACACAATGATTTTATGAAGAAAATGCAGTGGTAATCTAATCCTGACGATTTCTCTTTTCAATTTTTATTTTTCATTTCAGGATCTCAGCACACTTAAATGTCACTTAGATTTTTACATCACAGCTGTACCATAAGGAGTGTGAATTGCTACTGGGCCACCAATGGTACTTGTGTTGACACATTTTTCCAGCACTCCTCCCCCTCCCCTTTAATAATGAGAAATTCCTTGTTACTGGTGAGAGCCACCTGAACATTAAGGAAAAGCAGCCCCAATGTGTCCAGGTGCTGGGAGTTTAGGAAAGAAACCTCAGGTGAAAGTACAAATCGGATGACCACTTCTTTCAGGGAACCTGGGAGAGGGGGCTGAGCAGCCCACATGAGGGGAAGGGGCCAAGCAGAGGTTTCTTTTCCACAGCCACGGCGACGATTTAACCTACTGTGCAGTTCTTCTTTACCATGTTTTAGATCTTGTTATTACTCTAGTTCCAGAACATTCCATGTGCTGACGCACCAAACAAGAGAGAGCAGTTTTCCTTTTAACTTGAGACAATATTTAAAGGGCAAGTTTGTCTACTGGTGGTGGCTGAATTGTGTCCCCCAAAATAGATACACTTAAGTTCTAACCCCCAAACATCAAAATGTGACCTCATTTGGAAAGAGGGTTTTACAGATGTAATTAAGTGAAAATGAGGCTGTTGACTGGCGTCCTTATAAAAAGGGGAAATTTGGACACAGAGACAGACACACTGAAGGAAGACAATGAAGATACAAGGAAAATGCGGTGAGGAGACCGAGGGTTGGAGTGAGGCATGCTGGAGAATGCCTGAGGCTACCAGAAGCTGGGAGAGAAGCCTGGAACAGAGCCTTCCCAAGAGCTTCCAGAGGGAGCACCGTCTGGCCCACACCTTGATTTTGGACTCCGGGCCTTCAGAGCTGTGAGACGATCTGTTTCTATCTATTAAATAGATATCTGCCGACTTGATGATTCTTCCTTATGGCAGCCTTAGGAAACTAATATATTCACCCAAGTCATGCATTCTTAACAATGATTGGAAAAAATGAAGGGAGAAACCTCATCCCATTCTAGCAGTGGATACTTGGGTGACAAAATAAGGATCAGGAATGGCTTTTTCACTATGGTGGTAGATTTTTCTGGGAACACTCAGCCTGGAGTTAGTTCTCTTTCTGTAGAATGCAGAGAGCCGGTAAACCTTCCCTCTGTAGCATGGCAGAGAGGAGAGGTACAGGGGCAGATGTATAGGCTGGTAGGGAGCATACGGTCCCAATTTAGACAATTGCTTGGCTCTGTGTAGCATTCAAGGAGCTAACACTGTGCATACAGCTGCTTAAAGCCCAACATTTAGGGGTGCCTGGGTGGCTCAGTCAGTGAAGTGTCTGCCTTTGGCTTAGGTCATGATCCCAGGTTCCTGGGATCCAGCCCCAAGTTAACTCATCAGGCTCCCTGCTCAGCGGGAAGTCTGCTTCTCCCTCTCCCTCTGCCCCTAACCCCTACTCATGTTCTCTCTCTCTCCCAAATAAATAAATAAGATCTTTAAAAAAAAATAAAAAGCACAACATTTTACCAAATGGAGACAAAGACAGTGATAGGGTTCACCAAAGGGAATGAAAGTCCTAAGACCAGGCAGTGACCCATCTAACGCCAACCATGGAGACAGGAATTAGGGGCAAGAGGGTTCAAAGCAAAACAGAACTGAAAATCTCAAGAATACCAGGAACTGGACCCTATCTGGCCAAGGACTTTTTCCTTTTGCTTTGTTTCTTCTTTTTATTTTTCTTTAAAATTTTCTTGGGAAGAATCACCACTAAAGTGGAATGCCAGTGCTTAATCTTTGTAGGTATATTTGTGGGAGTAATAATTTATTCCTAACTGTGTGTGTCATTCTGTTATATGGATTCAGTTCTCAGCTCATCCTTTTGTTATCTTCTTAAAAGAAGCCAGGAAACATGGGGCGCCTGGGTGGCTCAGTGGGTTAAAGCCTCTGTCTTCGGCTCAGGCCATGATCCCAGGGTCCCTGGGCTCTCTGCTCAGCGGGGAGCCTGCTTCCTCCTCTCTCTCTCTCTCTCTGCCTGTTTCTCAGCCTACTTGTAATCTCTGCCTGTCAAATAAATAAATAAAATCTTAAAAAAAAAAAAAAAAAAAAGAAGCCAGGAAACAGAGGTCCCTGGGTGGCTCAGTCGTGTGCGTTGGGCTCAGGTCATGATCCCAGAATCCTGGGATTGAGCCTGAGCCCCGCATCAGGCTCCCTGCTATGGAGAAGCCTGCTTCACTCTCTCCCATTCCCCTGCTTGCGTTCCCTCTTTCGCTGTGTCTCTGTCAAATAAATAAATAAAATCTTAAAAAGAAAAAAAAAAAGCCAGAAAACAAACCCCCAAATCCTAAGATATTATTAAAGAGAAGTCCCTGGACCAAAGGGTCCCCTCGTGAAGGCAGCCCTGAGTGGGCAGACCCCAGGTTAAAGCTCCCTTACCAGAGATGCGCTCTACTCACACCCAGCCTTTATCTGTGCCAAGGTTGGACAAAGGCCTCAGTCCTGAGCCTTTGTTTTGATTGTCCTGAGACCCAGCTCTTTTCTCCTTTGTCTTAAGAGTAGGCCAGGGTGGGAGCGGCAGAAGGACTGACATCAGAGAGGGTCCTAGCAAAAAATGTTACAAATTTAGGGTAATTTCCCCTATTTATCTCACCCTAAAAAGGAAAAGAAAAAAAAAGAAGAAAAAAAAGCTTCTTTTGTCAAAATAAAAAACATGTGAAAAGTGCAAGTTTGTTGTTGTTTTGAAGATTTTGAACAGACGAGGTGTTTTCCTTGGTACTGAGTTTCAAAATCAACACACTGACACCTGCCTGAGAAAGGAAAAACGAAGTCAGCTCTGTCATCATCCTTCCCCAGCAGCGCTCCAACGCGAAATGAAAAGCATCTCCTTGGCCCCTGCTGCCCCCAAACTAAGCTCTGCACAATGCTCCAGGACCCGCCCTGGCCACCCTTGGCCACCCTCGTCAGCCCAGGTGTCAGGAGGGGAAGGAGGAAAGGTCATGTTGTTTGTACATTTGGTCGTCTCACTACTGCTACTGTGCTGGTGACATTGTTTTTCTGAGAGCTTGTTGTTCGTCGGGCTTTTAAAAACTTAAATTATGTTTCCTTTTTTTCTTCTTCTTCTATTTCCTGAAGGGTAAGAGAGAAGCAAACTTCCCGCAGCGGTGACTGTCACGGATTTTTCCTCTGCTGTACAACTGAGGGGCTGCAAGGCAGTTCTAAAACGCGTGATCTATTTATAAACGTATCTGGAAATATTTTTTAAATAAAAAATTTTAAAAAGTCAAGAGTGGGGCTGGGTCACAGCCAAGTCTCCAGAAGGGAGATGTGTATTCTGGAGGGAGGCATTAGCTCCCCGCCAGAGGTGGTTTTAAAGTAATTTAGGGTCAAGTGGAAACTGATTATACTTACCTTCTGTATCTGATTATAGTGACCTTGGTTTTTGGTTCTAGAGAGGCTGGGTTCTAGCTTGCCGGGAAGCTGATCTGAGTGGCTCCAGACTTGAAACGTACTCCTGTTTCGTAGCGTCTCAGATGAATGCTGACCTGGCTGGTATTTAAGGAACAGCTTCGTGTTTGTCCGTTGTCGCCGCCTCCACTCACCTTGACTTCCTCCTGCTTCCTTCCCTTTGTGTTGCCTCAGTCTCTAGCCGCGACACTTGCAGGCAGTGGAGGAGACTGCCCCAGGGACCCTGGGAGGATGGGGAAGTCATTAGTATGACGAAACTTGCCCTTCCCAGGTTCCGTCCACCATCTTTCTATTCTCTTGCTATTCTGTCCTTTCTCTTCCAGGCTAGATGGAACACTTCTTTTGTGGCTTTAAGTCGGGGGCAGGGAAGGGGTGTTTGGTCAAAGGGCATCGAGATGGGAACAGGAGAATCAAGGAGAGGAAACAAGGGGTGTAGAGATAAGGAAATCAGAGCTAGAAAAAGAGAAATAAATAGAAACAAAGACGATGAATAAGGGACGCCTGGGTGGCTCAGTTGGTTAAGCAGCTGCCTTCGGCTCAGGTCACGATCCCAGCGTCCTGGGATCGAGTCCCGCATCGGGCTCCTTGCTCCGCGGGGAGCCTGCTTCTCCCTCTGACTCTGCCTTCCACTCTATCTGCCTGTGCTCACTCTCGCTCGCTCTCTCTCTGACGAATAAATTAAAAAAAAAAAAAAAAAAGACGATGAATAATACCTGATACAAAAAAAGGGAGCAATGTGATAAAGAAGTGAGACGTAGAGATGGTCCTGCAGAGAGAAACAATTCAAAAATAGAAAAAATGTGAGAAACCTGAACACAAACAAACTTAGAAGCCCACGCAGGAAAGGAAAGAACCAAATGGAAGTAAGAAATAGAGTCCCAAACAGGAAGGACGTCTGAAGGAAAAACGCGATTGAGGGAAGGAACAGAGAAGCTTTTGTGGCGTGTTTGTAGACCAGAGGGAGAACGGCAGAACAGAGGGAATCCAGGAGTGTTTATTCCTTGCACCTAGCAAACAAAAATTCATTATTTTTTAATCATGGAAGAAATAGCTCTAAGAGCACCGGGCCTTTCATGCTATCGGTCTGTCTCTCACTCATCTAAATCCCTCAGGACTCCTTCAGAAGTGTGAGGAAATCCAGCATGAGGAAAACCACATTTCTACCCAGATGACTTTTATATAAAGTTTATTTTAGAGAGATAAGTTCTCACAGTCCTTCAAGCTGAGTTCCCTGTCCCGGGTGGTAAAAGATCTTGAGCTTTTTAGTGCCTATAAATCCCAGGGTAAGAGACAAAAAATATCTTGGCTCCTGGGGAACCTGGGTGGCTCAGTTGGTTAAGCTTTGCCTTCCGCTTAGGTCATGATCCTAGAGTCCTGGGATAGGGCACTGCATTGGGCTCCCTGCTCAGCAGGGAGTCTGCTTCTCTAACTGCCTTTCTGCCCGCCTGTCTCCTGCTTGTGTGCTCTCTCTCTCTCAAATAAATAAAATCTTAAAAAAAAAAACCAAAAACTTGGTTCCCAAAAATCTGGATAAAAAAATGAAATAATTATTTGCATGACTCTCATTTCAAAAGACTGCCTTACTGTTAATAAGTTAAAAATTGTCTTCTAAGTTTAAATAATTTAACAACTGAAGTAATGAAAAAGTGTAAGTAAAGCATAAACAGATAAACGCAACACATACTCAGGAGAAGTGAAGATCAGTTATTGCATTACTGCGAACTGCTGTTACTAAACATTATGATAAATTACCAAAAAGATGCTTCTCCGCCCCCTTCTATAATTTTAGGTTATTAATTTTATTCGTATACGAGTGACTCTTACCTCGTGTGCCTCCCTTGCCCTATTTCTCTAATGAGGAAACAGAAGAAAGTAGGCAGTAAATAAAATACTCCAATTGGAACTGAAGCAAATGAGAAAAGATATCAGAAACAAATAACATTATTAGCTTTTAGCCCCATAATAAGCTCTTATTTATTTAGACCCTATTAATTTGGAATTTATAATAACTTGATTGGGATCTGGGCAGAAATTTTCCTTCATTTAGCAAACTCTGTCTTCCTAAGTAGTACAGAAGAGCGATGTAAATGAGCTTACAAGGGGAATGTTTGAAATACATCTTTGAGCACTTCAGGCAATCTCATATATGAATAATTAATATAAGAATACATATCATCCTTATCCAATAATTATCTGGTAATTCAAAGGAATTTGTTAGGTCACCCTGCAGAGGAGGGAGCTATGGGTTTATCACCGAATAGCTCTGTGACCATAGGCAAGGCACCTAGCTTCTTCCAGGCCTTGTTTTTCTTGCCTGTAACATGAAACTGATAATATCATGTCTGCCTAGTTCAGGGGCTTCTTAGGAACGTGAAAGAAGACAATGGGTGGAACCCATTTTGAAATTCATACGGTATTACAAAAATCCGTGTTATTTAAAATGAACTTACAATTCATACTTTTCACTAATTCAGTCTGACCTTCTTCTGTCCAGCTGTGTACAGCAGTGAGGTTTTTATGCTTTATGTGGCTTCAGTGAAAGGAAATTCCCCAGTGAAATGTTGTGTTTGTGTGTATACACACACACACACACGCACACACACGGATATAAATACTTACCCTCTTTCTATGCCTCCTATCCCCAAAATATCTTTGGAATCATTTTTGGTATTCTGAGTACACTAAATGTACATAACAGCTTACGACTGCAGAAGCTTGTGTGGACTTGAAGGGGTCTAAGCATTGGAGTCAAATTCATGATCTTCCATCTAGATGAGTTAGCTTAAACAGTGATCTCCTTCAGCCCCAGTTTCATTGTGTGTGAATAAAAATAAAAATACTAAATGGACAGAACTTTTGTAAAGACTAGGGGAGATCATGTACATAGCATAGTGCTTTAGAGATGACGATGATTAATATGAAAGATAAATTGCCTTGAGAAAATACTCGGAACTTGTCCCTTTGAATCTCCCGCTCCTAGTACAACTTAGCTCCCAAAATATGAAGCCAAGTGGAGTACTAATCACAGTGTCTGGTACAGTTTTATTTTTGTTTTTCACACATAGAAAACCTATATTGCTGTTGGTGAAATGTATGTCGCAAAGTATCAAAATGATGTTTCCTCAATTTTAAGACACTTGCTTTTTCACCTTTGAATGTTTTGGAAATCAGAATGAGCTTTAGAATCACTGTCAAAATAAACACATCAACTGCTAGGTATAGGAGTCTCTAAGAGCAATTGTCATTTGCTTGTGATGGTTAAATGCAGACAGCTCTTTCAGAATAAAGAATTTTCAGAGCCAGGGAGTATTGGTGTTTCTGCTTCACTCAGCTACAAAACATCTATCTGTCAGTTTTTCAAAAGAAGTTGAACTTCTTGCAAGATATAATCAACTAAAAAAAATTTTTTTTAAGGTTCTAAGCCAGGTGCCCTAGAGGTCAAACTCATAGGCAGTTTTCAGAAATGGTCACCTCTGCTTGGCAACTGCCAGTGTTCCAGTGAATCCAAGGAATCTGTAAATATGAGTGAGGATGGTGGGTAATTATGTGAATGAAATGTGTGCTGTTTGTTGGTATATATATATATATATTTTTTTTCTGTGTTGCATTTCTGGTTTTCTCTCTCTGATTAAAACTGTCATTTTAATTAGATAAAGGAATCTTTCTTCTTTTTTTTTTTAAATTTTATTTATTTATCAGAGAGAGAGAGGGGGAGAGAGGGAGCACAGGCAGACAGAATGGCAGGCAGAGGCAGAGGGAGAAGCAGGCTCCCTGCTGAGCAAGGAGCCCGATGTGGTACTCGATCCCAGGACGCTGTGATCATGACCTGAGCCGAAGGCAGCTGCTTAACCAACTGAGCCACCCAGGCGTCCCCAAGGAATCTTTCTTCTAATTGACAGACTCAGCAGAGAAATTTCTTGCTTTTAAAGTCATGGGTTTACATAATTAAATTTATATTTGAGATGTCTGCACTTTTACCGTATGCATGTTACATACTTCAATACAACGTTTAAAAAGTACAGAAAGATGTTCCTGTGTATTTAGCTTGAATAACTGAGGATGTATCAAAATGTACCAGTTATAGCTTTTGAACTAGAAAGTATAATTTAAGTTTATTTATTTTTTTTTAGTAATCTCTACAGCTGACATGGTGAGAACTCATGACCCCGAGATCTACTCTGACATGGTGAGAACTCATGACCCCGAGATCTACTCTACTGAGTGGGCCAGCCAGGTGCCCCTGAACTAGTAAGTATAATTAACCATTTATAGAACATACCTTCCTGGCTAAATCTTGGGCACTTTACACATGTTATTTAATAATAATAATAATAATGCTAATATTTATTAAGCATTTTACTCTGTGCCAGGTACTTATCTGCAAAGGGGCGTACCAACATCTCATTTAATTTTTTAAAAAGATTTTATTTATTTACTTGACAGAGAGAGATCACAAGTAGGCAGAGAAGCAGGCAGGGGTGGGGGAGCAGGCTCCCTGCTAAGCAGAGAGCCCAAAAGGGGCTCAGTCCCAGGACCTTGGGATCATGATCCAAGCCGAAGGCAGAAGCTTTAACCCACTGAGTCACCCAGGCACCCCTCATTTAATTTTTAAAAGACCTTATGAAGAAATGTTTATAGAAGACACATATAAGTTAGTTATTATATGAGAACACACAGTGGGAATATGATCAGGGAAAAATGAGAATCTGGGCAGTGTGACTCCAAAGGCTTGCATTTATGTACTTTTTCACAGTCACACTCAAAAGTATACACAGTAGGTTCCATTGTCCTTACTTCACAGATGAGCATTCTAAAACACAGAGAGGTTAAGTACTATGACTGTATCACACAGCCTGTACCTAGGACAGCTGAGATTTGTACTTGGCCATATCTCCAAAGACACTCTTTAGCTCCTCTATCACAGACAAGGTAATGCCTTTTCTGGGGAGGACGTGTTCTTTAGACATAGCTTTCTTTTACATCATATCACAGTGCAGCCTAAGAATAAGAATAGGTTGGGGCAGAGGGGAAGGGGAGAGAACCAGAGGAACAGCTCTTAGAACTTGAGAGGAGTTGCTACTGACCTCCGTAGTCCTGGCACTCCGCAAATTGGAATTTTCCTCTTGCAGTAACCTTCTTTGGGTACAGTCGCTAATTAAACTTAGTTCACATCCATTGGGATATTATGCCATCAAGTCTCTCTAACTTGGCAATATATTTTCCATTCTGCCCCTCCCCTTCCTCATTTGCCCCTGTATACCTACCCCCCCTTGAAAGAGAAAGGAAAACCAGAAAGTAATAAAGGACTTTAAGAAGTATATTCCTCAAGCTTGGAAGCCCCACACAGGCAGTCCCTGTTGTCCTGCTCAAAGAGGGACCCACCCAGGGGGAAGACAAGCTGTGCTCCTTGATGCCAGCCTGGAAGTTGAGGCCTCTTTGAGCTTCCTCTGCGACTTACCCTTTGTAAATTAGTTCTAAGCCTTTGAGATTCCAACTATACCAATTTTAAAAATGCTAGTTTCAACAACAATTTATTTTGGGCCATTTCAGTTGGCTGCACTTTTCTTTATTAGTAACCAAAAATTATGATTGGAGTCACCTCCTCTACCCGTGGAAAAAAACCTTCATTTCTCCCCACCCTGAGGACATTTATAATAATGACTTGGGACTTGCAGTGGAGAGGGAGCATTGAAAATCAAAGTACTATTTTGGCCTTTTTAGCATTTTGGAAAGCATGCAGTACTTGTAGCTTAAGAATTTTCTAAATGTTGGGTTCTTGAGACAAAGGGGAAGCAGATATTGGAACAGTTTAACAAAATTGTCAATCTTTTGGAGGAGTTAACCGACTAGAATAATTTGCCGGTAGGAGCATCTTCTCCTTTCTGTGTGGTTCAGTCTTCATAAATCTCCCTTACAGTAGTGCGTATTACGAAGAAAGGTGATCCTTTCAGACCAGCATCAACCTAAACAATAAAAAAAGTTTCAGTGAGACCTCTTATTAACAAGATTTATGAATTAAAAGGTTTTTTAAAAATTCCACAGTCCACCTGTTTCGAATGCTTGTCCTTTTAAACAGTGGGTTGAGGGGTGGGTCATTTTTTTTTTTCTTTGTTCTCAATTTCCTTTTCAGTTGCTACATAGTGACATGGTTAGCACCTTCAGCCATCAAGAGGGTCAAAAAAGAAAATAACACGCCCCTCTGGATTCTAGAAACGGGTCTGCACCCCAGCATCTGTTAGCTCGAAGTCAAAGCCCCATGAATGCTGGGATTCCAAGCTTAAACCTCCACTCACAGGGTGCCTGGGTAGCTCAGTGGGTTAAGCCTCTGCTTTCGGCTCAGGTCATGGTCTCAGGGTCCTGGGATTGAGCCCCACATCGGGCTCTCTGCTCAGCGGGGAGCCTGCTTCCTCCTCTCTCTCTCTGCCTGCCTCTCTGCCTACTTGTGATCTCTATCTGTCAAATAAATAAAATGTTAAAAAAAATTAAAATAAAGTAAAATAAAGCCTCTGCCTTTGGCTCAGGTCATGATCCCAGGGTCCTGGGATCGATTCCCGAATCGGGCTCTCTGCTCAGCAGGGAGCCTGCTTCCCCACCCCCACCCCCACCTCCCTCTCTGCCTACTTGTAATCTCTGCCTGTCAAATAAATAAATAAAATCTTTAAAAAACAACAACAACAAACCTCCACTCACAAGCAAAAGGGTTAGATAGGAGGTGGGGGCAAGAAATTATTTTTAATTAAAGAAGTGGAATCTAAAAGCAATGGTTATGAAAGTTTAGCTGAAAAATGCTAGCCTTTCCAATGCATTTGAATATTAGGAACCAAGATGTGAATGTCCCTTTTCATAATTATTGCAGTGGGTGGAGCCATCATCCACCCAGGGCACATCCTTCATCTGGTCACCAGACAAGAGAGGCTCACTCAGGTGGCTCAGGAAAAGTGTCTGTTTAATAAGGTGGGTCTGTTTGTGAAACCCTGGGATGGGTCCGAGTTTCCTGGGGCAGAACTCTTAGGTAGGACTCAGGAAAACCAGAATCTGCAGAGCACTGAACAACGTCAAATACTTGCCAGTCAGTCGGGGCCTCCCTGGCCACAGCTGCACTGATGGGGCACCAGCAGGACTTCCGATGCTGGAGCCTAATGCTGGGCTTACCAGTTTCCATGTTAGTGCCAAGTTCAAATGCCTGCTTTGCCACTTACTTGTCGTGTGATTTAGGGAGATTCATTTAGCAGCCCTAAGCCTCACTTTTGTCATCTGTAAAATGGGGATAGTAATGGTCAGTCTCTTGCAGGGTTGTTTAAGGGCCAATGTATGTAAAGCCTTTTAGCACAGCACCTGGCACATCCTGTGTGCTAATAAATTATTGAAATGTGTTTTTATCCTTTTATTACTTAGGCCATTTTTAGCTGCATGATTTGAATGTTGTGATGACACCTTACAAAACAATGCACACAACTTTGAGGTTTCATGACTAGCCGGAAGCTCGAAGTTCGGAGCCAGGAAAGGGGACTTGCTAGGTCTTGCATTTCCTTTTCCATAACTTGGCCCCTCTGCACTCCCCAGGCTCTGAATTCCCATCTGTGGAACTCTGAAAAATGCAAAAGGGTGGGAGGGAGACAGCTACCAGCTGAGGAAGCTGGTCCCACCCACCCTCCATCCTCAGCCTCCCCAGTCCTCTGCTGTGTGACCCTCGGGCCCAGGACTATGTGTGCACAAAGAAAGCCGCTATCACTGGACCTATGAAGGCACCCAGTTAGGGGTAGGCAGGCAGCATCAAGAGTGGCGTCCAGAAGGACAGTGTCCAGCAGAGCTGACATGGGTTGGCTCATTCGGAGTCTGGACTTTAGATCAAGTAGGAGAAACTGGTTCCCAGAGTAAAACCCAAGATCCAGCAAGGAGGCCCCTAAGTCCATTCCTGGAGCTTTTTCAGGCTTTCCAAGCTTCTCCCACCTTCCCACAGGGAACTCAAAGAATAGGGCCTTCCTTCCTTCCTACTCTGACCGAAGGCCTGTTGGTCAGCAATGGCCTCAGGGAATTGTAAACCTGTAGGAGAAAGACATCACAGGCCAGGGCTGCAAACAGGCAGTTCAGTGAAAATCTATTCAATTGGAGGAGGCCTGCAGAGCTCTGTACTCAGCTCCGGAAGCAGCGTGGGAGGAGCCTGGCGGCTGCCCTGAACACCAACCCTCCTCAGCTCTTTTCTCTCTTCTGTGAAGCCTACTTCAAATCTTCTCCATTCTTAAAAATCAATAGGGTAAAGACCAACTACCTGGTAGAAAAATGGGCAAGGACATTACATTAGTCAGCGTTCTCCAAAGAAACAGAACAATAGGATCTATATAGACAAATAGATTTATTATGAGGAATTCGTTGCGTGATTATGGAGACTGAGAAGTCTTGAGATATGTTGTCTAAGCTGGAGACACAGGAAATCCAGTGGCGTAATTCAGCCAAATATGAAGGCCTGAGAACCTGGGGGAGAATGGGGCGGGGAGCGGCTGATGGTGTAAATCTCAGTCCTGGGACGGGAGAAGATGACACACATCAGCTCTGGCAGTGAGGCAAGACAAACCCGCAGGCGAGTTCCTCCTTCCTCTGCGTTTTGTTCTATTTAGGCCCTCACGGTATTAGATGATGACCACTCAAATTGGGGAAGACAATCTACATTACTTAGCCTACCAATTCCAATGCTAATCTCATCTGGCAACACCCTCGCAGACACACCCAGAAGTAAGGCTTCGTCTAGGACCCTGTGGCCATTCACCTTAATCAGTAGTAAAATGAATCGTCTGGGACGTGAAGAGAGTGCAAGTTCACAGCTACACATTTTCCCTAGTAGACACTCTCCCATGGGCAAAAGAAATAGATTAAAGAAGGTATCCTTCATAGTGGGGTGGATTTAGTTTATATTTTTATTTTGGCCAATCTGATAGGTAAAAAAAATGAAATCCTGTTTTACTCTGGATTTTTTTAACTGTGAGGAAAAGAGTAAGTTCATTCTTAACAGATATTCTTGCCTTGTACTAACAGAGAAATAGAAACCTCAGTGAGAACATCTTCAACCCATCCCCACAACCAAGCCTGTGCTCTTTCCTCTCCCACACTTGCCTTTCTACTTTCTTTACCTTCCCCAGTCTCTGGATGCCATCCCCAGCGTCCCCTAGGACTTTGCCTCTTTGTTGAGCTCTCAGCCCCTTGTCCCTCCTGAATTTTTAGCATTGATATTTAAATTAGCCAGAGTCTCCCAGATCTAAAACTACCACCCAGCAGCTGCCCCAGACCCTCTTTTCCTCTTTTTCATTAAACTTCTTGAAAGAGGTGTCTACACTGCCCCTATTACCAGCTCCTCTCCCTATGTTTGCTCTGCAGTCTGCCTTCTGTCTCTACCACCCTCCTTGAACTTGCCCCTCCAAAATCACAGTGACTTTCATGTTGCTGAAATCACTGGACACCTCTTCTTGAACATTCTCATCTGCTCCTTCAGCTAGCTTCAGTTACCATGTCTCTATATCTAGTCTAGATCCCTCAATAGCTAACTAACTAATGAAGTAACTGACTTGGGGGTAGAAACCTGTCTGATACCACCCCATACCCCCATCCCCTCTCCTCCCCTGTGCTCTCTCTCTCACTGGACAACTCTGTCGTCCATGCACTTGGCCAAGCTACAGACTTTGGAGTTGACCTGTCACCTTACCCCTCCCCTGCTCCCCTATGGCCAACCTTGCAGTTATCCTTCGAATCTTCCCCTCAGCTACTATCCCAGTTCAGGCCACCATTTTCTCTGGGTCATTACAACATCTTCTCCTCATTCGATTCTCCACACTCCCTGCTATAACCCTTTCAAGGGTTTCCCCCTACCCTCATGCTAAATTCCAGATTCTTTAACATGATTACAAGACCCTTTGGGACCTGGTCTCATTCACCAACCCCACTCTTGCCTTCTAAGACCCAGCCCTATGGACTTCATAGTTTTTTAAAACCCACCATTCTTGCTTACTCTGAGTCTTTGACTATGGCATTCCCTCTGCCTCTTTCCTTGTTCTCTTCTGTGGGATAACTTCTACTCATCCTTCAGGTCTTGGCTTACAGCTCTCTTCCTCCAGGAACTCCAAATTTGATTGTTTCTTTAGTCCAATTCTTCCAATAAGATTGAAATTTAAGATGGAATTTATCACACACACACACACACACACACACACACACACCCCTGCAGTGTATCACTATGACCCCTACCACAGTCTCTGGTACTAGTAAGTGCCCAGGAACCACTGCAGGAACAGTTGAATGCGTGATCAACTCCCACTTCCCAAAGCATTTTAACAAAGAACCCTAAATAGAGTTTTGCTGCTTTTGTGGAATCATTAGGGGGAGAGAGAGTTTAGCCAGAGGTACCCTACAGAGTTAGAATTGTAATTCTAACTAATTTGTTAGAACTGTTGTCTGGTGATAGATTTCAGAATTTATGGTAATTTTGCCATACTGCATCCCCTCATCTTTCTTTTAAAAACTCTGTGTGTGTGTGTGTGTGTAAATGCACATATGTGTATCAGAGAACAGCTCTGCCAAGTTGGTTTGTGTAGTCCAGTAGTCTGAACTAAAAATCTGTGAGAAGATTGTGTTTTAGCAAGTTTTCCAAAAATAATCTTGAGGCAAGAGAGTAGGAACTGTGTATTTAAAAATGTAGTTTAGTGGCAGCTGTACATAAGAACAGATCGTATTGCTTAAATTTTAACACAAAGATACCAGAAGTGCACTGTTGAGATAAGACAGTGTACACGTTCAGAGGCTCAAAGATGACCAGTGTCAGAATTAGAAGTGTCAATCTTTGGCAGAAGACAAAGTGTCTAGAAGCTAGAAGACATGCCTGTTTGCTCAGATTAATTCTGAGAAGGGGGGATGGAATCAAGGAGCATGGGATTCCAAGCAAAATTCAGAAAGAATTTCTAGGAATGCAGTCTGAGTGAAAGCAAACCTTTTAGCAACTGAAAGAATTTAAATACCAGGTTGAATAAATGAAGGAAAATGGTGGAAAGGAAGGAAATGGTGGAGGCCTAGCTTTTAAAAGAGAACCAAAGTAGTTCGGTCTTAACAGACCACACGGAATTCTTAATAAGAGTAAAAGAAGGCAAGAGAGCATGAATGCTCACGCTGGGTTTCCAGAACTGTAAGGAGGGCCCCACAATCCGCCCAAGCTCCCCACCTCCAATCGGGCCCCTCAGGAGCCCCCTCTGCTGGAACCCTTCTCACCTTACCCACACATAAACCTGGGATTCTCTTCACTTCAAACACCCGCCTGAGTCTTTTCAATTCTTGCCACTTAATAGCTGTAGGGTCTGTTCATCCACAGCCACTAGCCAGGTACAAGCCCTCTGCTACTGCCTGGCCTCCAGCCTGGCCTCAGGGCAGGAAGGAGTGTCTGTGCTGTTGGAACTGAGTGCTGAGCCATGGGATCTGGAGATGGACCACCTGGTCACAGCCTGGTTCCGGGACTTTCTAGCTAACCAATGCCAGCCCAATTTTTCTGTGTCTTAATCTCCTCTTCTGTGAAAAGTGGGGATAGTAGCATCTGGCCCATAGAGCTGTGTGAGGATTAGATGAGCTGTGTATAAAGTTCATAGACCAATACTTGGTCCGTAGTAAAACATGTTCCATAAACATTAGCTACCATGATTCCTTATTTCCTTATTCCCTCGCTTCCTTTCTTGACTCATTTCAACCTGGAGCAATCATCTTCAAATAAACTCTGACCCTTCAACTTACTGCTGAAAACACTTGGAGAAATTCCCCAAGGCTTGTAGGGAAATCCTAAATGCTGAAAGAGGCCTACAGACCCTTTGTCCCTCTCCAGCCCCATCCTGTACCCCATCCCCCTGTTCTCAGAGCTCCAGACACTCTGACCTTCTTTCAGTTCTTCAAACCCTTGCAGCTTCCTCTCACCTCAGGGCCTCTGCACAAGCTGCTTCCTCTGCCCGGAATGCCGACTCATCCTTCCCGTCTCCGCAGGAGCCTCCCCACTTCCTCAGGGAGACCTTGCCCGGCCCGGCTTTCTTAACTGGGTCAGACCTCACTAGAGGCCCACGTTTTTCTCCTCCATAGTGCTTCTCAGGGACCCTCTCTGACACATTTTCATGTGGTAATTAGATTTACCTATCTCTCCTCCTGAGAGTGGAAGCTCTATGAAGGGAGAGACCGTGTCTATTTTTCAATGACTCCAACTCTCAGAGCCTAGCACATCTCCTGAGAGTAACATGGTTGGTGCTCCATATCTTTAAGGTATGGAAGAGAGAGAGGGCGGGCGGGAGGAAAGGAAAAGTCATGCCCCAGTGTCCTTGCCTCTTCTGGAGGCCACCCTGCCCTGAGGGTTTGTGGTGGTTGCGAAGAACCTCTTCCTTCCACTGCCCACCGCCTTTGATCCATTTCTGTGCTTCATTCTCAATGAAATTCCAGTGTTGGTTCTTAGAAAAAATAGTCCAAACATTGGTATTTGAAAATGTGAACTTCGAATGCAATTTGTAGCCTATTTTTTCTCATACAGATATTTTGTGGCTCCAAGAAAGGGCAAGGTCATCAGTGTGATCCAATGGGATTCCCTGACCAGCCTGCCAGCTTGTTCCCTGGTGTTTCTGACACAAAAGGGAGCCACAGCATGAGCTCTGGCCCAAGCAGAAGGTAGTGGAAAGAAGAGTGGAGAGAAAGGTCTTCCAGGTTCACCATTTCCACCACCTAGGGAAAGTACTAAAGAATGAGAGTAAGCATAAGCAAAAGGACTCAGTTCTCTGAACTAAAAGCAGAAGAGAGGGGGGCATTCCTCTCACCGCATGTGGGTGAGCATAGAGGAACTCCAGAGGACTCAGAGAACGAAGGAATGTCCGAGTGGAAAGGGGTGTTTTGCCCTCAACCCAACCCCATTCTTACCTGCATGAACCAGCTGAGGGCCAAAGAAGGGATGGGCCCTGCCTGAGCTGACACAGAGGCTTGGACTCTCCCCGGGGACTAGAGAGGGACCTGAGGTTTCTTGTGGTTTGTGCTTTGAGCTTAGGTACTTCACCCTGGTTAAATCCTTCCATAACAGTGTGGAGTCATTTTATCACCCCCATTTTACAGATAAAAACACTGAAGCTCAGGAAGGCCCGGCACAAAGATGAAAGCTGTTCGGTGGGAACATTCTGAGGTTAATACTGCCAAGTATCCTTGGCCTTGACTCTGCACTTGAGCAGCCTTGTCTGCAGGGGGACCACAGGCTCTGTTTCACCCGGGTCAGTCCTGGTTTACATCTGTGGTCGCTCTATCCGTAGGAACAGCACCTCCTTTTGTTCTCAAAACACGCCCCAGCTGGGATAATACATTTATTGGGTGATCACTCTAGTGTCTACAAAACCTGCTCATGGAGTAGTTGCAAGGATTCAATGGGATTTTGCATGGAAAATGCATGGAATCTGGCACATACTGCTAAATAGATGCTAGCTGTTGTTACTATTACAGTTCCCATTAGGAAGGCATTGGAAGAGGGATCAGGAAGGAGTAAAGCCACGCTTTCCCACTAGATGCGCCCACCATCATGGTCTGCGAATGCCGCTCCCTGGAGTCATGCCGCTCCCTGGAGTCATGGCACCTCCCCCCACCCCCCCCCCCCGCCCCCAGGCCATATGGAGGCACTTAGCTGGCCTTGTCCACCTCTCCGCCAGTCACATTCAATGCCTGGGTCTCCTTGGGTCTGGAAGGGGAAATGTTGTATTTTTTTTTTTTCTTTTACTCTAAAGTCTAGAGCCCAGATTCTGAGGAAGAGTCACACAGAGAATCCTACAGAGGATCCCCTCCCCCAACCCCAGTCTGTGCTTAATTAAGTGAGTGGCTTAAGGGACTTGCCTCCTCTTCACGATTAAGAGGTGGGTGTGAATATTTTCCTCTGGCCCCCTTAAATGTTCTTGATTACAGTAATAAAAATGCTAAGCTCTATTGCTTCTCGTCAGAGTAAAGGCGGCTGAAAACTCCTCATTCCCTGAAGAACCTAATTGTTGATTCTAGTGCGTCTAAACAGGTGTTCTTTAGATTGCTTTTTCTAATGCCTTTTCACTGGAAAGATCAATTTAAATGTTGCTTTGAGCTAATCAGTGATTGCTTCTGTATTCATCCAAATTTATATCTTTGCTTCTGTGTGCTAGATGAGACATTACTTTCAAAGTCTATAAACTTAAATAAGGTAGGTGATTTTTAATTTAGCTCTTTGTCCTCCATATTTTATACAAAGTATGGGTATATTTCTTTTATTATTTAAAATCCTAGCTCAAAACTATATTTGAACTTCCTGAGTCATCTTTGGATGTCTTAGAGCGCCAAGTGTGGTATGTCCTATGCAGTGGGTAGTCAATAAATATTTGCGGAAAAGATAAATTAATACCTTAACCTGGATTGCAAACAAATTGGATTTGTTGTCTTTAGGTGTTTGAGTTCAGGAATTCTTTAAATATTGTCCGAACTTCCTTGTGTCTGCATCTGTGTTTATTCTATTCTCTCTGCCTAGAATTCCCTCAGTTTCATCTCTTGGAAATCTCACGTTTGTGCAAGGTTCTCAGCAAATGCCGCTGCTCCATGAAACCCACTTGCAGTCTCCAGCCAGCTCGCATGCAGTCAGTCTGCGAACAAAGGAAGTGGACAGGGTCACACCTGTGATTTTCCAAACCCCACAGTCCTCTACGCCTTTCTTATCTCAGCCGATGGATAGCTGTGCCCTGCCTTTATTCACCCACTGTGAGCATGTGAACTTCTTAAGGTGAGACAGAGGGTGTGCTCTGCTGAACCACATGCGGAGACCAAGAAATTGTCATTGCTTCGTGAATTGCATGGTTCTTGTTTTAAAGAACGACATTCTAAAAGCAGAGTCTACCTGAATGGAGACATGATGAATGTGGCTCTTCAACATGGAGCTTGAGAACTTAGAAGCCATCGGTTGGTACTCTCTTTCACATGCGAAGAACCTCTGGTTCTGGGTGTCCTTGGTCTTGGTTCAGATAAGCTGGCTGGAAAAGACCAGAGTTCAGCCAGCAGGTCTTCAGAATGCTCTGGAAGACATATCTGTGGGCATAACTTAACATGTATCAGTTTATCTATCCTTGAGTGTAAAGTGCACTTCGTGGTTGGATATGGTAACTGGCTAACTATTCATAGTTCCCCACTCCCTCCCGTTTACTGCCTGTTTCTAAGCAGCAAAGTTGTGGTTCAGTGACTTCTGTCTGGATAATATGAAAACAGGGCACCCAGCCAATTTTGATGAGCTAACTATTTCCCTAAATTATCATGCCTAAGCAAAGGGCCCCAAACCGGCTGTTCAACACTTATCATTGGATTTGGGGGATGGGCTACGCTCAGGCATATCATCAAATAGCTGAAATTTTACATTTAAGATCGTCAAGCAGTGAAAACTGGCATCCTTAGAAATGACTGACAGTTCCCCTGCCTCATTTCTGCTACGCTGAATTAGGTAAAGGGGGAAAAAAAATCACCTTCACTCTTTTTACGGATTTCTTGCTGGAAACCCATGTGACAGGACTATAAATTTTCACCAGATTGATGGGAGAACGGACACTTCAAAGGTGCCTGAAAGACATTGCAAAAGGTCCCAATTAACAGAATGCAGCTAACACCTCAAAAAAAAAAAAAAAAAGAATAAATGTTGCAGTGGGAATGAATCTTGCTCAGAGTGCTGTGCTTTTGGCTGATTGCCTGGCAAGAGTGGTGGCCAGGACTTGCCAGCTGGCTGATCTGCACGCCTGTAAAGGATGCGGTCAGCTTACACCTTGGATTTTGATGGAAATCTTAGAGGCCGGCAGGCGTTCTCCCTAGTAAAGTACCTTAGATCAGGTCATTGCTTTTGTTTCAGTTAAGAAAATGTCCTGATGGCCAGGATCAGAAGACCAAGTCGGCACTCTGCTCCAACGGCGAATCCATTACTGGATCAGAATAGATACATACCCTGAAGGAGACACAGGTTGTAATTGAAGGTGGCACACTCATCTACAAAATCCCCAAGTTAAACCAGTCATGCCACTGAAGCAAACCAACTGGCTCGCCAACAACCACACATCTTCCCCCAAGTTCCTCTCAACAACCAGTTTGTCAGACTCTCAACTCCAGAGCTACTGGTGTCCTAGCCTCTGGGGTTTACTCGTGGCCGGCTGTGAGGAGTTGTATTGCTAGTTTGTTCTGCGTAGATCTGAAGACAGAGATCAGGTGTAGCCCCCGCGATGACGGCTAGCTTAGTACTTGTCACAGGGCGGCATTCAGTGAATGACAGAGGGGCCAAAGGAGCTTCCATTGTCCAGAGTCTACACTGAACATTTTAAAAACTGTTTGCAGAAATTGGCAAAATCTCTATCAGTCTCCCAAGTCTCCCAAATGGATTTATTTTTTGAAAGGTATTCAAAACTGACTTTAACATTTATTTTTTTAAAACTAGCACACAAAAATATGCAGAACAAACAAACAAACAAACAAACAAAAAACACAAAAAAAACACCCTGGGAAAGTTTGAAAGTCAAATTCGGACTCGGAAAAGCGTTTGCAAGACTGAAGATGTACATAACAAAGGGCCAATGTCCTTACTACAGAAGAGTGGACAAAGAACGTGATCTGGGAATTTACAAAATGAGAAGGGACCTTTCAACATATGAAAGCATTTTCAACCTTACTAGTAACCAAAGAATACAAATGGAACCAGATACCTCTTTCCATCTATTGATAGGGAAAAACTGTACTCTAAGATGGCTCACCAAATCAGCAAGGGAATTCCAGTCCCTGTCTCAAAGCCCTTCCAGGTTCTTCTTTCCTATCCCGTTTCCCGCGCGCCAAAAGTACCAGGTATGCAGAAGCAGAAGGGCATAAATTCCCCTCCCTGCTTGTGCTCGGGGCTCAGACTTTTGAAGAACAACGTCGTCTGAGCCCCGCGGTGTTAAATAAACCTCTGATCCTCCAAAGTCTCTGAGTGCTGCTTGGTTCTTCCGCCAGGATCCAGTCCAGTCCACTATCATATAAAGAAAAACCTGAGTTGTACTAGATGGGTTATTTGACACTGTCATACACTACCCATGACAATGCAAAATAAAACCACCTTTCTGGAGGGCAAATTGTCGATATATATATTTCTATTTATTTAAAGGTTTAACTCTATGACCTGCAGAAATTCATCCCAGTTGAATGAATAGATCCCAGGTAAATATGTAAAGATCTGTGTACAAGCAAACCCGAAAAGCCTAAATGTCGAACAACAGAAGATAAATCAAATGAGGTAAACTACCTCCATACCATCCTGTAGCCATTAAATTAGTAAAATTGGTGTCTATTAGTTCGAATTGAAAGATATTTATAACATATCAAGAAAAAAAAGCAGGCCACAGAAAAGTATGATCAAGTTTTTGAAAAACATATTTATACATATACACATCTGTTTATATTTACACACATACACACAAACAGGTTTACCTCTGCAAGACAGCTGTGATTTATGCCTTCCTCAGAGTCTTTTTCATATAAAAAGATTGATTGAGTTTAGTTCTGTGATAATAAATGAGGGTTATGTTCAAACATACTTAAAGGTTTTATTTATTATTTATTTATGTATTAACTTCCAAGCCAAATATTTAAAATATTTAATATTAAACATATCAAAGTATTAAATACTTGCACCAAATATTTAAAACCAAAGCTTTAGTTCAGCCGACAGAGGTTTGGACATAGACAGGAGTCCACCAAAGGAGAACTGCAGACGCTTGCTGGATTAATGATAAGTGTACTAATGGTTTGGGTTTTTTTCTCACCAGCGATCAGACGGGGTGAGGTTTTTAGAGTTAAGTATTAGTGTGAAATGTGGCTATATACACATGCATGGAGGAATGGGGAAGTTGGATTAAATGAAACCCAACAAGTCTCTCGTGCTTTAGGTTTGGTCCGTTATAAGCACATACAGACAACCCTTGATTTGTGCTGGATTGGCTATTGGAGGATTATTTTAAGGCTGCAGTTGATTGTACCATTTCAAATCTATGGAGGAGGGGAAATTATTGGGGGAAGGGAAAGGTCGTTACAAAGCAGGAGAGGAAAACTATAAAAGGGTAGGAGAAAAAAAGAATCTTTGTTGTAATGCCTTAGAAAATTAGTTGGTGGAGAATAGTTGAAAATTACAAAAGTCAAATATAGTAAATCAAATTATCATTAGTATTTGTGAGTATGTGATTGTGAAAAGACGGGCTAAATGACTAGCTAACTGTCTTTTCAAGACCATTGGTAATAGAATCAATTATGGTTCATTATTAACTATATTAACAGAAAATTAGCCTTTACTAGCTCCTAAAAATATGAAGTTGTTATAATAGACTGTGGTCCCTTATCAGCATATGTAAAACTTGGAGGTTTCTAAAACAGCTCCCTTCCCAGAACTACACTAGATTAGATGATCAATTAATGACTAAAATGTTATTGCATCTCTTTTTCATATTTCTTGTCAAAAACTTAAATATTCCTGATTCAACTTGTGTTTCTATTTGAGTAATATAATTTGGTCATAATTGGTTTCATTTCGATTGTCTTTACATTTTGGATACTTATTATCTTTTCTGTCACCCACTGGGAATGCCAAGTACCAATTTTTGCTATTTAGCAAGTCAGTGAGGAGCTTCCCACTGAGTTCCTTAATTATTGCTAATTGAATATTGTAAATGGTTTTTCAGGATCACCATCTTGGCAATCTATGTGACATTTTTCTCAGTTAGCAAGAGTTAAAGCACCAAGAATCCCTTCTACCACTTTCTATGCAATCATTATACCAACCCTTTCCTATAAAAACTAGTCTCTTTTCAAATGTCAAGTCACATACATGCTTCTGTGGCACTTAGAACATGGCGACTGCTCAACGAGTATTGAACAACAGCTGTCCTTAAAAACAGAATGATTCCCAGGTCCAGCCTTCGAGAGGATGTCCTCTTTCACTTTCCAGAGCTCCTATGGGGCACTCATCCAGCATGTCAGGACTTGGACTCTAGGGTAGAGCTTGTCCATTCTCATGTATCAAGACCAAGCTTTCTATTGTTTTTTGCTGCTCTCTAATCAAAAGGAAAAAGAAAAAAAGTAAAGAGGCTCAAAAGATCTAGGAATGTCAGAAATGCTATAGGTAAAAAACTGGAGAGTGGGAAAATCACTGAGCCAGCCTTCCGAGGTACTTCTTGCCTTACAATAAATAAAAAAAGAAGTGAGAAATTTATGACGTGCCTTTTGAACTTTCAAACTACGTCTCCGTTTTTGGAGGAGGGAAGTGGGTAAGGCTTCAATGTACTGAAGTTGTGTTGAAGGTGGGTTTTGACTACATAAAATCTTGCCTTCTTAGTGATTTGTTTTCTTCCTTGGTCAATGAAATCTCAACCATCCTTAAGAGATCAGGACCAGGGGCGCCTGAGTGGCTCAGTGGGTTGGGCCGCTGCCTTCGGCTCGGGTCATGATCTCAGGGTCCTGGGATCGAGCCCCACATCAGGCTCTCTGCTCAGCAGGGAGCCTGCTTCCCTTCCTCTCTCTCTGCCTACTTATGATCACTCTCTCTGTCAAATAAATAAATAAAAATCTTTAAAAAAAAAAAAAAGAGATCAGGACCAGAAGAAGACTTGAGACCTCATCTAGAATCTCCTTTCCCAACACATTGGCCCAGAAATTATTAGAAAGAGAAAGACAACAAGAGAGAGTGATTGTCTCTTTGGAGGGGTAGGCTTCCACAGTCTTGGCTAGTAACCTATTTGAACATAAATGACATTTTTGGTCAAGATTTTGCCTTGTATCTAGCCAGTTGTTACTAAGTTTGGCAGGTTTCAGGTTTAGAGACAAATTCAAGGCCTACCTTTGGTAATTTTCCAGTGTTGAGTTTTATGTACTATGTGGTGTTAATCTTTTTCTATTCTTAGAAAAATAAGAATTTTTCTTACTTCTTTCTTTCTTATTCCTCTTTCTTCTATTTTTCAAAGAATAGAAAAATAAGAATTTGCCTACGTTTCTCAACTATTTGATCCTTATTTATTATATATAGATTTGTAAGCCTCCTCATATCTTTTATGAAAGAAGATGAGTCAGAATGAATAATGGGTTGAATGAATAAAATAATAAAAATGACCTTAAGCTCAAGTTTAAGAGGACATTTGCTAGTTCTGAAGAAAAGCTGGTTATCATTACTTTTTCATAGAACTGCAATCACGGCCTGCTTACACCACAGCTGTTTCTCATGAGAAACACCAAGAACACACTCTTTAACTCCCCACCGCTCATTCATTCCTAGGAATTGGACCAGAGGCAGACACCTGACCTGAAGGCGGAAAGGTCCTGTCACCTGGATCCAACAGGTGAATGGGGCGGGGCTGATTCAGTCTTCTGAGAATTGAAAGTGCAGAGGGAATGTGCTCATTAGTAGCAGGATGCTCAAACCGAAGGGTCTCAATTAGAGAGGGGCACGGGAGCTCTAAGGCCCTGTGCACATTGGTTGAGGGAGCTGAAACTATAAGGAAGCCATGAAGGTGGTCAGGGGAGAGAAGAGGCCAAGTCAGGTGGGGCTACAGGACAGAGAGGGGAGGGCAGCAGGCCCCTGACTTGCAGTGCTTCCTGGTGGCTGGGCGTCTGCTGCCCCTCCACCGGCATTGTCCCGTAAGCCTCCCGTTTCTCCCAGGAAACCTAACAGAACCTTTGCTGCTTGCAGTCCAGAGTCTCACTATGCGTCAAAGCGTTTTTCTTTTCTTCCTGTTTTTACTGAGTTGTAAAGTTTTCCCTTTACCCCTTTGGGCTTTTTCAGTAATATTAAAAATTATTGTCTCATAGAGAGATGTTTGGGAGCAGAAGTTTAAAAGAAACCAACAGAAAGGGCTAATTATTCCCATGTCCTTGTCTCTAAATAAATACTGTACTAAAAATTCCTTAATATTTATGAAAGGAGATTCCCTAACTTCCTCCAACAGCTTGCTTGCTTTTCTGACAAGTAGCAGAACTCATTTGCTGTGAGGCCCCACTGTCTGATATTTGCATATACTGGGCCTTTCTCTACTTTCTCAAGTTGCCTTGGATAGAATATCTGGCTTTTTGACTTGATGACTGCTGCCTGAGACATGGCCCCTGTCTCCACACAATGCTTCCTTCTTCTGGGCTCAGTTCCCCACACAAGAGGCCGATTTGTCGGGGTGGAATGGGAGGAGCATGTCAGCCCGTTTCTATATGTGAAGCTGAACCGTTTTACACGTTAAACATGCTCAAACTGACATGCTTTGCTATAGAGAGAGCCACAACTTTCAGTCACTTCACCCCTATAGAGGGAAGACTGGTGATTAGCTCGATGGAAATGTAGATCCCATGGGGGTTCTACCACAATACACATCTCTTAAGTCACCAGGTTAGCCACCGTCCTTTAGTCCTCAGAGCCGAGCCCCCTCAGGCTTTCAGAAATAAACAGCCCTTTAAACCCATAATGCTTCTCGTCTTCATTACTTCTTTATTCTTTGGGCCTGGAATAATACTTGCCACGAAGATTCCAGAATTTTAAATAATTCACACATTTGTCAATGTTTAGTTTCTTTTGGGGTCATCTTAATGACGACGTCGCAAATCAAGTCGGCTGTGCAAAGTCCAGTTTGCTCACCAGCTGAAAATATCAGAAGGACTTTTCACTCTGACCTTGTGTGGATGCTGGACGTTCCAAGAAGTAGGATTCTGAGTCAGTCTGATACCTGTTAACTCTGGCTGAGTCCCAGTTCATGGTGGCCGGATTTGCCACATTATCTTTTATGGTGGGGTCCTCCTATTCCTAACCTTATGAGCTGTTCACACCTCCTCTATTGAGAAGCCTATTCGGTAAACCTCTTGTTTACTTTCTCTGGGAGAACCCTAGCTGCTTAACGGTACTTGTGCCATCAACACCGCCCCCCTCCCTCCACCCCCCCACACCTTCCTCCCCAGCATTCATGCCACCCTGTGGCCCATGATGCTGTCATTTGACTCAGCTGGAATGTCCTCCTTTTCCTGTCCAGCTGTCACAGCCCAGCTCAAGTCTTCCCTTCTTTCTAAATTCTCTGATTTTTCCAGTTCTTCCGAACTCTCATAGCCTTAGCCATCTGTACCAATCTAACTCATCATTGTAAGCTGTAATGGAATTGTTTCCTGCTCTTTGTGCAATCGGACTTGCAGCCAGATCACAGGCTCAGAAATGGAACTGGGACTATGGTCTTAACTATAACTTGATGCTCCCCACCTCTTGCATGAGCACATTCATCCTAAAAAAAAAAAAAAAAAAAAAAAAAGGTTTGGTTGATTTACTGCAACTGTATTTTCTTTGCATGTGGGAAAATACAAAACACAGTCATCATAATTTCCTCTATGGGAAAAACTAGAGGGGACACTAACCCTCTTGCAGATTTGAATCCTTCTGGAAAACGACCCTTGATTCCCCCTAGGAGTTTTCCAGCTCTCCATGGACTTGCTTCATGAAAGTGTTGTAAGGGAATTCCCGATGCTCTGACATGGCCATATTGAAGCAAGGTAGGAAAACGTACCCAAAATGAAACCTAAATCATTCTTAAAATCATCCTTCTGGGGCTCCTGGGTGGCTCAGTCATGATTCCAGGGTCACAGGATCGAGTCCCGCATCAGTCTCCCTCCTCAGGGGAGACTCTGCTTCACCCTCTGCCCCTCCCCCCTTGTCATGCTCACACTCTGTCTCTCAAATAAATAAATAAAATCTTTAAAAAAAAAAAAATGAAGAAAACATTCTTCTGAGAGTGGACAGTACAGCCTGACCTCCATAGAACCAGCCGTTGTCAATACTGCTCCCTTCCTTCCCAGCTCACAGGAGGTCTGAGCACAGTTGGAACTGAAGTGTTCTCTAAGATGGGTGCTGTGTGTAAGAGATGAACCACTGAATTCTACTCCTGAAATCAATATTGCACTCTATGTTGGCTAATTAGAATTTAAATAAAAAGTTGAAAAAGAAGAAAAGTGGTCTTCAAATATTTGAGTTGAAATGTTACTAGAAGACTTCCTTTTTCTCAATTTTTCCATCACTGGATGGCAAAGATGCAAATTTCTTTTTATCTTGCAGTTCAGCAGCTCCATGCTTTTTGACAGTTAAGGTTACTGTGGCATTTGCTCACAGCCAGTGGGTTGAAGCTTGTAAGGCAAGGCCTATAAAGCCAGGCTAATTTCCCCTAAGCCCCAGGACTGGAAATTAGGTTGCTGCCACTAGGGTTTTCACATGACTCAACCCTTCTCCAAGCTCTCACTGCTGAGGCAAAGCATTTAGCACACCACCCAGCCAATGCCTTCAAATGAGATCATAATTGGGAACAGGCTTTGTCAGTGTCCCCTTCACTGTGAGAGCTTAGGTCTGACAAAAGTGACCAGAGAATAGCATAGGCACTTGTCACTGAGCCAGTCCACAGGACTCCAGGTCACAAGATATTCCAAGGCCTTTGCTTCTCACTCTGTGGTAAAGGGAGGCAGTACATGTCTTTATTACACATAGTGGCCCTGGAGGAGCAAAAGGCCAGGACAAGTCACCAGAACCAGCTGCAAGACAAGCAGAGGCAGAACTGTGGGTGAGGGAGTTTGGGGGGGCACACAGGAAGGGGCAGGCACGCAGCTGCACCTCAGTGAGGAACACCGCAAATGCTGAAGTCCCAGAGAAGGTTCATGCCGAGGGCAGGTATCAGGGCAGGCCAGGCTCCAGAAACACACGGGGTCTAGACAGGGTTGGCCATTGCAGCACCACTGGCTCTGGGGCACATCCGCCATTTTTAAAGAGACCATGATTCAGAATTGAGTGCCTCACACCAAACCCCTGGAACAGAAAACTAGGATAAACTGAAGAAATGGAGTCAGAAATCTTGGATTCCCATTCTATGCAGTGGAGAATCGGAGCCAGCTATCTAGAGCCAACGCATCTACCCCAGCTCCACACTCTGTGATGTCAAGTCGATGCTTTGAAGTTGACCATTGTTGGACTATTCACACCATAGCAACTGGCCAACAAATTTAATGTGGTGGGGGTTTTTTCCCTGCCCAAAGTCATTCTCTGTGTATGTGCCATGTGAGCCATGTGATCCTTGGGGGTTACTCATGTCACAGAGGTGTTAGTGTAAATATGACAATTAACTCAGAAGTCCTTTATAAACTGTAAAGGTTCTGGGGGGGGGTTATTGTTTGGAGTAAAAAGTTAAATACAAAGTTTGAACATTTATTAAGATTACAACATGTAATTATTATCCTTAATTGCAAGTTTCAAATATGCTAGAGGACAAGATTTCAGAAAGCAAAACCTAGAAGCCGCTTATTTGTGTGACTTAAAGCTATTATATGCAAGTTACAAAACTCCCTGACTCCACTTGGCTTCGACAATGAAGTGAGTTCACTGTCACCTACACTAAAAAGCCCAGAGTAAGCCCAAAGTTAGCTTACTTCAGCCAGCTTATTCTGGAGGCAAGGCTAAACCCAGCAGGTCTGATGATGCCCTCAGAAGGCAGGACGACCATATGCTCCAGTTTACCCCAGATCGTCCTATCTATGCATCCGATCTGGTTTGGCGTATATCTTGCCCTGTTTCATTCTTGAAGTTGTCCTAGTTTAGAAGATAAATGATATGTTTACTTAACCAAGGTTTGCTCTCTCTGCTTAGTTTTTTGTGTTGTGGCATTCACCTGATGCGGTTCCCCACCCACTCTCAGTAGCTCCAGCCTCTCCCATGTTGGGAGCTGATTGGCAAGCAGCTGCAGACCTCAGAGCCCTACGCTCCCCACTCTGATGGGACCGAACCTCTCTTCCAGGAACATCTATGCAAGTGTTGGGATTCACTATCTCTCACCCTGGTCTGATTTAGGTCCCATGGCCAGACTTGGGAAAATGGATTCACCGATGGACTTGGTCAGTCATGCTCACACCTAGAGTAGGCCTGAGATGATTCCAAACAAATTGCACAACTCAGAAGGAGGTGACTTCTCCCAAAGAACAGTGGGCAGCAGAGGAGGTGAGTGCTTGCTAGAGAGGTAACAAGAATGACCGGTGGCATTGCAGAGCAAAGGGCTGGAATCCAAACAGGCTGACCCAGCTTCCAGCTTCTTCCACTAACGAGGTTTGGGATGGTGCTAAGCCCTTGCATGCCACAGACTTGTTTCTCATTAGGAAAAATGGAAAGATACAGGATTTCGAAGGTTCTGTTTCACTCAACCTGTTTAATGTACAGCTATGTCCCCTCATTAGTCTTCACAGTTATCAATTCCAGGTTTATTTTGTTACCGGATTTTTCTCACTGGGCCTAAATAGAACTCACCTTGGCTTTATTCCTGACGCTAGAAAACTTCCAACTCTGGTGGAGACCTGAAATGTTCCATTGCTCCTATTAAGTAAATCATATTCTTTAACTAGCTAACTTTCCCCACAGTTTACAACTTGTGTCAGACCCCGGGAAGATTTGCTTTTAGTTTTTTCCCTGTGAACCAAACAAGTCATAAAAACAGATTTATATCATGGTTTCCTTACAGCTGCATTTTATCTGAGGTTTCTTAAATCAAGAAATTGACTAACATAATGGCCAAATGAATAAAACACGGCAGCAATGAGTGACTGCCTTTAGCAAACTGAGAGGGAGTCTTATTATTTAAATGTTCCTAGTTATATTAAGTGGAGCAAAAGGCTTGGAACCGAAAGTGAGAGAAATAGGCAGCCAAGTCAAAAATGCCACCAAGCTGTAAATAAAATATGAAACTGGCTTGGAAAGGGAGCTTTACTTCGAAGTCAAACGCTGATAGATAGTCCTAATTGTGGGACGTTCGTAAAAGGTGACATGACACCTGTCAATTATCCACAGCAGCCAGGAAATGTAGATTACATGAATAATTCACCAATCCAGTGTCCTTTGTTGCTAAGCCAGCTAAGCCCAGTCCATAAAATAACTGCTGATAGGAAAGAAGAAAAAATATGTTTAAATTGCAAAAGCCGGATGTTACAGGCAGAAATGTTTTCCAGGCAGTTTCATTATATAGCTATGTTCTCTCCAGTTAGCACTGTGGCTAAATAATTAACATGTGAGCCTTTATCAGGTGTACAAAGGAGGGGTCTTGGGCTCTGGAAACTTTATATGTCCCCTTGGGATGTTGCAGAAGAGTCTTCAGTAACAGAAACAACTCATCACATATCATCACGTCTCGCCCTCCCAAGGAGCACGCAATCCTTTAAAAAGGTTAAGCCTGAACTTTGGTTTTAGAATCATGGGATCACAGAATAATACATTTGGAAGATCACTTACAGCCTGCACTATTGGTTTTTAGAAGCAAGAGAAACCTTTTCAAAGAAAATCTTCTGTGCATGTATACAACATAAGACAGAACCGTGGGCTTGTGTTGATTCTGGGGGTGGCGGTGTGGAGGATGCTAGAAGATGCCTGCTCTCGCCCTCCTCAGAAGCCCCTGCCCTGTACCTCACTCCCCAGCCCTGCCCGAGCACCTCCAGGGATCCTGTTGTCCCATTTCACAGATGAGGAAACAGGCTTCTGAGGCAAAGCAGTTCCTAGAAGCCCCAGAGTGACTTGATGGCAGGGCTGGGACCAGAAGCCAGGCTGCCAGCTCCCATGCACCACACATACACATGTACGAGTGTAAGTACAGCTTGTCTACACAGCTACGCCAGCTGCCAGCATTTGGAGAAATACCAGTTTTGCAGCTCTCAGGACCTCACAAGTGAGCATGAGGAATGGAAACAAGTGACTCTTTCATTTGTGGCCTGGGCCCAGGCAGCCTGATACCTACACTCCCCCTAATCCCCCACTTTCGTGTTGGCCACAGGGCCAGGGTCAAAGGTCACGGGCCAGGTGGAAGGTGGGGCCTTGGAATGCCCAGGGGACTGGGCAGGCCGCCATAGGTCACCAGAGACAGCCATCCAATCCATCTGCTTCTCTGGGCTGCTGTAAGAACAAGCCTCCCTGGAGAGAGCTAAGAGGGGGTGGCGGAGGTGGGGGGGCGGGGGGAGACACTCATTCCAGGAGCAAATCCAACAACACTGCAGAGAAAGATTTTCTCACCTCCACAAGATGGTTCGTTCCTTGTAACTTCCTTCCTCCATAACGAAGATCCTAATCGACTAAGAGGAACAAGAAAGAGGATCCACTTCCTAGAATATATGTAGAAAAGAACACCTTCCTCCTCGTTTTTGGCTTATTTGCTACCCAGGTTTGGCTTTGTTTTAGAAAGTTTGCAAGGAGATTTCATTCCGGCCTAAATCCATTGGGTACAAGTGATTTGGCACAGGTTTTCTCTAATGTTGTTATTTTTCTCTAATTGTTGCAGCTGATAATTTATATGTATATAGTTTTATCTTCTTAGGAGGCTATGGGGAAAGGGAACCGAATTTCTGATGCAGGTTAAAGGCAAGTATGATTTCAAGGCTTGTCGAAACTGTCTCTTGCAATCAGTCCTCACTTTTAGAATGAACATATTATATTTAGTTATACATCAAAATAATTGCTGCTGGTTTTATTGTGAAAAGCTGAGGTCGAAAATGTCATGTTTTCCCTTTAATCATTCCAACCAGCATAACACAGGAGAAATTGGGCATCTCGGTATTATGGCTGCTTTGAGACCAATTCTCTTGGTACATATGTTACTTCTCCCTTTGTGCAAGGCCAAGAGAATTTCTTTCAACAAATGGAGTTCATTATTAAATGAATCAGCAGCACCTGTCTCAGGATGGCTGTGACCACCATGGCTACCTCGTCAGCCAGCTAAATCTTTGGCCAGGTGGTTTGTAGTCTGGGTTCCCAGAAAGCAGAGGGCTGAGACAAAGGCTTACATTGCAAGTTCTTTATCGTGCATGAGATCCCAGGGGCCTGGCTGAGAGATGGAGGAACCGTGAAGGGAAGGAAGCAGGGCCTGTGGGCTGTATGGGCTCATGCGTCAAGTGGGCCACGGCTTAGGGTTGTCATATTTAGCAAATAAAAATACTAGACACCCACTGAACCTTGAATTCTGGAGAAATGACAAAGAATTATTTGCAATAGGTTTGTGCCCTGCAGTATTTGGGACATAACTTAGAGTGAAGAGTTACTGGTCACTTATCTGTAAGTCAGTTAACTGGGTGTCCTCTATTTTATTTGGCAGCCCCGCCACCGCTGCTAGTTGGTAATGGGTTGCTGGTTCCTGTGGGACCATCTGAGAGGTTGTATGAAATCTGTTTTGGGATTGAGCCATTTGTCCCCATTCCCTCTTTGTCAGTGTCAGTGTTCCCCATGGGTTGTACCTACTCAAAGGCCTTCTGTGTGGCTCCTGTGGGGCAAGCGGGCTCCTGTTCCACTCCGCAGGGTCAGCTGAGTGGCCTTCAGGGAGCTACTGTCAAGTTGCTTCTCTGGCGGGCAGATCCAGTACCAGCAGCCACATATGACCCCACGGACCAGGTGTAAGAGGTGCCCGTGCAGGTACGCAGGCATAGTGATGGACCTCGCAGATGCAGGGGGCTGGAAGGCCTGCATGTGAATCTCAGCTCTGCCAGTCCCTGAGGCAGGTTATTCAAACTCTCCATGCCTCAGTCTCCTCATCTTTAAAATGGGGACGACAGTAATACTCATTTAGGATTATTATGAAGATTAAAAACACATATAAGCCCTCAGAATAGTCCTTGGGATGTTCTAAGTGTTTGCTGTTATTATCCTGACAATAGGAGATTTCAACTCTGTAGCTTGGCAGCTGGCATGTCTTGAACACTTTGCAACTAACTGTTGAAGTTGATTTGACAAAATTTGCCAAATTTGATTGATGTCTAAAGTACAAATTTTTTCATAAATGGGGTTAAATGTTATCACCTTAATTTTAGGGTGTGTGTGTGTGTGTGTGTTTTCCCCAGTGCCGAGAATTATTTTCAACCCCGCCTGCAGTCTTTTATATAATCAGGAAGGAGAGGTTTTTCACCCCCCACTGAACACGTGGTCTCCCTTGGAGCCAGCTAGATGCCCTGAGTCTCCCAGTGCTGGCTCTCCAGGTCCTCCTGCATCGAAAGCCACAGGACCCACTCAGCCTGACGCTGTGGGCTGACACGGAGATAATGATATGCACCTGGAGCTGAAGCAAAATTAAATCTTGAATATTGATCAGAATATAAAATCATGTTCTATCGCCGCGTCCTGAGATTAATAGCAAGTTTCTACAATTCTGTGAAACTTGACTCTTTGGCCCAGGGTTTACTTCTCAGTTCCTCAAGTGGCCTGCCAGAAATTCTAAAATTTGAAACGGTGCCTCCAGCACAAAATTGCTGGGAAAGACTATCTTAGAGAGCCTTTCAGGCAATGCTTCCTCTGCAGAGTCGTCCTCTCACCCTGTGGAGAGTTAGGAACTGGCCCCTCCATGCCATGGGGGACCTGCTCAGAGTCTGGATTATAGTGAGCCACCCTGGCTCGTTTGCAGGTCGGCTTGCCTGGGATTGCTCAGCTCCGAGGATGGGAGCCCCATATGTTCATCTCTGTGTCTCTAACCCCCAGCCTGCCTCTGGCACAGGGTGGAGGAACAGAGCACGCTAGGCTCAGGGTCCACACTATTTTTTTAGGGCACCGTGAAAATGTTTAGTTTCTTTAAAATTCAGAAGAAGAAGACAAAACTGTTAGAAGAGAACTTGTTTTAGTTTTTTTCATATCAGAAAAATGAAGGATTTTTTTTTAGGACCACAACAATTTATTAAACCGTTTTAATATTATTTTTAAATGGGGGAAGGATCTAAAAAGGCAGAAGTGTGGCGGGCCCACAAAAGTCATCACGTGGTCCTTGGGTTGAAACAATAAGTAAACAAATGAGTGCATATTATAATGACCGTTGAAAATGTTTTACAAATGAAAAAATACCGCGAAAATACATCTTATTATTGAAAGTTGACAATTTCATTGCTGTTGTGAAGTTCTCTTGTCTGTTAGGACATTATACTCTAAGGATTAGTTTCAATTATTTCTCCAAATTGAAAGGTTTTCTTAGTCATATTCATACCCTTTCTTCCTGCGAAGAGGAATATGAGGAATATATTTATATATTTATATTTATATATATTTATATGAGGAATATTTTAGTGTGGGCGGGGAGGAGGTAGTGAGGGCACCGCACAGAGAGGCTCCACTAATCCAAAGAGCTTTCCCAGTATGTATGCCATACTTCAAGCGAGCCCCTGACATTGAAGAGCTGAGTTCCCGCAGAAGGCACACCAAGATGGCTATGGTTTTTACAGTAAGGGGATCCGTGAGCCTAAACCTTCATACGTGTATTATCAGCATCTCACAATCTTGGCTCACCTCTGAGAGAAGTGAACTCACATACTCTGAGGGGTGTACTCTTCCCTTTGAGTTGGTTGATGACAAATGAATCATACAGTTTCTCTCCTGGGAAATAGAAAGAGAAGGGATACCGATGTCCCAAATATCTTCCAACGGATGCTGAGAATGTTCTGACCTGAGGATCACCTGAGCAGATGATAACTCGAGGTGAGACTCACATTATCAACCAGCCAAATCCTTACCCTGCAATCTTGAAGAGCCTAACTCCGATCAGAAAGAAACTTCACTTTCTGAGATTATTCTCGGTAAAATTCTCTTAAAATGAGCGTTCCCATGGCCTTGAAATTTGAAAGCCCTAATTGACCATAGGTAGTTAATTTAGGAAGAGTTCCTCTCTCCTCCTTTTCTGAGTTTTCTATAATGTGGTTACATTAGACTCACAAGAATAAAACAAATAAGAGTTACAATTTTTTTTTAAGATTTTATTTATTTATTTGACAGACAGAGATCACAGCAGACAGAGAGGCAGGCAGAGAGAGAGAGAGAGGGAAGCAGGTTCCCTGCTGAGCAGAGAGCCTGACTCGGGACTCAATCCCAGGACCCTGAGATCATGACCTGAGCCGAAGGCAGGGGCTTAATCCACTGAGCCACCCAGGCACCCCAAGAGTTACAATTTATGGAGTCCCAACGCTTGCTCTAAGCTGTTTATATACATTTTCTCACTTAAGGAGAGACATTAAATATGCTGTAATTTGCAAAAGGTGTTTTACAAAACTATTGCAGAAGACTTATTCCGCCCGTAAAATTGACACAAAAGCAAAGGAAACTCTAATAGAGTTTATATAGAGAATGTCATTCCCTTCTTTCAGTTCTTCCGTTGTGTGTTTATAGGCTGGGCTTCTCGACAAGTTAGTTTTCATTGGGTGCCGAAGGCAGAGAAAAGCTCTTACAAAGGCGGATTTTGAGCAGAATGGTCATGATCGGGCTTCCCACGAGGGCAGCAGCGGAAGAGCAGGGAACAGGAGGAACAAAAATGGCAAAAGGGTAACTACCACCTCTTGAGTGTCTCTGTTTTAGACAGCTGTTCTAGGCATCTTACATCTGTGAATAAGCGTCTCAATGGACAGCTTTGGGGGAAGGCTGCTGTGGTTCACGCATTATTCCAGATATTTATATGTTTACTAAGTAATCTTCCCAATGTACCAAAAGGGTATGTCCTATTCTTAGCACTCTCATGTGATAAGCAAGGACACTGAGGCAGAGAGAAGTTCGGTATCTTGGCCAAGATCACTCATGTAGGTAGGCTTACTGGTCTGGAAACCAAACTCTGGAGCTAGGCAACCTCACAAGGAAGACGCTTACAACAATTCTGAGAAGTAGGCATTTTCATGATCCCATTTGACTTGCAGAGAACAGGAGATTCAGAGATGCAAGACGGCTTCCTGGAGTTTACCTAGTTAGTAAACAGCAGTGCCCAGTTCACCCAAGCAGCCGGGCCCCTCAGGGCCATGTGCTGCATCATCTCAGTACACAGAGTCTCCCTGTTCACGATGGCACCCCCAGCCTGCTTGTGGAGAGTGTCTATAATGGTGACAAAGAGAGGCTGGGGACAGAGAAAAGAGGTGACCTAACACGGGGCAGGTGGAGGGCTTGCGTGGGGGCACAGAAGAGGTCTTGGGGCGTATGGAAGAAAGGGAGAGGGATCAGGCTCGGTGCTTTCCAGAACAATTGTGAGCTCATGCAGCTTTCCCGGTCACAAGAAGACAAAACCAATCAGAGAAGACAGCAGGCAGAGAGATTTAGCAGAAGCATGGGGGACAGAGGAAGAGGGACACTAACAGTGGGAAGAATGAGAAGAAGGTGAACAAATTATAACGAGGGCTTCAGCATCTGTGCCCGGTGAGGTCCTGAACCACCAGCGGCAGAGGGCCTGCTGGCCACAAGCCTTGGGCTGCGTGCTGAAGACACCTGCCGTGACATCAGGCAGCCCCGCTCAGCGGGGTTACACACATGTGAGGATTGTCAGACAAGGTCCTTGGGGCTCAGTGCACAATAAAAACATTCTATGGGCCCTCCACACATGACTCAGTGTGTATTATGTGTCTGATGGAGGATGAAATTGGCTGGAGCTGCATGCGCAAACGCGCTGAGTTGCACCCAGTGCACGCTTACATTGGAGATGAAAACGTCCCAGGAGCCAGCACGTTCTAGGGGACACGCCGAGTCCCTGGAGGAGAAGTGCCAGGGGACTCCTGTGCCAACCGTGAGAAGAGCTGTGGCTCGACAGGGTGTTTTGTGTTGTTTGATTTTGAGCCCGGTGTTTGGCCCAGAATCCGAACACTGAGTGGGGCCTCTGAACCCTGCCTGACACCAGACTTCGCTGTCGAATGTCATTCCTATTTTCCTTTGTTTGAGAAGGACTGGAAAACAGCAAAGGGGCAAAGGGGTAAGGGAGAGAGTCATTCAGATTTGTTTCATGCGAGGACTTGAACTGTTAAGCCTGCAAAAACCAGTATAAATTTGGAAATAGGGGGGTCTGGGGCTAGACAGAGGTTCAAGCCATGGCTCCAGCACATCTTAGTTGTGGCACACTTGACGAGTGACCGTCTCGCTGGGTCTCAAATTTTCATCTGCAAAAGGGGCATAATAATAGGACCTACCTCAGAGAATTCGTGTGATAACTGTATGAGATCTTGCAGGCAGATAGCTTAGCTTAGAACCAGGCATATGGTACCTAGCAAGTGTCCACTAGTATTATCTATAAAATGAGAGAGATGGCCTCCCCAGGTCCCTCAAGGGATGCTAAGGCTGCAGCAAAAGAGAAGCGAGATGAGAGCTGTTTGAAAACTACTTACTAATATCTATTTTCTACTCAGCAGTGTGAAATAATAAAAACATGCAATATTGGCAGACAGCGAGAATGCTTCGATTCTGGTCTTCGGACCTTCACCTCTCATCACTCAGTGGGTGGATTAAATTAAGTCCCTTCAACATCTCTGTCCGCTCTGATAGCCAGTGCCTGTTTACCCCTCTGCCTGTCTGCAACAGAGTGGTAGACACCCTTATTCTGGTGGGCTTGTGGCTGAAGCTCCCATGTCCTCCCACCTGTCAGGGCCCTGGTGATTGACTCAGAAAAAGAAAAAAAGAGAATGAAAAAAGAAGAAAGAAACTCATACCTGGGAAGCTGTCCCAGATATTTTAACTGAAAAAAGGCAAATTGAAGAACTCTAAGTAATTCTATTGAATAAGCATTCTAGAATAATTGTAAAGATACAGATTTGTATATGCAGGGATTACCTCGTGGGCGGCATTCAGAGAACTTTTCCTTTATACTTTACACATCTCTGTATTGTTTGAACCTTATACTGGGAGCATGTTTTATTTGATAATCAAAATAATAATACTAAGGAGGTAAACAAAACTAAAACATGGTCGTCATAGACAGTTGGGAGGGAAAAAAAACGAAAAATCACTTATAAAACACCCCAACATAGAAATATTGCAACTGACATGTTAATTTATATCCTTTCGGTCTTTTTTCTATCTGTGTATGTCACACAGAAATATACATACCTATTTACAAAACGTAATCACATTTGTCCATGCTGTCTCATAATCAGCGTCACTTAACAATGTATTGTTTATCTGTTTCCATGCCAGTAAAGTTTCTTCTACAATCTACAGCACGATTTTAATGACTGCTTCTTTTTCCATATTGCATGTGGCCAACTTCGTATTGCTGCACATTTTGGCTGTTCTTAGTTTTCCTCCATTGTAAGCATTGACAGGCTTTTGGAGAATAATGAAACACTGAAATGCTTGGCTTTGTTTCTCTCTTTGGGTAGAGCCGGCTGCTCTCTTTTCTTCTTCCTCTTTGTATCCTTCAGCTTTTGGGTGGAGGCCCAGAGAGCTCCACAAGGGGTGGTGTGTGTTTAAGAAACTCAGCTAAAGAAACAAACTGATCGCAAAGAGCTCTGAACCTACAGGGTTGGGAAAATGCTGAGCCTTGTAATTGGCCTAATGCTGCTCCCGTGAGAGATGCCATCTCCCCAGGGCTCCGAAGTTCTGGCCAGGATTTTACCTTTTCTCATCCAGCTGATGACAGACAAATAGTCTTCACTTTAACAGTTATGTGCAACCCCCAAAATGTTTCCTCAAGCCTGTCAAACGCTCACTGGAAGAGCCTACCAGCCCTTCCTTGAAGGTGGAAAAGCAGGCAAGGTCATGCCAGCAAATCAAAACCGGGGGGCTTTCAGATTCACTGAAAAGCTAGCCTCTTGGACAGCACTGGTCTCTGCTCCCTGAGCCAGACAGTGGGTCCAGTGGTGACTCAGGAAGGAATGCCACTGATGAGCCCTGGGCACGCCAGGGAATTACTCAGCACATGCCAACAAGTAACCTCATACGATAATCAAATGTGAGCCAATCTGCGAACACTTTGCGTAACAGCGTATTTGGACTTGGGGCTTAGCTTTCAAAGCTCAAGTTTCACATTTGCCTGAGCGTATTCCCAGCCTCCCCGGGCCCCTCCTGGGTGCCCTGCCTCTGCTTGCAAGCGGAGAGAGGAGTTCTTCCAAGAGCCAGGGCTTGGCTCTTCCTGCAGCAGAACTCTACCAGCAACAGCATTCTCTCCTCCGTCTATAGTCCCCCTTCCGGCCAGCGCTGCTTCTCCATATGCCCTGTTTCTTACCAATAGGCCAGCAACATGGGTGATGGAGGCCTCCTTTGGCTGTCAGGACACTTAATAGTCATTCCTAGTATTGTCATGGTCTTCAATGAACCATACCAATAAGAGGGAGGTTTGTTACTGACAACTGCTGATACAACAGTATTCTGTCCAGTCCTGGCTGTAGGGATTGGCGAAGTTATTACTGCATCAACAGGTCCTTGAGCGGTCCAAGAGCCTCAGAAAGGACAAAGAGTTTTGCTGATTTCAAGACTCCTGATGCCTAGCTCTGGTGCTTCTCTTGCAGATATCCTGAGAGTCAGTAGCTTGAGGGATTTAGTTCAGGAGCCACAATATAACGATACCCCCTCTGCTTTCCTGGGCAGATTTCCTACAGAATTGGCAGCCATGCCCTGAGGTCCCTGAGAGCTGGGGAAATGACCTGGCTAGCCTATCCACCTTATCAGCGCTGGATGTCAGAGTTTCCATGAGGCCTCTGGTGTTGGAGTACTCAGGGTGATATTGAACTTGAAGTATTCAAACAGCAACACCTTGGGTGGAAGACAAAGACAAGCCAACGATCTTACTCATGATTCTTCTAGTGCAGAAGTTGTTCCCACGAGGTATGGCTTTTCTTGTGCTTCTGCCCTTGCCCTGGTGCTCTCAGAGACCTCTGAGCTCCGTGTGAGCAGAGTGTGAGCGGAGGGCCCAGGTGGGAGCTTGTGAGAGCTGTGGTCCCCCAGCTTCAGCAGAGACACATGGCCTTCCCCGGGAATAAGTTGGTAAGGACTTGGTACCTACACACAGTACCTCAAAAGAGAAGTAAATCAGCCATTCAAGATCCTGAAGACAGAAGCTGACGTTCCCACACAGACCTAATCATAAGACCTTGTGGGATGTTAAAAAATGCTCCAAAGTAGGTGTGAACCGTTAGACTTCCCTTGCCCCATCAGGCGGACTGGCTACGTAGAATCCTTACTGTGTGTGTGTCTGTCTGTTTTCTTTCTTTCTTTTTAAAGATTTTATTTATTTATTTGACAGAGAGATCACAAGTAGGCAGAGAGGCAGGCAGAGAGAGAGAAGAGGGGAAGCAGACTCCCTGTTGAGTCTGAGAGCCCGATATGGAGCTCGATCCCAGGACCCTGGGCCCATGACCTGAGCCGAAGGCAGAGGCTTTAACCCACTGAGCCACCCAGGCGCCCCTTTACTGTGTCTTTTTAATTTTAAGCATGGATGACAGAAAGCAGGTATCAATACTTTTTGTAGCGCTGCATATACCTGCCAGCCAAGCTCCTAAGGAAAGTGAAGTTCCTTTCAAAGTAAAATATATGCTAGTTCTCTTTCACAAGGGCAAGAGTAAATTCACAGTGATTATCGATGCTTTACTGGCAGTTGTGGGCCTCCACAAATCTCACAAAGGGGAACCTATGTACAAGAACAGAGAAAGGGGCCTTTGGTGACCATAACAAAGGAAAGAATCAATTTAGGAAACTCTCTGCATAGGTCATCATAGAAAGTAATCAATCCAAGGTCCCTAGATCATAAGGACAATTTTTGAAGGTTTAAGAGGTGTGCTTCAAAGAGCTAGTTCTTTAATACAAGCTATGTGAAAATCATTAAAAAGTTTTAAAGTCACAGGACAGGTCAGAACACCTCAGGCTCATAAGGAAGATTGGAATTTGGAATGGAAGCGCAGATGTTTGGCCCAGATGTTTGCTGCTGATTTCTGATGCTGGTGGGTCATGTTCTATTCCCAGGAGGGACCCAGCAGAACTGCTGAGCAGTGACACCTTGCAGGCAAATCTCAGTGGCCTCCATCCCCAAGGATAGGGCCGCTCAGCTTGGCCACAGCTGGCTAAAGCGTTGGTGTCCACTGCAGCCAAAGTTGTTGGTGAGGTACCTTGGCTGAGGTAGGCAGGGGCGTAGGAGCCCCAAGTCTTCTCCCAGTCACGTTGCCTGTGAGCACCACCATGAGGGTGTCCTCAGAGCAAACCAGTTCCCAATCCCATACCCTTCCGTTTCCTGAATCCCCACAAACCTGAACAAAGTGCAGTGCCGTCCACCTCTCACTCTGCTGCTTATCTGCTTTTTTCTTTCACGTAGACTCTTTCCAGTTCTTGGGCAATCATATCCAATTCCAGAGAGTCAATGCTCACTTTGCTTTTCTAATCTAGAGACGAATAAGAAGTCTACCTTCTCCAGTCCGGTGCACATGGTAAACTTTCTGAACTTACTCTCCTTGAGGAAAAGAAATCACTGGAAAAGTCTCGTGTGTGTTTAAGTTTATACAAGTTATGAACAGCGTATGCATACATGGATGCGGCATCCCCTCTCGCAGGAAGACTAGACTCCATCTCTGTGGGATAAATGATAGAAAGATTGCCATGTTTATCCTCTTTGTTTCACTGATGTTGTGGGGGAAACACCCCAACTGGACACATTGCAATTTAAAGGAATCCCAGGCTACGTTTATTAATTAATTTATTTATTAAAATCCTCCCCCCCAGGCTACTTTTAAAACAGATCACAATGTCCTTTTTTTTTTTTTTTAAAGGTCATCAGTGACAACACATTGGTTGCCCTTTCTTGGAAACACTTCTTTGTGGAAGGGTTCATGTGTGCCTGGAACACCGCTTCTGCTTTCTCAGATGCCTGTTCCTTTCCTGCACTGAGGATTCACGAGGATTTTCAAAGGTAAGTCTTTTGGTGAGGGTTGGGAGAAGTTGAAGGTGGGCAAGAGATCAGGAAAGGAGCTTAATCATTTAAAAGTGTCAATAATTCTTACTCTTTCTCTGGTCTGTCACCTTCTGTCTATACAATGTTGGGACTCTCTAGGCCTCAGTTTTCCTCATGTGCAAAGCTGGAATCATAATAGGGTCAAGCTCAGAGAGGTGCAGGGGGCCATGGGTTACTATCTGTTCAGTATTTTGAGCACTGTCTGTCTGTCTGGTAATAAGTGCTCTTTTTGTCCCCCTCCTTATTCATATTCTAATCAATAGGTAAGGAGGGGGAGGGGCTGGGCCCTCGGAAGAAGATTAACTCCTCCTGTCAACACCCGCATCGCACATTATTGAGATTCTAGTGTGAATGAGACCAGCGAACTCCCCAGCTTCCCAGCCTACCTGCTCCTACGGCATCTCTTCTTTCCCCAGGCTCAGTATCTTCCCTTCATCTACTGTAAACCACAGATAACTTATCCTGTTGCTCTCCCAGGCCAATTCGTATTTTAATAAGATTCAGAACCTTACAGGGGGAAAGGTGTCACTCTTTGGAATTTCAGAAGGCAAGGAGTGGAAGGGTGTTTCTAAAACCCCTCAGATCACACCGCAGAGGTGGTTGCTTCCTTCATGTCCTGGTGAAGCTGACCCTGGCAGGAAGTCACTTGCACTTTTCACTAATTGAGGTCCCGCCCTCCTGAACCTTGCAATCAAAAAGAGAGAACTTTGATCCAGGGTGATAATAAAATAAGTAAGTAATGAAAGGCCTGGCATGGGATTGAGTAACTGTTCTGTCCCAGGTGTTGGCATGGAAGCGTGGGGCGCACAGAGGTGGAACAAGATTTGCTTGGCTTCAAGAACTTCACGGTTTATTGGAAGGGACAAAATACATCAGATGGTGATAAGGAAATGCGTGTGAGTAAAAGGAAAAGAGGTGTGTGTTGACAGAAGACAGCCCGAGGAGTTTCGGAAACAGGAACGTTTCTCAAGAACTTGAAAGCGTTGGAGGTCTTTCGAAATGGTGAGTTGTCCACTGCCTGGAGGCTAAGGTATGAACTGGAAAGGGACTTAGGCCAGCCCTTGCGAGCCGGATGGTGAAGTGTTCGCTTCAGCGCTGGGATCTTTGCTGCAGAGGATCGGGAGCCTGAGGATTGATGACTCATTCCCATCTACTTGACATCATCTTCAGATTTTTGCTTAACTTTTCTCTTCCACATCAGACACCCCTAATGCTTGGGTGGTCTGCCGTGCCATTTCCTGCCAAGTCCCAGCAACTTTATTCTGGGTGGAGGTCTGGGGATATGGATCTTGTTTCAAAAGGAGAGGGGAAATTGAAACCAGAAAGGCGTTGTGACAGCCTTTAAGGGATTCTTTTTTTTTCTCTGGTGCAGGTTTCCCAAGGCAGGTATCTCTAGCTTAGGCTTTGTTTTTTGTTTATTTGGTTGGTTGGTTGGGTTTGGTTTGGTGAGAGCTAACCATTCAAAATGGAAGCCCTTGTATAATTCGATGTAGTTACGTGACCATAGCTCACTGATGTTAACAAATAGAGACCAGACGCAAATAACCCACTGGAGCATAACATGGAATAACCAGCAGGAGCTAAAGCAAACTCTCTCTCTCCCCACCACCCTATTACCTCATAAGAATTCCTTCCATTTGGAAATGAGCATGAGGAGAATTTAAAAAAAAAAAAAAAAGGACTCTTAAGATGTTTCAAATGGCCTTAAAATGACAGCACAGTGGAGATGCTTGGTTCACACAACATTGCCGTATAAACAACTGACATCCTTTGGGAGTTATGTGGAATCAGGCGTGTGTCTGATTTGAGAGAGGTTTGGTGCCTCCATCTCGTGAAGGATAAATTAATTACAACAAGAAAGCAGATTGCAGACGAGGTCACCGAGTCAGTGACTCACACCCAGGTGCACAGGAGGACTTGGTTCCCTGCAGTGCGTTGAATGGGGCCTCCCCATGTATGATGAAATTTTATGCCATTCCCTGTGGCACTGGGTGTTTTAACTGTCTTGGATAGACAGCCAAGCCATTGATGGGTGAGGTCTAGTGCAGGGATTCCTAGAATGGGAATGGTGCTGCCATTTTCTGGAGCAAAGAAAGTTTTCATTGAGTAAAAGGAGTTTGGTAATATGAACAAACTCACAGCGAGTCACCAAACCTCTGGGCTGGCTACCTGCTTTTCTCAAAATGCCGTTGCCTGCTGAGTGATGATGTGATTGAGACACCCGAGACTGGACTAGTGTAGTGGCTCAGATTTTCTACTTTTAGAATAATTCTTAATCTTAAGAGGTTTTTTTTTGGTTTGTTTTTTTGTCTTTTGTGGGTTTTTTTTGTGGGTGGGGGGAAGCAGTCTCCAGGACTCTGAGCTCTGTGAACCTTCCTAAGTGGCTGAGGATCAGATGAAAAACTTGGGGTGGGAGGGGTGGAGAGTGAGATAGCAGTACTTTGTGAGGAAAATCAGAATCCAGAAAAGCATTTGGATGAAATCTTCCTGATGTAGCTCTGGGCTGGAATTAGACACCAACCAGGAAATCCCCAGAAGATACTCAGTAAATGTTAGTGGAATGAGCGTTAACCAAAACCCTCAAGCTCGTCCTGTGAGATCCTCCAGTGCTTCAGTGCGGGCACTAGAAATGCCTCCTCAAGTCCACCCTAACTCCCTTCTCCAGCGAACTTAGCTCCTTGTTCTCCTGAGGAGAAATAGGAAAGATGCGGATATAGCTATTCTTACACCTCTCTTAAATGTGTACATGTTAAACCTGCCCTCAGTCTTCCATTCTGGGGACTCCATAACCCCAATTTTGTAAGCTTTTCTTTCAAAAAGGTAATTTCACAAACAATTCCCCGTACCAATCTTAAGAATCACACATGTGTAGAAATCACTTATGTGTGCCCATACAGACACTGAAACGAATAAGGTGCTTCATTCCTGAAGCCGCTGCTTTCTGTCGTGATCCCTGCGTCCAGGGCGGTGGGTGGCAGCGCTAGAGGCTTCTGCCTTCTCTCTCAGAACCTGGAAGCGTGTGAGGGCTGATGAGCTCGCGTAATAAGATGCAGCCTCACACTGATTAAACGTCCATTTTCTTGGGGGAAATGGCTGACAGGAGCAGGATAAAGCTGTCAGGAAGCTTGTAGCAATTTCCCAAATCTACCACTACCAGTGAGCTTTATTTGTGTGCTTAGAGCTATTATTAGCAAAACAATGGCTGGAAAATGTACCAGGGAGAAAATTAAGAAATGACAGACGTGTTTCCAAAAAGAAAGAGAAAAGTTTCTTTTGTTAAATTTTGTGAAGCTCTTCTTTACCGCAGGAAGTTTCACTTAGCAAAATAACCTCATCAGACCACGGCTCCTGGGTAAGGATGGTGAAAGGGCAGAGGGAGCCCAGGTTACCCGTGTTCAGGCTACGAGCTCAGAGGCTACTGCGGGGTGGGAGCACAGGCTCAGGCTCTCTCCAAGGGCTGAGAAGAAGGGGAAATTAGCAGCACAATATAGACTTTTCCTTGAAAGACTAAAGCTACCTGTAAACCCAGGACCCCGGGATCATGACCTGAGCTCAAGGCAGATACTTAACGACTGAGCCACCCAGGCACCCCAAGATCTGTGGTTTTTTTAAAGAGTAACAGTGAGGCCTCCGGATAGGGTAGTGCTGTCCCACATTGCAGCCACTAGTCCCACGCGGCTATCGAGCTCTTGGAGTGTGGCTGGTCTGGTTGAAACACGCTGTTAGTGTAAAATACTCGCTCAAGTTCAAAGAGTTTAGACAAAAAGGATGCTCAAGACATCATTCATCCTTCTTAAGATCGACTACATGTTGAAATGGTATTTTGGACAGGTTCAGGTAAATAAAATATATTATTACAATGAATGCTTCAACATGGATGGACCATGAAAACATCATGCTAAGTGAAAGAAGCCAGGCACAAAAACCCACACATGGGATGATTCCACTTACATGAAGTGGCCAACAGGCAAATCCATGGAGACAAAATTTACCTGAGAGGTTGCTCAGGGCAGGAGAGGGTGGTGTGGAGGGAGATGGGAAATGAGTGCTAATGGTTATGGTTTGTTTGTTTGTTTGTTTTTTTAATGGATTGATGATAATGTTCTAAAATTGATTGTGGTGATGTTGCACAGCTCAGTGAATATACTCAGTTTTATATTTTATTTATTTTTTTATTTACTTATTTTACCTTTATTTCTTTTTAAAGATTTTTAAAATTTTATTATTTGACAGACAGAGATCACATGTAGGCAGAGAGGCAGTCAGAGAGAGAGGAGGGGAAGCAGGCTCCCCACTGAGCAGAGAGCCCGATGTGGGCTCAATCCCAGGACCCTGGGATCATGACCTGAGCTGAAGGCAGAGGCTTAACCCACTGAGCCACCCAGGCGCCCCAACTTACTTATTTTAATTTTAAATTTAGTTGTACATTTTATTATTTTTTTAAAATTATTTTTATTTGTATTTTTAAGTAAGCTCACCATCCAACATGGGGCTTGAACTCATGATTCTGAGGTCAGCCAGATGCCCCTCCATTGTACATTTTAAATGGGTCAATTGTAGGGTATGTGGATTTTCAATAAGGCCATTTTGGATGCAAAAAAGTTAATTTTACCTGTTTATTTTAAACTTGTAACAATGCGGCTCCTAGGAAATTTCAAATTACTTAAGTGGCTGGCATTATATTCCGTTGAAACCTCTGGGCTAAGGGAACCAAGACTGAAGAGGCTGGGGAAACCCAGGGCTCGTGCTACCCAAGGTGAATGTCGTAAACACAGGACAGAGGACCAGCCGGAAATCCTCGCCTTTGGTGCAGGGCAAGAATGAATGAGGGGTAAACGAATGAGGGAGGAAGAATGAATGAGGGAGAACCCGACCTGGAAAGTTGGGGGTGTTGAGGGTAAGGGTACAACTCCAAGACTGGGGCAGGCCTCTGCACCAAATGCCAGCACAGGGGACTGAGAAGCAGACCAGGATTTCTGGTCCCTAGATGAACATGGGGCTCTCTCTCTCTCTCTCTTTCTCTCGTCACATCCCTGGAAGACTCTTATCTGCCTAGCCACGGGCAAAACTGAGTTATCTTTCCCTATTGGTGGCCCCAACTGCCTCTGGCTCTGTTCTGTAGCCTCTGGGGCTGAGAGGAGCCATGGCTTGACTCTTCTGCATACTTGGAACCTAGCCTTGGTGAGAGGCAGACAGCAGACAGTGAGCTCTGGCCTTGTCCTGGGGGATGGAAGCTTCTTCAAGGAGGACTAGCCAAGGGAGTTTGGTCTCCCTCATTCATTCTTCCTCCCCCATTCAAAAGGTGAGAAATAAACCTGAGAGTTAGACGTTGATTGCAGCATGAAGGGAAACCTTGGGTGTCTTCTTGGTGTCCTCTCCTTAACCGAGGTCTCTTTCCGATTCAGTTACCCTCCCACTCCCAAAAAGGTGTAACAGTACGTCAAAGGGCATGGCTCAGTGGATGTTGGGTAAGGAAGTTAGCTACACTCAGGGCCTCCCCAGAGAAGGGAACCCATGACTCATCTCTGGAGACCAGAGAGAGAATGGGACTGAAGGTACATGGGGGTGAATTAGCCAGATGAATGTTAACCCCAAAGGCCCAGTTCTGGAGGAGGGGTCAGAAGCCTAGAAAGGGGAGAGAACATGAAGTATACCATACTCGGTGCAAAGTGAGAACTCGGCACGCTTCTGTGTTTTGTCCAAAATACGTCCTGACATTTGCTACCACTGCCGTAAACTTTACTTTTTCTCACAACTGCAATAAATTTTCTGTGGCCAGGGCGGGTGGCAAGCAAAGAAAGTGCGATAGGCAAATTTCATGAACCCAGGGGCACTGTCTGGGCAAAGTAAGATCTCCTGCTTTCTTGCCTTGTTGAAGTAACAGCCGGAAATTAAATGTGTTCTGACGCAGCAGAGGAGACCCAGACGAGATCTCTTCTGTGTGACTGTAAGCTCCCAAAAGGCAAGGATTAGAAATTATTTACGTCTCAGCTCCACAGCAGGGCCTGGTGCGTGGTGAGTACTCAGGGAATATTCATAGCATGGATGGATGAATGGAGGAAGTGTGGGAGAGATATAGGACACAGTAGATGATTAATGAACATTTGTATTGTGTAATGATGTTTTGGGTGCTGGGTGATGACAAGGAACGGCTTGAGAAAAATTTCATTTATGCAACAGGGAAATAAATTGTGAAAGTGTTGCATTCACACTAATACGACAGCACATCGCATATTTGGTTTTGTCATCTTTCTAGCCTTTTTTTAAACAGTGCTTAGATAATGTTGAATAGGAGTGAGGGTGGCAGGGGAAAAGATGCCTGGAATTACAGCTCAGGGGCCTCCCTGGCTCTGGATCTTGTAAAATGCAAAGCACTTAGGAGTGGACAAATGACTTAATGACGACGTTGTCAGGGCCCTCAGAATAAATATTGCCTTTTCCGCTCCCACTGCTGGTCCTACACAGTGCAGCTGACATATCGTCAAAAGGTTGAGATCTCCTCATTCTTCTCTTCTGAGTCAGGCAGCACAAGATGGTGAAAAACTTGCTCAAAAAGCATTTATTTGTACCTCTCATCCCTGTCCCTTCAAGCCGAGGCAATCCGTTCAGAGCAAAGATCCCGTTCTAGAAGTGAGTTGGCTTTTTGTATCTGGCAGTTGGAAATCTGCATTTTGAGTCAGGTATTTGAGAGTCCATATAAAGAGGCACCTGGCTGGTTCAGTCTTGGATTATGCGACTCTAGATCTCAGGGTTGTGAGGTCAAGAGCCACATGGGGTGTAGAGATTACTTAAATAAATAAATCTTTACGGAAGAAAAAAGTCAGAAGATAGAGGGGTGTTTTGTTTTGTTTTGTTTCTGTTTTTTAAGGTTTATCTATTTCAGAGAGAGAAAGAATGGTCAAGTGGGGTAGGGAGCGGAGAAGCCAGCTCCATGCTGAGCACGGACCCCAACGCAGGGCTCGATCCCACAGCCTTGAGATCATGACCTGAGCCAAAACTAGGAGTCCAACCTGCTCAACTAACTGAGCCCCCCCAGGCACTCCCAGAAAGAGTTTCTATCATCACATAATTCTATCATGGAGTTCAGAAAGTTCGTCTGGGATACTAGAGAACAGTGAACTTCAAGGAAAGCAAAACCATGTGTTATTTTCAGACTGAACTTAGATCTCTAAGAATTCTGTGGAACTGTCTTATGTGGATCCGTGGCATGCTAGTAATCGAGGCGAACATGAACGTGGCAGGGAGCTAAGAAAGCTGGGTCCTTGAAGGAAATTACTTTCTGTGATCTCACGGCGGGGCCGTGCAGGTGCAGCTGGGTACGAGCCCTTGGCACCAGGCCTCCCTGTCCTGGGTCCAAAGCTATGGTGCCCAGGCTTTCCTGCTCAAGTCACTTCTGCTCATGGACCTGTGCTATGACTCACAGGCAGCCAGCAGCAGCTGAGAGGAAATGATGTGGCAACTGTGTCCAAAGATGATGGCTAAACATTGAAAATGGCAAAGAAAATCCATTAAAAAGTATGCTGTCATATTTTACAAAGGCTGTACAAGATTTAAGAAGTATGTTTAGCATTCCAAGTATTTTCTCTTTGTGTCTTTAGAGACTAGCTCTGAGAGTGATTTTTTGTTTATTTAACATTTAATCAAAAGCGATTGGGACCCCACCAGCTTTTGAACAACAGCTTCAGTAGCTCTGCCTCTCTGCATTTAGTGCAAGGAGAAAAATTTCAACCATACGGAGAATTCGATGTCTGTAATATGCACTAAAAGATCAGCTGGTCTAACTTTACAGGGCTAATAAAAGGGAAGAATTTTCCTGTGCTCAGGTCTTTTATGAATTATAAATAACCATTCACTTTGGAAGATAGCACATCATAAAATTTTTTTCACAAATATGCACAAATCCATTTCAAGATCCAAGGAAAAAGATGTTCAGAAGTCTCAGATGTACTCAGTTTTGATTTCGCAGGGAAACATGTTCTTTTACCATATGGAGGCTTTTAAGGGGGCCTTCAGCTGGGGCTCAATAATGGTACCCCAGTGGCTAAATAAGGGATTTCTTTCCTTCTAACATTATTTCTCTGTTATTAAAGGTGGAAAAACCTTCCACAAATAGCATACTATTAGACTGCTTTAGGGGGTGTCCTGGGAATCAAGGTTATGTGTCTGCTCCAGAAATACTGTCTGTAATTATCATTCCTCAGTGGTTCCGAGGATGCAGTCTGGGTGTTTTCATTAATTTCTTGATTCTACAGGTCTGGAGTGCGTGCCTGCTCCTGATATTCAATATTTTGCAGGAGGAGTGTTTTGGCGGCTTTTTTAGGGTCATGGGTCTCTCCCCCTCCCTTCCTCTCATGATAACCATTTCCTGGCTTCTTTTGTCTGCTAAAATAAAAAGGTACGAAAGACTAGATTTGAAAAGGAAGAGAATTCAGATGTGAGATTCTTCCAAATCCAAGCCTTCATCTTCCCTATTTATAATTTAATACAAATACTAAGAGAGAGAGCATTCAGCTCTAACAACAAAAAACTGAAGAGAATCCACAGGTCAGACTAGCACATGGATTCCCTGCACCCGGCCAGCACTTTCTTGTGATTGTTTTAAAATACAAAGTTGAAAGAATTTTACAGTGAACACCCATATGCCCACCATCTAGCTATAGATTCTACCAACTACACTGAACAAATCTTGTTTTATCACATATCTATACATCCTTCCTCCATTAATCCATCTTATGTGAGTCGTGCCTTTAAAAGTAAATTGTAGGCATCAACCAGTTTCCACTTAAAAACTTCAATATTTCCTTTTTTATTCTGACGTGAAGTTCATACACAGTGAAATATAAAGTCTGAAGTGTACATTTTCTGAGTTTAGACCAATGTATATCTGTGTATCCAAACTTCTATAAAAATATAGAACATTACCATCATTCCAGGAAGTTCCTTGTGCCACTTCCTGTCAATCCCCACCCTGTTTCCCTTCCTAGAGGCAACCACTATTTGGAATTTTGTCACTATACCTGAGTTTTACCTGTTCTAGAATTTCATGTAAGTGAAATCAAATAGAATGAGCTTTTTAGTGTCAGACTTCTTTAGAGGGAACCCAAGCAGGGGGGATGGGAGAGGGAGAAGCAGGCTCTCCACTGAGCAGGGAGACCGATGCAGGGCTCCATCCGGACACAGGGATCATGAACCTGAGCCAAAGCCAGATGCTTAATGACTGAGCCACGCAGGCGCCCCTATCCTACTGTTTTCCAGATTTGGTCATGTTACTGTGTGACACTACTTAATTCACTCCATTGTATTGCTGAGGAGTATTCCATTAGATGACTATATCACAGTTTGTATAGCTACTCACCTGTTCATGGATACCTGGCTGTATTCAGTTTTTGGCTATTGTGCCTTAAACTGTTGGGAACATTTTTATACAAATCTTTTTATTGACTTAGATTTCCATTTCCCTTGGGAAGAGACAAATTTAGATTGATTGCTAAGTCGCAGAATAGGTGAGTGTTTAGTCCTCTTTTTACGGTGTGTGAACCAGTTTATATCCCCTCCAACAACGCCTGAGAGTTCCGGTGGCTTCATGTATTTGCTGATTTGTAATGTTGAGCGTCTGTTTATTTTAAACTATTTTGGTGACTATGAAGTAAAGTCTCAATGTGGCTTTATTTTATGTTTTAAGGGCATTGAACACATTGTCATGTGCTTATTTGTCATTATTCATACATCTTCTTTTGTGATGTATGTTTAAATTTTCTGTTCATTCAAAAATTTATTTGTCTTTATTGTTAAGTGGGAGTTCTTTATACATTCTGCATTGATGTCCTCTGTTGAGTTTATGTTTCACAAATATTTTCTTCCAGTCCATGGCTTGCCTATTCATTTTCTTAATGGTCTCTGTTGATGCAAAGTTTTTTATTTTGGTGAACTCTGGTTTATCAGCTCTTTCTTTTATGGTTATTGTGACCTAGACAAAGCACATTGATTTTAATAAATGGTGTACCCAGTATTTGTAAGCTCAAAAAACCTCAAAGCTTCCCTGGCTTACGTGTAATAGATGTCTAAAAAAAACCATTTTTTTGCCTGAAAAAAAACATCTATTTATGTGCATATTGGCAACAACTGAGGAAAACCTGGTGATCTGTAAGCACTCACTATCAGAGTGCTCCCAGGAAATGAAGCAAATTCTAGATCTCCCTTGCTACTTTGCATTATAATAATGAGACTTCTATGGGGTTTTTTGCTTATTTTAAGATTTTTTAAAAAAAATCATCTCTCCACCAACGTGGGGCTTGAACTCACAACCCCTACATCAGGATTCTCATGCTCTATCAACTGAGCCAGCCAGTTACCCCAAAACTTCTGTTTTCTTGGTGGAAAATCTCATCACCTGGTCATGATCATGTTACGGTATCAACTCAGTCCTTTGGCTTATGAGCATCATAAATGCTTTTTTCATATATATATATATATTTTTTAAAGATTTTATCTATTTATTTGACAGATAGAAATCACAAGTAGGCAGAGAAGCAGACAGAGAGAGGGGGAAGCGGCTCCCCGCCGAGCAGAGAGCCTGATGAGGGGCTCTATCCCAGGACCCCGGGATCATGACCCGAGCCGAAGGCAGAGGCTTTAACCCACTGAGCCACCCAGGCGCTCGCTTTTTTCATATATTACTGAGAAACCATATTATAAAGAGTCTGAATATGTGGTATGAATGGATGAAGCCTTCCTCAGAAAGCCTTTAAAGAAGTGAACTGAAAGAAATCTGCAGAGAGACCCAGGTGTTGCCGGTGGCATGGGGCAAACTTAAGAGCAGATTAAAAATGGGGACTGGTTGGCAATGAGAAAAGCAGACCTTAGAATAATAGAGACCAGCTGAAGGGACGCAGTGATTCTTTCAGCCTGTTCTTTGCTGCACATTGAAATGTGTCCCGAGATTGTAGCCCAGACTCTTTGCCAACCGCTGTGTTGTCTCGGAGGCTATTTGATTGCTCCCTTTGTTTCTTGTTTGGACCTAAGGGACACTCAATACAGACATGACATTTTGAAAACTGAACTCACATCTTTTTCGCCCTATCTTCATTGTTGTTCCGGCCTACTTTCTCTTAGATACTTTCTTGAGGGTGCAGGCTGAATGTCGTCTTTTGAACTTTTGTGCCAACTCCCTCGCGTGTCTTTCCCTCTCTGATTCCATCTTTTCCTGTGATCATTAATGTTCTGAAACTACTAATTTCATTGTGGGTTACCCTGAGCCATCTGTGTCTTCTGTCCTCTATTGAAATGGTTTCCTTGTTTATGAGAAGCTGATTCAGGAAAGAAAAGGGCTGGGACTTTTGTGCATGATCTTTGTTATTTGACTGCAGGTTGAAACAGGCAGTGGGATTTTTGTTTTTCATTGATCCAGTAGGTTTTTATGACCAGTTCTTTTGGTTACTGACTATACGATTCTCATTCGAAGTTATCTTGAAATACGAACTAGGAAGAGAGAGCACCAAATTGCAAAGCTCTGGGCAGTCCTAACCCTGGAGAATAGTCACCAGGGACTGTGTGTGGGTGTGCCTGCCAGGCCGAGTGAGGATCTAAGCAAGCGGCGAGTTTCCTAATCCACCAGTCCTCAACCAATTGCTTGAGTATGAAGATTAGATGTGGGTGGTAAGCTTTCCTGGCTTCCTGGATCTCTTCCTGAGGAGAGCAGATAAGGTCAGGATGAGAGAAGGCTAGATTCTGGGTTAGAAAAATCAAGTAGGGTTTTAGGGCCTCTGAAGTAAACATAGGCCCTCAATAATGCATACACAAACATGATGGAAGTAATCAGAAGGGAGAACTGAATGGGGTTAAAGTCACAGGGCCACATGATAAATTATGCCTGGCTATGCAAGTGGGTTAAATCATTTCCTAAGATGTTGCCAACAGCACAAATATCTGCATTTAGCAACACATGCAACCAAAAAGTGAACCAAAAATACTCTCCAAGTTTCTTACCCTTTGGAATAGTGATTGCTGCTATTTTACTGTCTTTCCTGAGGCCCTCAGGGATCTTGGAAAAAGTCAGCAAAGTGGGTCTCCCTGGCCTGCCATGTGGGTAGACTTCATTGTGTGCTCAAATGAGAAGCTATACTTTCTGTGCAATTCTTAATGCTGTCCTATCGCCAACCCTCCTCAAGACCATTTCTGCTCATGCACATTCTTCTTCAGGCCAATGGGAGTGGGAGGTGAAATTGTCCAAAACTCTGTCTTGGAATCTTTTTTTCTTTTTCTTTTTTTTTCATTTTGAGCTACTTCAAAATATATATAAAAGTAAAATGCAGAACTCTGAAACCCTGTTTCAGCCTGAAACTAGGGTCAGTTGGCTTGGCTCGGCTATGGCGTCCTTCATGAGCAGAAGAGCCTGGGTTGGATGAGAGGAATGGATCATGTGGGATGGGACCCATGGGAAAGGTACATCGATTCTTCCTTCTTCCTCCCTCCCTCCCTTGCCCCCCCTCCTGTTCCTTCCTCCTACCCTCCCTCCCTCTTTTCCCCTTTCTCCCTTTTCTGCCCTTCCTCTCTTCCTCTCTCTACTCTTGGATGGCAGCTCCATCTTCTAAGGAATAGGTCTGAGAGCAATGGGAGAGGCATGTTGTAAGGAAGAAGACTGAAGGAACTTCTCTTGTGACTAAATAAAAACTGACAATAAAAATGCTCAAGTCCGGTGATCATGTTGATAACTGAGTGGGAAATCAGTACTGTACAGAAGCTTAACTTATTTTTTAGGCAAGATAATTCTGTTTGCTTTTCATATATTACGTGAGTTCCACAGGAACATCTGGCTGGCTGGCAGTTCTATTTTCTGAAGGGTAGGTGCAGCCATTGCTAGAGTCAAGTACACTCTCACTTTCCTTAGTACCAGAAGGTTTATCTGAAACTCAGAATACCTAAGATCTTCCCAGATCCCAGTTTCCCTTCCAGCTGATGTTTGTCTTTCATGTGTTTCCTAATTAGCATTCAAGTTTGCACCCAAGAGCGCGCCACCGGAGGTAGAACCTCTCCCTTGGTGGTGACCCTTGTTGTCATCCTTCTAAAGTGAATACATAGCTCTGTTCTGTGATTTTCAACTTTGCTCTTGTGGTACGAGGTCTGTGAATGTTTAGTTGACAATACGTGTGTGTGCCTCTCTCGTTTCCTGTTTTTAAGGGCTGCACTTAATTTATTTGAAAGGGTGGAATATTTTAAATTACGATTCAGCAGTTTTGCTAAGGAAGGCTGTAAAACACAATGAGCAAGGAGTTTTACTTCCTCCTTACAATTGCTACTCCCCTGTTTTGAAATCTTGATATCCTCCAATCAGTGGGAATGACTTTAACTTAGGCTTTACCAGTTTGAATAGCAACCAAGCCAAGGCTGGAGCTATAGAGGGGCAAGGGATTCCTGCAAACTATAATTCCATTTTTCCAGACGCCTTATTAGTATCCGGAATGTGTCTGCCTGTGCTTGATATTGTTCTATCATGTTGAGTCCCCCTCCCCCAGGCACAGCATGTGGATTGGTTACAGAATAGGGTAGTTCAGCCAATCCAGGAAAACCTTTCTCCTGCAAACCTAGCAACACCTGACAACGGTCATTGACAAATGTTAAGAGAAAAATCCCTGACAAATCCAACCAGCCATGAAAGTGGTTTCTGTCGAGGGCAAACAGCTAGTCCTGCCCACAGAGCACTTTGTGTGGCCAGGGGACGTTGTGGTTTGTGCCAGACTGGAAAAAACAGAACTTGTTTGTGGATGCCTACCTCAATCTGCTGCCACTTAGGAGAAGCGGACGGTTGTTGGTCAAAGCCATTGGCAGGGCTGGAATCTGGATCTGTTGTGCTTGCGTGTGTGCGTGTGTGTGTGTGTGTGTGTGTGTTGGGGGTGGGGATGGGGGGGGTGGGGGTGGGGATCTTCTCCCACACCAATGAAACCTCCATATCCATCAGAATATTTTCAGTGGTTGGAAGAGAGTCCACGTAAAACTTTGGCTCCAGGTCACACTTCTGTCTCAGATGGTAATTTGTTCCTTAGGGCAGGGCAAGAGGAGCATTTTCTGAGGGCGGCAAGATACTGGCTGTGTCCCCAGTGGCACGTTTCCAAGCCTTCTGGCTACACATCTTTCACCTCCCAGCCAGGCTCTGAACCCTGTTGGGGTGCAGTTGGCCTGTCTGCCTCACCCGTGGGCACCCCAGGACACTCCTCTGAGGAGGCTGCTAGACCTAAATGAGCTCTCACCGCTCTCTGGGAGGCTTCATGACTGAGGGATCTGTAGGCAGACCTGGCAGAGGCTGGAGTGGAGGAGGGGCAGGGAGTGGAGGATAAGAGAGGGGACCTGCCAAAAACATGCACAGACAATTCATACGCAAACGCATGTTCCCACAAAGACATAATAGCTGTGTGTATATGATACCCTCCTGAAGTCCCCTTACACGATCATTCCAGTTAGTCTAGCCACCTTGGAGGCATATTTCAAACCTTGGTTGAGTAATCCATTGTGTGGTGATTAGCAGTTAATGAAGCTGAAAATACCTAAATCATCCACCAAGCAATCTGAAAAAAAAATTTTTTTTTTTTTTGGTTACACTGCTAGACAAATCAGTGTCAAGATACATATGGCCATTTGCACACACAGATATAACACACATACACAGTCACACACACAGATAAATCTAGGTAAGAGGAACAAAGGTAGAACAAGGTGGGGAAAAGAAAGGAAAAGGAAACTTCAGGGAGAGATATGAAGAATGTGCAACCCAAGATGCTCATTCAGTGCTCCCCACCCACATCCCAGAGACCCTTTCCTTATTAGCACCACCACGCAGTGCCTGTCCTGAATTTCATTTTCCCTGCGGGTTGGGGGAGGACTTGCAAGTCTGTTTAATTCCTTTGGATTATAAATTGATAATGGCTGCAAGTCTTAGCCTTTCAGGGGATACTGCTGCTTCTCAAGGGGCTCATGAAGGTCCCAAAGAACCAAATCTCTAATAGTTGAATTGTAAATTGAGAGGAATGTCTTCAGTCTGGAGATATAGCCTTTTTCAAACACATTTTTAAGGGAGATGCCTCTGGTAACTCCTAAAGCCAGAATTACAGGTCAGAAAATGTAGTTGGGGTAAAGTGAGGAAGTGCAGGGGTGAGCCAGCCCTCAGCAGCAGCAGGCTAGACATCCATGCAGGAAGGAACCAGTACGTGGTGCTAGAATCTTGCACACCTGTCCTTCAGGAGCCTTGGAACATTTCTGGTGACATCAGATATACAAAATTACAAAAAAGGTGGTTATTTTACAATGTGTTCAAAACCAAGACTTACATAGCAGTATGCGTGCATGTAGTTCTCAGATTCTGAAAGAAATTAAGCCATTCTGAGAGGAGGTAAAATTGGGGACATTTGCTTATTGAGGGAACAGACAATTTCTTCCTTTCCCAGTTTTTTCAAGTTTGTCAGTTATCACTGGCCAAGCGTTCTGTGGGTAGGAACAACTATCAACTACCAAGACTATGGGACAACAACAATAAAAAGCGACATGAAATGTTTATTTATTGCTCTGGAAGTTAAGAAATTTTTTAAAAAGGGAAGTTTTTATGTACCTGTGAAACAGAGAAAGGAAAAAAAAATTGACAATGGATATAATAGGATTCTTTGTAACCCAACATGCCAGTGTGCCAGAAAGAGCCAGAGCCCTGTGCGATATCTGAAGCTTTCTGAAGGTGTGCAGAGGGAGGAAGTAACTCAGGTTCTCACTTGAGGGGACAGTTCATGCTTCACAGTTTGTACTTGACTTAGGGATAAACCCAGAGCCTTCAGGGCATGTTTATCTTTAAAGTAGCAGTTCGGAAGCAGAGGGATTCCTGGCAAAGAACAATGTCTGGCACATTCTAGGCACAAAAATGAGTATTTGTTGATGACCCAGAAGCACTCTCTCCAAATCAATAGTCTCTGAACTCAAAGATATGATCAAAGGAGGAAAACTCTAGAACCCCAAGAGAAACCCATTTCCCCCACTCTTAACCTCCAAGAGATCACTGCTTCCTATTTCCATGGTAACTAGAAGACTCAAAATTCCCAAACCTTGAGAGACACTTCAGATGAAAGCCAGAAAAAAAAATAAACAAGAGACAATTGATGCGGACAATATGTATGACAGTGTGCAAAGTTTCTGAAATTTGGGAAGATTTTCTTATTTCTTTGTTTGGGATAATACAGTGATGTCCAGAATGTAGCACTGCAGCTTCTTGCCATGCTGCTAAAGGATCATTGAATAGATTTTACTCTTTTCTTGAAAAGAAAGAAGAGACCTATGAGCCTTGACAGCAACTCAGTGAAGGTAAGCTGTTAGAAATCGCTCTCCTGGAGTGCCTGGGTGGCTCAGTCGGTTAAGCCTCTGCCTTCAGCTCAGGTCATGGTCTCAGGGTCTTGGGATTAAGTTCTGCATCCCTGCTGAGCAGAGAGCCTGCTTCCCCCCTCTCTCTCTGCCAGCTGCTCTGCCTACTGGTGATCTCTCTCTTTAATAAATAAAATACTTGAAAAAAAAATAAAGAAAAAGAGAGAGAAATTGGTCTCCTGGCAAACCTTGATGTTAACCATAATGAGGAGGCCAGCCTGGCAGAAGCCCGCTTGCTCCCTAACTTCTAGGTAGTGAAAACGTATTTATTGAGCACCTCTTATTTTCTCAGTATTCTAGCCTACACACAACTGAATGAAGACTTACAACTCCGATAAGAGCTCCTAGAAGTACAAGTAATGTCTAGAGTGCGTAAGAAGCAGAGCTGACCTGTTGGAGCAGCCAGGCCCTCCTAAGGAAGTGTGATTAAGCTGAGTAGGAGGAAACTGGGCAGTGGTTGCAGGGCCTGGGGAGGGAGAGCATTCCAGGCAGTGGGAACTCTTGGGCAAAGGCCCTCTGGAGGAAGTGAGCCTTGAGTGTTCAAGGAACTGAAAGCAGGCCTGAGCAGCCTGTGTTGGCAGAACCCCAGAGAGTGCGGGGAATGAACTTGGGGCCAGGCCAGCTGGAGATGTGAGCCGGAGCCGGAGCCGGTCATTCTCAGTACATAGCCTTGAGTCTTGCAGGGTGGGTTTGTTAAGGATTCTGGTGTCTATCTCTCTTCATTCCAGGGTGAACTCAAGCTGTAACAGGAATGCATGACAGGCCCTTCTTGTGTGTGATCTGGGAATGGCAGCTTCTGGTTCATCTGAAATCCATCATAATCCTACCATAAATTCCAGATGTGAACCACCAAGTTTCAAAGGGTTATAATTTTATGAAATACTTTAAACCAAAGTCATATTCAAGATATATTATTTTTTGTATGAAGATTCAGTAGGCACCTTAGAGCCATCATCATGGATTTCACCATATATTAGCCCCTCAGAAGCCAGAGTCTGACCATCTAATAACTTTCTCTATCTCTGCAAACTACCTGGAATCTGGGAAGTTTGCAAGAAGCCAAAAAAAAAAAAAAAAAAAAAAGCAACACATTTTAAGTACATATATATATATATATTTTTTTTTTTTAAGATTTTATTTATTTATCAGAGACAGAGAGGGAGCACAGGCAGACAGAATGGCAGGCAGAGGCAGAGGGAGAAGCAGGCTCCCTGCTGAGCAAGGAGCCTGATGCGGGACTCGATCCCAGGACGCCGGGATCATGACCTGAGCTGAAGGCAACTGCTTCACCAACTGAGCCACCCAGGCATCCCTTTAAGTACATATTTTAACCAGAGGGGAGTTCCTCATTAAGAATTTGTTTGAATTTCATTTTAGACCCAATTTTAATAAGCAGGTTTTCTGGGTTCCAAGGCCACAGCAGATAGAGAGCAATAATGCAGAAAGGGAGAAGGGAAGGGGTGGTATATACCAATGATTAAAAGTAAAAGGGAGTAGCACAACTGTAGAGAAGATCAAACAAAACAAAACAAAACAGACCCCTGAGACAAAAAAACAAAACAAAAACCCAAAACAACAAAGCAAACCCAAACCCCAAAACCGTAAGAACTAAAAACCGAATAAAAAATAAAGGAAGGAAGATAGAGAAAAAGAATAAAAGCAATCTGGGGCTTTAATTACAGACAGATCTTCTTGCATGCCTTAAGATCTTGAGGGCGTTGTCGTGTTTATAATGACTTTATGCTTAAGAAGTCAGTCATGGTTTAGTTGGATTTCTAGCCCATGTAGTCAAGTTTTTTAAAAAGGCTTTTGGTACTTAAGAAGCAGACATTCAGTCATTTGGGAAGCTGTTGAGGGTGGCTCTTACCAAGAAAGTTTCTGCATAACAGAACCTTTGCATAACAATAACTACAGGCTTATTGTAGTATGATTCTGTGGACGTGTTAATACAGATTTTGGGTTGAGAGAATATGTGATGTACCAGCTTTTGCTGAGACTGCTTCATTTTCACAAGTTATCAAACTCTGGGTTTCAACAAAGTCATTGGAAGTGACACTTTTCATATGTGCATTGTCATGATGTGATTCTTGACAATGAATGAGTTCTTGAAATTTAAAAATATTATAGGTGATAAAATGTCCCTAGTAAATACATTTGAAAATTTGGCTTTCATATTTTTAACTTTAATTTTCATGCTATCTCTTAAATGTAAATCATCTTTCTCTAGGAGTAAAGTGCCTTCTAAAGCTATGTGGTTGTCTGAATCTTATGTCTTTACTTCCTCCCGATGGGAATGAGAATGAACAAAAGACAGTTCGATCACTTTGGAGAATGCTCATACTATGTTTTTGTGAAAAGATTTGGGGGATGACATTATTCTCTGCAAATATATCCTCCATACATGTCAGAGCATCTTTTGTCCATACATGTCAGAGCATCTTTTGTCTCCCCAGAGAATATGTTCATACTTTAGGAGTTGATGTTTTAATTGTGTTTTTCTTGTGTTCTCTCACTTATCAGACATATCTGCAAAAGAGGGATGCAAATTTGAAGAAATCATTAATTTTCTAAATGATGGTTCTTTCATAGTGCTACTTTTTCCGTGTTTAAAAGTAGGAGGGTTTTCTTCCCCCCTAGCTGACATAGGTAAATAAATACACAGGGAAATATTTTCACATTATCCAATTAAATAGTGTTCTTGTGTCTATCCTGAGACAAGCTTCACAAAATACTTAGTAAAAAGTAACAGCTATTAAAAAAGGGAAAGAGTAAATGCTATAATTAAATGTGGCATTTCCTATTTCTTTTGGCTATCACTAGGTTCAAAGCCTGGTTGGAGGCCAATAAAATATTCCAGTTCTGAGATGGCTTTTGTTTGATGAGACTTACCACTGCACTTCGGTTTGGAATGAATAGCAGCATGATAACAGTCTGGTCAGTTTTCACAATACTGAAATTGTACACAGGCTGTATTTGCACGGAAATATTTTCACTAAAAATTAATATAAATAAAAATAATAGAGTAGATATATAATATTTAATAAAGGCAAATGCATTTTACCCTTTGAGGGAGGAATTATTGTCCAAATGATAAAATTTATTCTTAATAAATTTTTTTTAAATTTTCTGAGTCATCTCTACACCCAGTGTAGGTCTCAAACTCACAACCTGGAGACTGAGAGTCTCATGTTCTACCAACTGAGCTAGCCAGGAACCCTTCCAAATAACAAAATTTAAAACAAATTTATTTGTAATCAAGTTGCTAAGCTGATCATTTTATATGTTGAGGTAATGATTTATTTTTCAAAATTCCAGATTATAACTTTACTTTTTAAAAAAGATTTTATTTGATTGGTAGGGTAACACAAGTAGAGGGAGTGTGAGCCTGAGAAGCAGGCTTCCCAGCAGAGCAGGGAGCCCAATGTGGGGCTCAATCCCAGGACCCTGGGATCATGACCTAAGCCAAAGGCAGATGCTTAACAACTAAGCCACCGAGACGCCCCTGGATTATAACTTTAAAGGCTTTTATCTTGGGGAGCCTGGATGGCTTAGTGGATTAAGCCTCTGCCTTTGGCTCAGGTCATGATCTCAGGGTCCTGGGATCGAACCCCACATCAGGCTCTCTGCTCAGAGAGCCTGCTCCCCCCCACCCACTCTCTGCCTACTTGTGATCTCTCTCTCTCTGTCAAATAAATAAATAAAATTAAAAAAAAAAGGCTTTTATCTTAACACTGTTCTTTAAATGGAGTTTTTTTTTTTTTTTTCAAGATTTTATTTATTTATTTGACAGACAGAGATCACAAGTAGGCAGAGAGGCAGGCAGAGAGAGAGAGAGGAGGAAGCAGGCTCCACGCTGAGCAGAAAGCCCAGTGCAGGGCTCAAACCCAGGACCCTGGGATCATGACCCGACCAAAGGCAGAGGCCTTAACCCGAGCCACCCAGGTGCCCCTACACTGTTCTCTGAAGAAAGAAAGAAAAGATTGGTTGGCTCATCAGTAGTTGAATACACTTTATTATAGTTTCAGCAGATTTTAGAAGGGTAGGTCTTAAGGAATGAAACAGTGTGGGTTAATAAGTGATATTGTGGCATCAAATTATGATGTTTCTCAGTTTTGTCCAAAGATTCCAAGCTCTCCACTCCAGTCCTACCCAGGGAAGAGGTAATGGAAATCTATATTTTTAACCAGTACTCGGGGCAATTCTTGCGATCTCCCAAGTTTGGGAAATAATGGATAATAGAGAAAGTTCTGACTTTCTCCTTACAAAGACTAAATTTGAGTCCCTGCTTGGGGACTTCATTTATTTTTTGAGCAGGGGTACTGGTAAAGCAAATGAGTTACTGTTTGTAAAGAACCTAGCCCTCCGTCTGCACCCACTCTCTAAAAAATATTAACAGCTAAATATTAGTGGTTTGATTCTCCGGAATTTAACAAAGCTGATTTTTTTTTTTTTTTTTTAAGATTTTAAAATAATCTCTACCTCCAACATGGGGCTTGAACTCACAACCCCGAGATTAAAAGTTGCATGTTCTACTGACTGAGTCAGCCAGGCGCCCCAACAAAGTTGAAGTTAATCAAAATTTCCCCCTCTTCCAGGATGGAGCAAATTGTTTTAATTCATTCAGTTCTGGGTTGATCATTCCCAGCCCACCTTTTATTTTGCCCAAGAATCTATTTGGTGGAAAGGACTGACCGGGAAGATTCTTCAGGCACTTTTCCCTATTATTGGACATTGTGCCTTGATGAAGTGTTATCTAGAATATCTCATTCTTCACTCTTTTTTTTAGCTATGTAGAAGAGAATTCTTTGTCATTCTGCAGGAGGGAGGAATAATGTCCGGTTCACAGGCTAACCATACTGTTTCAGGCTTTTCTTCTGCTCTTAAACAATTTAATTATTTTCCAGGGAACATAATTGGCATCAGTTATAATATAAAAAGTATATCCCAGTATTAGGAAGTGCATGGGTATAACTTTGTGTCCATCTTCAAATGACTTGAGGTTCCTTCGAGCTTATCCAATCTAATCTAATCTAATTCCATGTCTTGGAATCTTCCTACTAAAGGCAAATGATTCCCTTAATTAGCTGAGATGACTAGCAATAATGATGAGGCAATGTCATTTTGTCTTTCTGGAGGCTTCCTCTTACGCAGTGGGACTGTGTGAAGTTCTTGCCACCAAAGAGTAGGTTTTTTTCTTTCTTTTTTAAGATTTTATTTATTTATTTGACAGAAAGATGGAAAGCACATGTAGGCAGAGCAGCAGGCAGAGGGAGAGGGAGAAGCAGGCTCCGCCCTGAGCAGGGAACCCAGTGTGGGGCTTGATCCCAGGATCCTGGGATTATGACCTGAGCTGAAAGCGGAGGCTTAACCCACTGAGCCACCCAGGCACCCCCAAAGAGCAGTTTTCCAACTTAAGCGTAAAAAAACCTTACATGGGGAGCGTGTGATTGTCAATTTCTGGCTCCTAGCTCCAAAATTATATGCATTATGCCCAGGGCATTTTAAGGGTCTCTCTTTGAAAACCACTGCTCCAGGAATTTGATAAGTCTTTATTGAATTTAATTCAGATTTTTCATTTTTAAATTAAAGGCAGGTACAGGAGCTATGTTAAGTCTCTGGATAGGACTCCACCACCCCTTTCAAACAATTTCCTTTGTCATATATCCATGCATGCATCCAACTGCACAGAGCAGGTGCTAGGTATCGTGCTCCTAGAGGGGTGTCTCTCATTGAGGCTATCCATTCAGCTAATGGGATTCCTGTTATGAAGTCTGCCCATCAGCCTAGCTCCTGACCACACTGGGAGTCGTGGTGTGGTGTGATGCGATATGATGAGTCACTGCATTTGGGAAGCTGTATGTAGACTTTCTGTACTTTCATTTCCTACCATTGCCTAATGGTAGACATTGGAACATAACCAGGGGCCTCTAGCCCTGAATTGGTCCCTGGAGTAGGGTCCTGTTTGAAAAGGGCAATTATAAGTAATTTAGTAATGATTTCGATGAACACGAGAAAAACACTGTAAATACCCTCCAAACGACAGCTGGCACTAGTAGCAGCCAATGATGACATACTATGACTTACTTCTTCCTTGGCTCATGGGTGTAGCTAACCTCTGGGGAGACAGAAGTCTTGTAGTACAGTGCTGGGCACTTGGGACTAACAGAAATGGCTGAGGCATAATCCCAACCCTCAGAGAATTTCTAACCAGGGAAGGGAGAGAAGGCGAATGGCTCAGCCAAGTGTAAACATAACTGTGATTCCAGGCAGAATGGTACAAATGCTATCCGAAAGATCCAAAGTGTTAGAAGGGCTGGAGAAGAGAGATCACACATTTCGGTGGCTTTTCCCAGAGGAAGCAGCATCTGAGCAAGTCCTTGAAGGAAGGGTAGGAATGTGACAAATTGTAAGGGAAGAGAGAAATATTATAGGCAGTAGACTGTCTTGAGCAAATGTGGCGAGTGGGAAAATGGGGATGACTTCTGGGGAACTGGGAGAAGTCCTCTTGGAATATAAAAATAATCCTGTTGGGGAACTGGATTGCGTTTCAGGGGAGATGAGGCTAGAAAGCTGGGTTTGGTCAAGATCATATCTCAGTTTGATCTTTTGCCAGTAGGCAGTGGGGAGCCATTTAAAAGGACTTGAGCAGGAGGGTGACACCATCAGAACTGTACTTGAGGAATCACAACAGCTGGGTGGAGGAGGATTTGGAGGAGGAAAGGTTATACAGACATACCAGTAAGGAGGCCCTGCAGAGAGAAGAGGGGGAATAATTTACTGAGCAGCCAGAGGGGCTGGGATAGACAACACAGCAAATAAACCTAAATGGGAGTTGCAGGCAAAGGCCACAAGGAATAAAGCCTGGGGGCCTATAACAGGCAGCAACAATAATAGCAGTCTAGGGGAAGGAAGAGAGCCTGGTTTCCAGGGAAAGGTAGTGCTCTAGGTTTGAGGTGGCCATGGGGCACCCTCAGGGCAATAGAAAAGGGAGCTGGCCCTCAGAAGAAATAAATGAGCTGAAACAGAACCCATGGGTGGGAGGGGAGATGGTGGAAATTCTCCAAGGGGCAGGTCACCAAAAATGGAGAAGAGGACCATGATAGGCTCTAAGGAAGGGTGTACACTAAAGAATTTGGAGGAAGAGAGACCCAAAGACAAGGCAGAGAACGATGAGTTGGAGAGGATGGAGCCACAGTAAAGTGTCAGGAAAACCAGGGGGAGAACAGTTCAAGACCGAGAGAGTGCTCTCCGTTTGAGTGACTGCTGAGAGGGTTAGTTGTGCTGAGATGTTGACCTGGATTTTCTGGATTTTTTTTGTTTGTTTTTGTTTTTAATAAATATTTTATTTATTTACTGGAGAAAGAGAGCACAAGCAGGAGGGAGAGGGAGAGGGAGAAGCAAGCTGCTCAGCAGGGAGCCCCATGCAGAGCTCTATCGCAGGACCCCAAGATCATGACTGGAGCCAAAGGCAGATGCTTAATGGAATGAGTCACCCCAGGTGCCCTGGATCCTTCTTTGAATTAGAGTTAAACTAGAGTTAAACCCAACTTGCTAGTTAAACTGTAGGAAGATGCCTTAAATCTAGTCTCTTTTTGGTTCATTACAAGATTGAAGTCTCTACAGTTAGGTACCTCCAAAGTTGTCTATTTTCTGTTCAGTATGAATTAATTTCTTTCATTAACACATCCTATGGTCCTGAATGAATCATTTATGCTGTCTGGGGGCACCTGTTTTGTCACCTTTCACTTTCCAGATAAACAACTCTGTGTTTATGTATGAAAATGCTTGCTAATCTACACACTATTATACAAGCCTGAGTCTTAGGATTGTTATTTCAGAACAGAACAGAGATCAAATTGTATTTTACCTTTCCACTTATGTTCTTCTCCCCTCACCTACGTTTTTCAAAAGTTTAAAAATTATTTTTATTTTTTAAGAGATCCGGAAGTGGGACAACTAGAGGAAAGAGCCTTCTCCTCCCATTTGCCTATAAAGCTGTTCTTCCAGTGTTTTGCCCAGGCCTTTACTCCAAAATGACCAGACGAATACACAGAAACATAATGTCATCAAAATCTTCCTAACAAGTAAGGTAGCGATTGAAAGTCTGCAAGCATGCCGTCCTGCGGCTTAGGGCTTCATAGTTAAGACCCAAGTTAAGAGTTAAGAGCCAAGACCTACAGATCCAGGTCTCCCAAGCCTTGGCCTTCCCTGGGCGATTTTCTTTAAAACTCAGAACCGCTCTATCCCCTTTAATTTCAATCCAGGCAACGAGGCAGGCAAGTGGGCACCACCAGCCAATAACCTGAAAAGACGGGAAAGTGTCAAAGGACAGACGGTTTATCTTTGACAATAGCGACCGTATCAGTAACGCGGTTTACAGTAAAAACAAGGTGGGGCGAAGAGTGAGGAAGGATGTTTCTAACGTGGTAATTAAGTCTGTGGCTAGGACACAGATTGGACCGAGCTCTGTGGCCTGCGAACAATGTCCGCAGGGTTCCCGGTTCAGCCCGGGACTCGCCGGTTAGCCTTCGCCAAGCGCCCTCGCACTAGCAAGCTGCGCTCTTCGCTCGCTCGCCCCCCCGCGCCCCCACGCCTCCTGTACCCGAGAGGAAGGGCCGTTCGGGAGCCACCAGCGCGGCGGAGAGCACTGCGCGCGTCCCGAGCGCCTGGGCTCCCCTCAGCCGGGCGTCTGGGGCCGTGGCGGGCCCGACCCAAATGCGTCCCGAGCGCGTTTGCAGCCGCCGACCGCCGCCGAGCGCCCGGCGTCTGCACCCGGCTGGGTTGTGAGCGCGCACCCGTGGGGTGTGTGTATGTGTGTGTATGAGCGCGCGCGCGCGCGCCCGTGGCGTGTGTACTCACAAAGGTGTGTTTGCTAAATCCACTGACCGGGTGCACCTTCCACCTTGAGCAGGAGCACGCGGGCCTGGAGCGGGGTCTCCGCGGCGCGGCGGCGGGGTGACTTGAGCCGGTTCAAGTTCCCTGCTCCGCGCCAGCGGGCGGGCCAGTTTCTTCGCCCGCCGTGCTGAGGGTGCGCTAGGGCGGGGAGGCCGCGGCCAGCTCCGGACGCGCGTCGTACGGCTGCGGGGCAGGTTCCGTGAAGTCTGAGCCTTTTGGTACACTTTGGCTGGCTCGGCCCCCACACAGGCCCCCGGAACAGAGCGGACACGGGAATCGGGGCTGGGTGCACTGCAGACACGCGGGACAGCGGAGCGGGCGCTCCTTTTGCCTACCCGGGTCTGCAAAAGTGAACTGGAAAACAACCGCCGAACACAGCCTCCTCCCTCTTGCTCCGCGCTTCAGTCCCGGCTGGGGTGGGGGTGGGGGGAGTTCCCCTAGGCGGACTCAAGGGGAAGCGGGCAGCCGGGCTGCCTCGGCCGCACCTCCTCCGCTTTCCTCTCCACCCCCGTCCCCCAGGTTCCACGCCGCATTTCTTTGTTTTGAAAGCGCCTCCTCCGCCCAGAGGCTTTTCCCCAGGCTGCCAGGCTCTGAAGGGGGGGGGGTGGGGCATTGGCTCGCGGGCCCCGCCCCCCATTTAGCCCGGACCCTTCCCCGGGTTCATCTCCCTCCATCTCCCCTTCCCTCCGCGTTTCGATCCACGAAGTCCGTCCTCACTTGCCGGACATCAAAGGGAAACACAGACTTGGAGGGGGAAGTTGAGTTGGCAGGGGGCACACAGACCCACCCACCTTAGGCCCGGCCCGGCAGCCCGTCCTCTCCCGCGGGAACCCCGCCTGAGCCCCGCCCCCCGCGTCACAGCGGCCTGACATTCTCACAACCCACCAAGCACCCAACCTCGCCGCCCCCGCTACCCCCGTGTCCGCGAAGTGCTCTATTTATGTTTCAGCTCAGCGATTTGCATAGTCCCCGCCCCTGGCCCTAGGTCCCCCTATCGGTGCCCCGCCTCAACCACGACGTCACGAAGGAGACCCCGCCTCTTGTGCCCGTACAAGGAGCGGCTGGCCCTAGATGGCAGCGTGGCGTCGCCGCGGCGTTTGCGTGTCGCGCTTCCTTGTGCCGTTTATAGGGTCCCGGCACTTCCGCTGTCGGGTTAGAAGCGGCGCGGTCATGGCGGAGCGCGGACAGCAGCCTCCTCCCGCGAAACGGCTCTGCTGCCGGCCGGGCGGCGGCGGCGGCGGCGGGGGCAGCAGTGGCGGTGGAGGAGCGGGTGGCGGCTATAGCTCTGCCTGTCGGCCCGGTCAGCGGGCGGGCAGTGCGGCTGCGGCGGCGTGCGGGGGCGGCGCGGCGCTGGGGCTGCTGCCGCCGGGCAAGACCCAGAGCCCGGAGTCGCTGCTGGACATCGCGGCGCGCAAGGTGGCGGAGAAGTGGCCGTTCCAGCGCGTGGAGGAGCGCTTCGAGCGCATCCCGGAGCCGGTTCAGCGCCGCATCGTTTACTGGTCCTTTCCCCGCAGCGAGCGGGAGATCTGCATGTATTCGTCCTTCAACACCGGCGGCGGCGCCGCGGGCGGCCCCGGCGACGACAGCGGCGGCCCCGGCAGCGCGGGCGGCGGCGCTGGCGGCGCGGGCGGCGGCGGCGGCTCCTCGTCCTCGCCGGCCGCCACCTCGGCCGCCGCCGCCGCTGCCGCCGCCGCCGCCGCCGCCGCCGGGGCCGGAGCCCCGTCGGTGGGTGCTGCCGGGGTGGCAGACGGCGGCGACGAGACACGGCTGCCCTTCCGCCGGGGCATCGCGCTGCTGGAGAGCGGCTGCGTCGACAACGTCCTGCAAGTCGGTGAGTCACGGGGCAGCCGCGGAGCCGTCTGTCCGTCCGTCCATCCGTCCATCCGTCCGTCAGTCCCTCGGGGAGGGGCGCCCGACCCCTCTCCTCCGGGCAGCCCCTCAGTCGGCCGCGCGTCCGCACCTCCGCCCGGTGCCCTCACCGGCCGGGACCGTCCTCCCGAGCGGAGCGCCCATTTCCTCCTCGCCCCTCCCTGCCTCCGTCTCCCCGGACGGGCCAGCGCGAGTGGGAAATGAATCAGCAGGACTCGCCCCGCGGCGGGTTGGCGGGGTGGGTTGTCGGATGCCCCCGGCCCGCTCCATACCCCGCCTTCCTCCCGGGGAGCACGTCCCGGAGGGCTGCTCGTCCTTTTGGGGGGGTGGCTGTGGACAAAGGCGCAGGCTGACGGCTGGGCTCCGGCCGGAGGGTGTGTGTGGCGGGGCCGTGCGGGGCGGGGGAGGGGGCGCGGGCCGCACAGACAATGCCGGCCGGAGGCGAGCCGGCGGCCGGGCCGCACTCTGCTCTCTCCCTGCCCTCTTCCCTTGTCTGCCGCTCGCTCCTCTTTCTTTCTCCTCTCTCCCCCTCCCCGCCCCCTCTATTGGAGGGGTGGGGACTACATTTTAATGCCACTCGGCTGCCGCTCTTCTCGGGGCTCCGACGGGCTGGCGGCCGCGGCGCTCACCGGGGTCGTTGCGGCGTCTGGTCTGGCCCGGGCGAGCTCCGCCGGCGGCCCCGGGATTTAAATGTCTGTTTTTTCCCCGCGCCTCCCCTGTCTAGGAGCAGCGCGGAAGGGAGGGGGCGGCGGGCCGGACCCCCTCTCAGAGACCTCTCTCCCCCCGAGGGCGTCCCCGCGTCGACCGGCGCGAGCCCGGGAAGGAGCGGCTGGCGCTTCCCTTTCCTGCCGGGTCTGGCGGTGCCCGGGGGGCGCCTGCCGCCGGAGTTTGGTTAGCGCTGTGTGGCGGGTGGCGGTGCGCGGGGCGAGCTGCGGAGCAGTTACGGGGTTTGCGCTCGCTGCCGGCGGCGGCAGGAGCGCGAGGCGGAGGGGCTCCGCGGCCGCGCAGTGTCCCTCCAGGCGCGGCCGCCTGGCAGCCGGGCGCGACCCCGCACTTTGTTCTCATTTTCAGGTTTATTTGTGCCCTTTTCAGTTTTCTGTCATCCTCCGAAAGGGAGGACCCAAACAAAAGAGTCTCTTTATTTCTTTTCAGAGCTTGTAAAGTAGAAGATGTTTGACAAAGGGGAGAGAAGGACTTGTGATTTAAAGCTGCACAGCCCTCCTTTCTCTGACAGACCATGAGAGTTTTCTCAAATACCGAGTTTAAAAGCTTTCCCTGTCGTCGCTCCCTATCCCCAGTGTTGTTGTTGTTGTTTTTTGGCCAGCTATCTTTTTCAACCGTAGGATGGGGATGTTTGGGCTGGACTGAAAAGAACAATGCTATTATGAAACTCCCTTCTTTCCGTATTTTTCTCTTGATTGTAAACGACATATTTTCTGTCCCCCCCCCCCTTCCGTATTGCTCTCTACTTTAAATAGTATTGCGGTGAGCATGGTGCCTAATGAATGAGGAGACGGTTGGAAGCATCCCTGTCTCTGATTTTTCATCTTTTCTTTCCGTAGTCCATTCTTTTTATCCTTCTCTTTGGGAGTCTAGTGGGGGTCTGGTTAGGGGCCCCAAAAGAGAATGAAGATTTCTTTAATCCTCTGTGGTTAATTTGAATTCTGGATCAATCTGCGAACGTGATTTTCTGTTTGGTCATTTATTTCCAAAGGCGGCCCCCAGTCTTTTCTAGGTTCTGTACCTTTTTCGTATTTCTAGAGGGGTTTTAACTTTTGAGGCTCTCCATTCTTCTTAAAAAAACAAAACTAAACTAATTAGCATTCTTTAAAGTTACACCTCTTTCCCCAACCCTCACGTCCCCCTTGTTTCCTGCTGGGTTGAAACGGATTGAAGCACATCCATGGTTTCTCAGTATAACCAAACTAGAGTTTGGGAATTTTTATGGCTTGGCTGGCAATGTTGAATTTTTTTTTCCCCCTTCTGTGCTTGACTCTGCTTGCAAGCAATGAGGAATGACAGGAGAGCACATAGGGAGGGTTTCTTGGCTGATTACATTTAAGCCAGGAATTCACTGTGAAAATAAAGCCAAGGGGCGATAAATAAAAGATGCAATCTTCTCTAGGAGACAGACACACAGCGTGGGCTTTGCCTGCTTTCATCAGTGAAGAGGCCTGGGTGAGTTGTAAAAGAAAATAGTAACTTTTTGAATAGTCCCCGAAGGGGGACTGAGGCCACTGAATGGAGTTGGCAGTGGCTGATGTGAAACAGTGTGATGGTTCTTGCATAGTTGGAATTGACCACCCTTTTGGAAACACTTACATACGTGCTAAACAAGTGCTGTACAAATTGTGGAAAATATTCTTTTTTCCCCTCTGAGTTTTGCCAGTTTCCTTAACTTCCAAGTTGTATTACTTGTTGTGCCAGTCAGCTTACTAGATGGAAGGCTGTTAAATGCTTGGCAGCTGGCACTGTGAGATAGAAAACTTTACGACCAGGATTTTTGTTGTGGAAGGGGAATGGAGAGAATGACTAGATTAACCATCTAATTTAGCTTTGGTTGGTGGGTTGAATTGGTATATTAACGCAAGAGGCTTATTTTATAATTTTTGCAAACTGAGGTAGAAGTTGTTCTAGCTTCAGAACCTGAAATGGGAAAGAACATGATACCATGATAGGACCATAAGCAGTGTTCTGTTATTGCAAAATTGCAAGTTTGTTTGTAGGTGAAGTATTTACTGACTTTTGTAGAGGTGACTGAATTATAGATGGAAGAGGTACAATCTAATTTTTGGACTTCATTTTATAGCCACACTTTCGAGACTATTTAAGGATTGAGGGTCAGAGAATTGGGACTTCCCAGAAATTAAACATACTTGTTAGTTATTTTTCAACTCCTATTTTAAGAAGAAATTTAAAAGGAAAAAATTAAGCCTTTGTAAAAGGTATTTAAAGGTATTTAATTGGTGCAGAGCTGTCCATCAGTTGATTATAGGAAGTTTTAGAGAAAGTATGCTTGGCTTATTTTTATTAAATAATGATACATTAAAAGGGAGCCATTGCTAAGGGTGCTTGTATGTTAGTATTATTGACATCTTTGAAGTAATAATTTTAGAAGTCACATAAAAATTTCCCCCCAAATATTGCCTGGCAAAGAGGTTTCCTAGTATGATCTGGAACTCAAATTATAAAGACAATTCAAATTAAAAGACAGATAAATTTAATTAGATAAAAAAACATTTCTGTAGGACTGAAAATATGATAAGCAACTAACTGGGGCAGATATGTGCAGCATGTTGGAGGCTAACAGAGAACTATGAAAAATTAGTTTAAAAAATAAAAAAGAGAAAGATGAGTAAGTTAAAAAATGAGCAATGGCTTTCACAAAGAAATGCAAATGATTAATAAATTTGTCTTAACTCTTATATAAGGAGACACAAATAAAGGTGACATGCCGTGTTCATCTGCCACAATGGTGAAGACAAAGAAGATGGGTACATAGTACCCAGAATTGGGTGAGGAGGTGGGAGAAGATGCTACCTCCGCAGCTGCTTGGCTCAGTCTTTTTTGTGTCATTTCTAGAAATTTATCTTACAGACATATTGATATTAGTGCACTGATCTGTTCTGTACAGTGAGCAGTGCTCATTGCAATATGATTTGTAATAATGAAAAGCAGGAATCAGTGGAAATTTCCATCAGAAGGGCAGTGGTTAAGAAGTACTCTGGAATTCTATGCAACCATGAAAAATAGTGAAGGAGAGAAATACATACACTGAGAAAAAAAAGACCAGAACATTCATTTAAAAACAAGTCATATGTTCATGTAGTAGGCTCTAATTTCTGTTTAAAACAAAATGATAGACCTTACTTACAGATGTATAAAAATGTCCAAAAGGCTACACGAGCAACCATTGAGCAGTGGATATCTTTGGGGAAGGGCAGTCAAGTGGATGGGCAAAGTTTTGAGGGTAATTTTACTTTTCATTTTACTACTGTGTTCTGGTCAGATTTTTCTTCAGAGTAGAAAAAGAAGCATGTATTTTGGTAATGCATGTGTTTTTTTGTTTATCCTTGTGTTTTTTAGTTTATATTTTTTGTTTTGGGGCACATGTGTTCGGTTTCTGAAGATTGGTATATGTTCAGTTTTGTTTCAAGACAGACAAGTTTCCTTATTTGTGACTAGGCATTTTATTTTATTTTATTTATTTATTTTTTAAAAGATTTTATTTATTTATTTGACAGAGAGAGATCACAAGTAGGCAGAGAGGCAGGCAGAGAGAGAGGAGGAAGCAGGCTCCATGCTGAGCAGAGAGCCTGATGCGGGACTCGATCCCAGGACTCGGAGATCATGACCTGAGCCGAAGGCAGCGGCTTAACCCACTGAGCCACCCAGGTCCCCAATGACTAGGCATTTTAAAAGCAAGAAGTGTTCAAACAAAACTGGGATCTTGTCTTTAGTATGGGCAGGAAGGAGATAATTTTTAAAAGGAGTTGCTTTTTTGTTTGTTTGTTTTGTTTTGCTGGTAACTTTTGGGGAGAATAGAATATTGTCCACAATTCTGTTAATACTTTGGTAAAAACATTGTTGTGGCCTTTTCAAATTCATAACCTAAAATTTTTTGTTTTAGGGGGTGGCCAGGCAGTAAAGGGCAATCTTTTTTAGGATTAGGTTGGATAAATTTTTAATCACTTTATTTATTTAAGGCTGAATTGTTGGTATTTCTTCCAGGGTTTTGGTTTTCTTTAGAGACCAGAGATTGTTATATAAAGATGTGATTCCAGATGCACTTTCAGAACTGGGTGTTTTGTTTATTGGTGATAGTAATTTCAGTGAAAGCATTTTCTAGAGTAGAATGATAATATGGAATAGTTTAAAAATCAGGTCCTTTATGTTTTCTGCCTTTTGATTAATGAAGAAGTACCCCAAAGAAAAAATTTTGTAACTATAGTTGCATACGTATTTTTTTTTATTCTGTGCCGGTTGAAATGTTTGATTTGCTCACAATTGTTGATTTTTTTAAAAGTGCGTGCTTCAGATATGCTTAGCATTGTTCTGAGGAAAGTTAAAATTTCAATATTATGTGAGAAGATCTTGGAATTTGTTTTAATACTTAGTTCTCTGATGGCTAGTATTGGTCTACTGGGGAAATCTAAAGTGTTCAGGAAACAAAACTTCTTGTAGCGGAAAGATTTCAGTTATACTGGAAGGTGAATTGCAGATCTGAATTAAGGAAACATCTTTACTCTTGCTTCAGTCTTTCTTTAGTTTCTTGCCCTGAGTTGTATTCTGAGTATACTTTGGGTTGACGAGGAAAAGGCCATCCCCCTTATTTTATTTAAACTGTATGCTGAATTTCATCCTTTTTGCAAAGATTTTGATGCCTTTTCTTTTAGAAAGATCAGAATGCCTGTGGAACACATCCTTTCATAGAAGAATTATTGCAATTAATTGAACAGCTCAAGTCATTATTGTCTTAAGTATGTCTTGGCCAATTTTTAAGATGTTTATCCTGGCCCTCTTTTCTTTTCAAAATGGGTAATCAATTGCCATCAATTCTAACTCTAAATGTTTCATTTGGAAAGACAGAGACCAGCATATCTTTTCTGGTCACACTCCTATTAAAGGCTTAGTTAATAGTGTTTGATATCAGCTGGTAACATGTTCAGTGAACAGGATGGCAGGGGAGGAATACTAATGTCTTTTAAGAAAGATGCACCTTTTAAAAACTGCATGATTGGATATGTAGTAATTCTACATGTTTACATGCTCTGTATTTTTGTGTTAGAAAACCAGTTTTTCTTCAGTAATTCAAAGTGAATTTGGTACCTTTAAGAAGCTTAGTTGTGTATACATAAGATAAAGCAAACTCTTGTGGTGTTAGAAATTTTCATAGGGGCAGTCATTAAACTTGAACTACTGTTGACCTCCAAATATTATATTTAAGAGGACAAATATCCTAAAAAGAAAGATGATTATAGGTAAGTTATAAACATCTTAGAAACAACACAGATTATAGGCACCAATTTTTAAGTGAGCATAAACTACATGGAATCCTTAGTTATCTTTCAAACTACTGTGATATAATTTCAAGAACAGTGCTTTCTCACAATAAAAAAGCCCAATTTAATTTTCTTGGTTTATTAATTTTTTGACATATGTAAATGTTTGGGGATTATAGTAAATTAGAAAACAAACTGTTTCCTTCTTCTTTTTTTTTTTTTTTTAAATTTTTTATTTTTATTTTTATTTTTTTTAAATTAATTTGACAGAGAGAAATCACAAGTAGACGGAGAGGCAGCCAGAGAGAGAGAGAGAGAAGCAGACTCTGCTCAGCAGAGAGCCTGATGCGGGACTCGATCCCAGGACTCTGAGATCATGACCTGAGCTGAAGGCAGCGGCTTAACCCACTGAGCCACCCAGGTGCCCCAAACTGTTTCCTTCTTGAAATGGATGGAAAGACTCTCAATCTCCTTTTGAGAAATCAGTACCACATGGTAATTTGGCGAAAAACACTAGATAATCTAGCTCCATGGGAATAGACTCTAGTTTCTCAGTCCTGGCCGGACTGAGAATAAAGTATGTTGGTTAGATTCATTCGAAAAACCCGAGTATCTTTCCAGTTTTTGCCTTTGGTGCACTGTGTTTTGCTAAGAATATGCTCTGTACCTGGTTTTCAGCTCTTGAAAAATAGGATGTTTCCTTTATTTTTCTCATTTAGAAAAGGTAGCTAAAGCAAGCTTTGGAAAGAATGTAGTGCAAAATCTGGTTTTCATTTGAAACTTAAAGATTGATTTTCAGGGGCACCTGGGTGACTCAGTGGGCTAAATCCTCTGTCTTCTGCTCAGGTCATGATCCCAGGGTCCTGGGATGGAGCCTCGAATTGGGCTCTCTTCTCAGCAGGGAGCCTGCTTCCTCCCCTTCTCTCTCTGCCTGCCTCTCTGCTTACTTGTGATCTCTGTCTGTCAAATAAATACATAAAAATCTTTAAATAAAAAAGATTGGCTTTCAGCAAATAGTAAGTGAATGCTGTTGCTAAGGATATGCTAAGTGTTTTATATTTGCGAGATACCTAAGTGATAATTAGTTTGGTGTCAGTTAAAATGTATTGTATATATCTACATATATTTATGTATTTGTAACTTATTTGATGTTCAGAAGTGAGCACAAAAGAAGATGAACACAGGTGTCATTTGAGTATCATTACCCAAAGCATATTCTAGTGACCCTTATATACAAATGCATTGTGCTCTTTCTTTTTAAAATATGCTAACAGATGAGAAGCTGTTTTTACAAAATGCTTTCGCATGATAGTCATTATCTACTTGTAGAGCTGAGGCCCAGACATGTTGAGTAATTTGTCCAGAGAGGAATAGTAAATTGCAAGGTTAAACCTTGAATTTCTGTTTTTCCACTATTCTTACTTTGCTGGGATTGTTTGGGAAGTTTTACAAAACTCCAGAGCTCAGGGCAAGCATATTCTTTTTTTTTTTTTTAAGAATTTTAAGGTTTTTAAAGGTTTTTTTATTTTTAAGTAATCTTTATACCCAGTGTAGGGCTCAAACCCGTACCCAGTAGTCGTGCATGGTCCACTGACTGAGCTAGCCAGGCACCCCAGGACAGGCATATTCTTGAATGTAGAATGACTGGACTGTTGTAGAGCTTATTGGCAAACATTTTATTGAATGTTATAAAAGTATTTCTAGATAGCATTTTAGTATCTGTCTAAAATCTAATGGCTTCGGTTAAGCAATGCTTCTAGCATGCTAAATGCATGCTAGTGTGAAATATTTGTAGACATTTGGAAATTGTAGAGATTCTAAGATGAGATGAAAGTTTTGAAAAAGTTAGTTACAAGTGTTGACTTTATGAAACTGTATGACAGCCTTGTGAGCACATGTGACTGTACTCCAGCACCTGTGCCTACCTCTATGTAGTAAGGAAGTTACTGGAAGTATAAAATGGTCATGCGGAACAACAGAAGTTAATACCCAGTAACAACTTTGGTTGCTCTGAATTTAGTATATTTATGAAAACTTAACCAGTAGTGTCTACCTTTGACCTGTTTTTGTAAGTTCTTCAGTATTTTGTCATTGTCCTGTACCCTTATGCCAGTAGGTGGTATGTACATAGCTGCTAGATGAAAATGGTCTTTCCTATAATTGTTGTGGTCTCAAAAGCTTCTGTAATCTCTCCAACTCTGAAAGACCTCTTGTATGATTGGGAGCTTTTCTTCACTGAGCTGAGCATGATTCACAGTGAGCTTCCTTAATACTACTGCAGCAGTATCTACTAATAGTAATAGTAGTTATAATAGTTAACACTTTCATAGCCTTAACCTTGTGTTAGTTACTGCTCCAAGCACTTTGTATTTCTTAACAGTCTGTTGAGGTAGGTATTTTTATCATCTTCATTTTATAGATGAAGGAACCAAAGCATTGGGGAAAAAATGAAAGGGACTTTTGCCTTGTCACACAGGCTGGTACGTTAGCAAGCCAAACCCACCCCCGCTGGCTGGTACTCTTAGCCTCTACGTAATACTGCCCATGATGTGTCATCATTAATTACTCTAGAAGGTTCATCTTTAGGTTTATAGTCTTTCTACTTTCTAGAGTGATTTTCATAGTATCCAGAATTTTAAATTGTGATCACAGCTATGATTTTTAACATGTATTTTGAAATTTGACTCGAAACACTGCATTTCAAAAATTCCTTTTATGAATGAATTTCAGCTTTAGAAGGTGGTTGTGAGGGTGGTTTTGATCATCTTCCATTGGGCATTTTTAACTTTTGAAAGAGGAGTAACTTTTAGGGTAGAGCTAAATGTGATCTGTATGAAGCAGAGGTTATCTCTCAAGGTGTATTTAAGAAATTATTTATCTCATTTTAAGGCCCTTTTTAAGTGTTATGATTAAAAATCATACTATTTCTTATTGCTGGTAAAAAGATTTAATATTCTTTGAGAAAGAGTTTATTGGAAAGACGTTAATTTGAAGGATGCAGTAGGACCTGTCAGTACATTTAAACTCTTACTAACCAAATGAATTGATCAAGTAAATTGGAAGTTCATTTAGTGAATTAATGTGCTTAAAATTCAGGCAACTCACTGCCTGATCCTGCCTTATTTAACAGTCTCTCTGTTTACTTAATGCATTTTTCATTGTTAATTGATGTCAGATCTCTAATGTTGGAAGATACTATACAGAAAATATGCATAGGAGGTTAGCATGTAGAGTGAGTCCACAGAAGCAAGATTTATTTATTTTTAAAGATTTTATTTATTTATTTTATAGAGATCACAAGTAGGCAGAGAGGCAGGCGCGGGGTGGGGGGGAGCAGGCTCCCCACTGAGCAGAAAGCCCGATGTGGGGCTCTATCCCAGGACCCCGAGATCATGACCTGAGCCGAAAACAGAGGCTCAATCCACTGAGCCACCAGGCGCCCCCAGAAGCAAGATTTAAATTAAATCTCTTAATTCGATCAGTACAATTTAGAATGCTATATGTGCCACATTGTACCTGTTAAAAAATTTGCTGACAGTGACCAGCATTTGTATAAATTAAATATTTTATGATTTCGGTGTAATGGGCAGAGCCTGCAGCCTTTTCTAGTACTAGGTTGATAATTCTTGGTGAAGGCCTGCGGAAGTTGAAGGCAGCACTGTATTTGGTTGTGTTCAACCTTTGCTTCTGCTACTGCTTTATCCTAACTCATTTCTACAGAGAAAATGGTCATGGCTTTTATAAATATTTGTCATAAAATCAACCCCCAAAACTCAAATACCAGAAATTTGTAATCTGATTGATATAGTGATGAGTGAGACCCCCCCTTTTTTTTTTAAACCAGTTTGCCCTGTTTCTTTAGGACCTTGTTTATTTTTTTAAAAATTTTTATTTATTATTATTATTATTTTTTAGCACTCTTTAAGCTTTTTTAGCACTTAGTATTTTGCACTCCTGGCACCATCTTTTAGGCCTCCTCTTCCTGTCAGTCACCTGTGTGATGTTTTTCATCCGCTTCCTGTAGACAGTGGTAAAGCTGAGGAGTGAAATGACCAATGGCTGCTTTGTGATGGTGTAGAATCAAGTGAGACTTGGGGATACAAGGTAGAGGAGCCTCTGAAACCAACTTTTTCAGCATTTCACCGTCTGTCTGTCTTTCTCTCCTTGCCTTACCGCACTTCTTTTTCTTCCCTTTTTTTTTTTTTTTTTGAAAGATTTTATTTATTTATCTGACAGAGAGAGATCACAAGTAGGCATAGAAGCAGGCGGAGGGGGTGGGAAGCAGTCTCCCCACCGAGCAGAGCCCGATTTGGGGCTTGATCCCAGGACCCTGAGACCATGACTTGTGCTGGAGGCAGAGGCTTAACCTACTGAGCCACCCAGGCGCCCCTTTTCTTCCTTTTTTAAGTGTGGGGGAATGGAGCAAAGAGAGTGAGGATTAGGAGGGGGAGGGAGTGGTAGGAAAAAAGGGAGGAAATCCTGAAGAGGTAGGAAATACCAGCCAAGAGCATACTCTGTTCCCTTCTTTGCCTGCAGTTGTCTCCTCCCCTCCAGCTTCCCTTGATTTAGGGAAATAAAGCTGAGGTCACAAGGACCTATGTGTTCCAGCTGCTGCTTGGCTGCTATTTTTAGCCTGGCCCTGCATCAGACTGGCACCAGGCCATGATGGCACCGGGCCAGCACGTTGTGGGACTGCTGGCAAATGTCAAAAACCCAACTTTTCAGTTATCTGACTAAACTAATTTTCAGGCTTTAGGCATATTCTCCACCATGATACTCTATGATACTCTACTTACCTCTTCTTTTTTGAAATGGGATGTACTGTTTATTTTTAGAAAGTATTGATTTTTGATAGTGGTCTTCATACTACTATAACTGTGTTAGATGGGAGAAAGATTTAAGAGTTGCCATATCAGGTCACACTTAATATCCTGCTCAGTAATTTTGGTTTTGTGGTGGCACCAAGAAGTGTGAAATTTGCTGGACTTATTTACTATGCCTTGGGCATCTTTTAAAATTGCTGTTGCTGTTAAAGTTGTAGAGTCTGAATTGGCTTATATAATTACAGGTGTTGTCAGACATTTTTAAAAAACACTTGTATGGTTTTTTTTTTTACAGTTGTCAGTGTTCCCTTTGCTAACAGTTGTGTGTAGTTAGGTTTGGTTAATGCTGTAGGAATATGTTCCCTAGGCCCCAAAAGCTTATTATTTATTCTTGTAGGGAGCAGCTAGGTATTTGGAATTTCGGTATCTGCGTCTAGATTATGCATATTCTACAGCCAGTATTATGTGGATTTTACTTGCAAACTGAGTTTTAAACTTTTGACTGCATGTGTGAATTTCAGTACTTATTTGATTTCTTGATTCATTCAAAATGAAAAGTACATTGTATTTGTTCTTGAATAATTTTTGAAAAAAGTAAAAAGAATGTTGGAGTGTGAATCCGTATCTTTGAAGGGACTTCGGTAAGAACATTGTGTATATTCTTTCCACAGTGGTACATAAACAAGCTGAATTACATTAGGGATGATTTTCATTGGACCATGGACTACACTGAACATGAATAGAACCAGGGATGATGGTTTTTATTCACTTATTCAATGAGCAGTGGTGTAATATACTTAGATTCGTTGAATGGCAGGATAACATTTAGTTAGTGCATTGATCTGATGTCCGTAAGGTAGCGCAAAATAATTGGCCAAAATAACTAGAAATAGAATCAAATTGATTTTTTTTTTCTTCATTTTGTCTTGAAGGTAGTTATTGGATGAATTCTGCTGAATTCACTTGTGGAATAAGAAAGTTTAGGTGAGGGATTTAGTGAGAGGTGAATTTCTGGCATAATAGCTTAGAGAAGGCAGATGTTTTAGAGTTTATTTACATTTTTACATCTTAAGACAAGGTGCTTACATTGTGGATAAGAGCAAATTGGGCAGCTTGCTTTTGCTGAGTTGAGAATATTTTATTTTTTTTACTTAGGGTGAAAATAAAAATTATAATTAAAATGTCTTGGGTATAGATTATCAAGTACTTTGAGCTCTAACACAGTGTAGTAATTGTGCCATTTGGTGTCTTTTTGGAGTTAGTGGTTATAGTAGTTATTCCAAAGGTGTCTGAAAAAAGATCCATTAATCTGTCTATATATGTTTCTTCTAGATGGTTGTTCATTTGTATAGATAGATAGACACATCATCTATCCATATAATTTAATATGATTCGTAGAACATTGTAATCTACCTGATGATAGTAGGTAAGTGACTATAGTATGGACCCTTAATGTAATTTAGATTTTATTTAGGTGAGTCACGTAAATGATGTCAGTACCAGATCAGCTTGATTAAAACCAAAGCCCAGAAAGTAGCCCAGCACCAGACTGGTGCTGTTTAAAGTCCTTATAAGCAAAGGGCTCAAATGGCGTTCCTTATTGGAACTTGCCTGAGCAGTTTCCATGCTGTTTTCATGGATCTCTCTTAGTAACTTATTTAAAAAGCATTTTTGTCTAAGCTGTTTCATAAATAGCAGGAAATTCTAAAGTACTAGATAATGCATTTTTGCTTTTAATAAGGATGGTTGCAGTGGGGAAAAAAGTTTTCAGAAGACTATTCATTTTAACAATTTATGCAAAATACTTTTATTTTAAAATGGACAGATTTAGGGGCGCCTGGGTGGCTCAGTGGGTTAAGCCACTGTCTTCGGCTCAGGTCATGATCTCAGAGTCCTGGAATCGAGTCCCGCATCGGGCTCTCTGCTCAGCAGGGAGCCTGCTTCCTCCTCTCTCTCTGCCTGCCTCTCCATCTACTTGTGATTTCTCTCTGTCAAATAAATAAATAAAATCTTTAAAAAAAAAATAAAATGGACAGATTTAAAAAAATGTTTTAATAGTAATTTGTTTCATTTATGATTTTTTCATTCTCATTTTTAATGATTTACTTTCATAGTTTATAAGTTCCTGTGTGTTGGAAAAAAATTGGTGATACAGGAGTGAGTGATGATGAGTTTATTCAAAATTCAGTATATATATATGAAATCTGAATTTGTCTTAGTAGCCCATAGCTTAGGAGTGGCTTATTTTTGATTTTGGTAAATCCTGAGACTTCTGAGTTCTTGTGCTTTTCTATGAAATCGGTGCTCTTCTGAAAACCATATGAGGATATGGTTTGTATTTTTTAACTGTGTGTGTGTGTGTGTGTGTGTGTGTGTGTGTGTGTGTGTGTTTGGGGTCTTAGGAAGGAATGGTGATTGTGGTGGGCTAAACTCAGAAAAGCACAAAAAATTCACGTAGCCATGTTCAGATTTCAAGAACTTACATTTGTTTGGGTTGAATATTTAATGTAATACAAAACTTTTTTTTTTTTTTAAGATTTTATTTATTTGACAGAGAGAGAAATCACAAGTAGGCAGAGAGGCAAGCAGAGAGAGAGAGGGGAGGAAGCAGGCTCCCTGCAGAGCAGAGAGCCCGACGCGGGGCTCAATGCGCAGCTCGATCCCAGCACCCTGGGATCATGACCCGAGCCGAAGGCAGAGGCTTTAACCCACCGAGCCACCCAGGCGCCCCTACAAAACTTATTTTTTACCTAACCTTCTCCTCCCCCCCAGTTCTTCCTCTTAAAAATAGTAATAATTCAGAAGGTAATTTGTGAAAGTTCAGTGTATAACGGCAGTCTACATTATGATAGTTTTAGGATGTATTGGCTAGTTTTAAAAGTTTATTTCCTTGAGGGGTGCCTGGGTGGGTCATTTTGTTTAGCCTCTACCTTGGGCTCAGGTCATGATCCCAGCGTCTTGGGATACAGCCCTGCATCCATTCCCTGCTCAGTGGGGAGACTGCTTCTCCCTCTCCTGGTCCCTCTGTGCACACTCTCTGTCATATAAATAAATAAAATCTTTAAAAAAAAAATTAACTTCCTTGAGTTGTTCTGTCCCTCTTTGATCTGTTGCAGTTGTGGATCAACTAGTTTTCTCTTTTTTGGTTTGCTTTTTTAATCATTTAGAATTGAGCTTTGATCCTGACTCTTTTAAGAAGCCTTTTTAAATAAATCTAGAAAATTCTATGTTTGACTCTTTTAAGAAGGCTTACTTAAGAAATCTAGAACTGTCATACTGTTTTAAAAAAAAAAGATACAGTAAACTGGGTATGTTTAAATAATACGGTTTTCTTCTAGTGAAATTAGGTTGACCTTCTGAAATTCTACAAGGGGTTGTTGTGGGGACTGACACCTGCATATCTAATTCGTCACCTTTTCCAAACTTGAGAAGAAAATTGTGGAACTCATCCTTAATGAAATATTGGAGGAAAAAGAGAGGTGATTTCTTATGAGAAATCAGAAAATCACATACTTTGTAGCATTGCAGATATCTAAGCCTCTTTAATAGAGGGAGCAATGGTTGACTATCAGATGACTGAAAATGTGAAGTGCTAACAAACAAATGTAAAAATATTCTGCCATACACAGTTACAGAGTCATTTTGAGTTGCCCATTGTTTATTTTTAGTCTTGTTCTTCGGGATGAAAATCTGAGAGTATTTAAAGACCAGCTCCCTTTTTGGTGTGAAAGATGTATCTGCCAAATTGAAAAAAAAGGTACTAGCAAATTTTAAATTCAGGAGAGCCAACTATTAATAGTGCCCATGCAGTGTATATGTAGTAGAGGTGGAAATGTTACTTGAATGAATAAGCTTAGATTACATGCCAGTCTTTCTGGGCGCCTGTATGAAATTCTTTAAGTTGAAAAAAAAAAAAAAAAGCTCCAAGTTGTAATTTCTACTTGAATAGTAATACTTTGAATAGGAGTATGACCACAAGATAGGTAGATTAGTATTTAGGACTTGGTCTATTACCATCAGTTTATTTCTGCAGAAACAACCTTATAAAGTTTCTTTTTCTTATTTGAGGGGACTTTTTCTGTAAGCTTGCTGACTTGTTAATAGCAATGGCCAAAAAGCTGTTATAAAAGCCGTTTATTTATTTGAGGATTCCAACCCTAAACAGAAAATAAATTGGGCATTCCTGTGTAGAACAGTACTTTTGAGTTATCCAAGAAAATAACTTTCAATTATAAATGCCTTTGAGGGATTAAGAGATTGTCTTTCCTTTTATTTGCTATTTCACTTTTTAAAGAAGCTGGCAAAAATAAATTTAGGGTTTTTTTAAACTTTTCTTTCCAGATGATTTGCAAAACATGTATAACTTCAAAACATCCCACAAGATCTGACATCTTATGAAAAGACATTGGCTAATTAATAGGAGTGGTTTATTAAACTGGTCTACAAAATGCTGATGACTTTCTCTTGAGGTAGAATTTGCTTCAGACTCTGTTTTGCCCAAAGCGGCCTAACCAAACAGTGTTTTGAACAATAACTTGATAGTAAAGGTGTACTCCCAGTGCTTGGTTCAGATGGGTTATCCAGATATTGGGTGACCTTGTGTTCCCATTTGTCCAGCCCATCTTAATTTATGCCTCATTTCTTGCCATAATTGTCAACAGTCCCTTTTTTCACTCTTGTAAGTGTTCCAGTTTAGATTATAAAGTATGTAGTTACTATACTTATATGTGTATCTTGTTTTTCACAAAGGGGGGCAGTTAATAAATTATTTTTAAAATTAAACTCTGTGTTTGCACACGCATGCTCCAGTGTATGTGTAGGGAGAGAGGGGAGAAAGGAACATTGTTTGAGGAGTTAATTGGGACTGAAGGGAAACTTTGATCTCTGGTCTTCATCAGCTGCTCTACTCTATCTCTTTCAGATAGGAAATACATGATTTCTGTCTGTGTTCTTACTGACATCAAGAGGAAACAGTTAATAGATTCTCCAACTTTGTGGGTTTCATGGATTTCTCCCCTCTGCCACCTGCTCCCTGCCCTTCCCTTCCCATCCCACCCCTATTTTGGGGGGGGGCAATTTAAAGATATGTAAATTTTCCTATTCTTATTTGATGCTATAACATTTTAGTATGTTTCTTTTAATGATACCATTCTCTTTGCACATTTTCTTACCTTAGATTGATGTTCACAGTTACTGCTCATTTTATGTACTGGCAGTTGGCCACTTCTCTGAGTGTCTTATTTGCTAATCACATGACTGTGAGCTTGAGAGCACGTCTGACCCATCAGGAGACTAGAGTCCTTGTTGCTGGCTCTTGTCTTACTACCTATGTACCCTTAGGCATCACTTATTGGCTCTGGGATTCCTTGACTCCTTTTAAAATGTGAATAATTATACCTCTCTGTCACCTCTATCAGGAGGTTGTTAAGAGACCCACATGGGAATGAATACATGAAAGTACTTGAATGCTAAATAATTACAGGAGGAAAATACGTTGTTATGCAATGTTCCCCTTTTACCTGATTTTCTCCATTATTTACCTAATTTCTCCAATTTACCTAATTTTCTCCATTATTTTCTTCTAGTTTTCTGTATTTCCCCCAAACCCTGCAATCATCATGTATTGATTTTCTAATCAGATAAGGGAAATATTGTTGCAAAAAGTTATTTTGTTACCATTAAAACATTAAATTTTACAATCTAGGATAATCTCTTAATATTTTATTATAATAGTAGATGTTGCCTGATCTAGTGCAACTAAATATTATATGTATTATTGAACAAAGTATGACATGACCTTGATGTTTTAATTCCTCCCTCTTTTTAACCCTAATGAGCAATGAATCTTGTCATTACTGGGAACTCTAGAATTATTCTTCTGAAAGTGGAAAGAGGCATGTATAATATCAATTCAGTGATATTCATGAATAGAATGGACAGTTTATGGACTAGCCTGGTGACTTGGGGGTTTAGTAATATTCCATGAATATTTGCTTACTATGGGCAAGCAGAGAATGGAAGAAGTTACAAAGCACTCCGTTTTAGACACATTTCTGAATTTCTCAGGTGATATATCTGTATGCTGATATCTACCTTCCCTTCTTTTAGCAGCTTGAATCAATAAAGAGTTGATTAACCTTTTTCTTATTTAAATTTTTATAAATAAAAGTGTTGAGAAAAATAGTTTCAAGTGAAAATTTAAGAGCTTACTCTCATCTGACATTTTGGGTGGCTTTTTTCCCCTCAATTCTATTTTTAGGTGATCTTGTAGGTCTTGCCATTGAAAGCTGTGCTGATGTGACCTATCTACCCCACTCTCTTTCCTAGCTCTCTGGTGAAAGGCCTGTTAATGACCTTTCTGCACCTCTGGTATGTACCGCGGAGGTTTTTTATTTCATAGAATATGCTTTTATTCTGTGTATGTATATACATGCGTGAGAGAGGACTTCATGTATTTGTAAGAGTGTTAGAATCAGCCTGTAAACTTTGGACTGGCACGTGTTAGCTCTGACACTCTGTATTTTAGCCAGAATGATGTTACCCATGCGCTCCTTGTGCAGAACTTTCAGTGGCCTCCCTTTGCTCAGAGAACTTGAAGTTGTTAGTGGGTATGCACTGGCATGGTCTGGCCTGGATTCTCATCTGCCTCTTGCACATCTTTATCCCTTACCCCTCAGTTGCCTCCCAAGCTGCCCTACTAGCTGCCTCTGCCCACGTTCTTTTTTATTTTTTCTGGTTGGAATCCTCTTTCTGCCTGGTTAATGCATTAATTTTAAGTTGTTGTGCCTCAGAGAAATCTGGCAAAGACTTCTCTTCTTTGTAACAGTATGCGTGGTCTTCCCCATTAGATAGTATATTTGTGTTTATACTGATGGGTGATAAATGTGTTTTTGTATCCGTACCTTTTAGCACAATCCTTTACATATAGTTGACTCCCAAAAGTTTGTTGAATAAATGGATGAAGGAAGTAATGTTTTATTTGAAAAATATTTTTCTGGAGTGCCTGGTAGTTCAGTGGGTTAAGCCTCTGTCTTTGGCTCAGATCATGATCCTCATGGTCCTGGGATGGAGCCCCGCATCAGGATCTTTGCTCAGCAGGGAGTCTGCTTCCCCCGCCGCCCCCTCTCTGCCTGCTTCTCTGCTTGTGATCTGTCAAATTAATAAAATCTTTAAAAAAAAATTTTTTTTTCCTACTTTCCAGGAAGAGGCACTGCTTGAACTCCGTGGTCCCATTCACCTTTTTTTCCCACACCTGTACAACAAAGAATGTGTCAGTTTGAAAAACAGCCCAGCTGTATGTTTGATGGTCACTTTGGGCCACTTCTGTGTTCCCCGGATGTATATTTGCATGCCTGTCTGCTGTTAGAGGGACTTTCTTAGAAGAGTTAGAAGCTCCTATATCAGGGTCACTTGTATTGGTATGTGGGTTTATATGACATGGACTGAGAAATTCAACTTGTCATGTATTACTGGGAAAAACCAAACAGTCAAAGGTTTTGAGTGGATGATAGGGCATGCGGTTAGAGCAGGAGACTCTCTTGCTCATGTGTGGGTCTGTTCTTGTTTCCTCTTTTTCTCATTTTTCTTGACTGGGTAGCTGTATTGCATCTTGGTGAGCAGGGACAGAGCTTGTGTGCAGGGTCACTGTGGGGCACATAGCAGGTCTGCAAGCACCACTTTTTCCTGTTTATGATTCTGTATTCTTGCCTGTGCTCGAGCCTTTGCTTTTCGGCTTTTTTTTTTTTTTTTTTTTTTTTGGTCATGTTAACCTTTGGTTCTTCATGTTAGTTTAGTTTAAAAATAGCAGGCTAGAATGATGCATGTAAAAAATACCAATCAAGTATCTACCACAAAAGGTTATTTCTGTCCCATTAACGTGGTCTTGGACAAACTTGAGTTCTTTCCAGTATCTTGTTTGGTGGTGGTGGGAGTCAACTCTAATTTGAAATTTCTATTCATTTACTGTTCTCTGTACTTGCAGCTTAAAAACATCTAGCATTTTTGAAGTACCAGTTTCAGTGCTCTACGAGCATGATTCTAGCCCTCATGACAACTTTGGGAAGATTCTCTGTTCATTCTGTGGCTCAGGAAACTGGGGCATAAGATGGCTAGGTCACATGTCCAGGAGCACTCAGACAGTCTTTGCCAGACCCGACACTCAGGCCTCCTACTTGTCAAGTGGGATGTTGTTACTGTACCACCATCTTTTCTTTTGTTGAAGGCAGCTTGTCTTTCTTTATGTTCACCAAAGAAGCCATACAGAGACCTTGATCTGTGACGCCATTCAGAAGTCAGTTTCCTGATTGTTGAATGGTGGTCCATGATTTCTGGGATGTGTTACATTTTATTTTTTAGGCTTTCCTAGTAGAAATGGATATATGATCCATGGTATCTTCTTGCTTCTTGGAGTTGATGCTAAGTTGAATATGACTTTTTTCTTTGCTAAGCTTCTTAAAGAGTTTCATTCACTGCACTTGATGACATTAATAGTTTGGCTTGAAACAATGACAACTTTCTCTTTTAAATCGGTTCCTTGATTTTAGTGGGAGACTTGGGGGCATTTTATGGAGGAGATAACTTCAAAGAGGAGATAGGTTTAATTGAAGCTGCGTAAAGCTTCTGAGGTGCATGCACACGGTTACTGGAAGGCAGCTCCGGGTGCTGGTGGGTTGTTAGCAGCCCTGCTGATGGAGAGATTGAGTAGTTTGTTGAAGCACTGTGGACGTTCTCTCCTTATTAATAAATTAAAGCCTAACGTCTTGTCTAACTCTTAGAACAAGACTTAACATTTCCTTTCCGTCTTTTGTTTTGGGAAAACTCCTCTGTTTGCAGGGAAGGAAAGATTAGATGTGTCTTTCCAGGCACCACCACGGACTTTTTCTTTTCCTTACTCCCTTCTGTGTGTAACCGTAAGACTCTCTAAAGGGACATTTGCTGTTAAATACACTAGCCTGAAATTTTAAGACCGACCTTCCTGTCTTTCTGTTCTTTTTTCTTCCCCTCTCTCTCTCCCTCTCCCTTCCTCTGTCCCTTTCTTTCTTTTTTAAGACCTTTATTTTTCAGTTGGGAGTAGGCAGTGTAAAGGTGCAACCTGACTGGCTAATGTAAGATATAAGATAGTAAATAGGACACTATCCTTCTTCATAAAACTTGGATTGTTTGATTTGTCTTCTTGTGACCTCATTCCTTTTGCCAACATACTTTCTCAAATTAGTGAACTCTCCTTATAGGTTCAACTTTCATTCCATAGCTGGGTCTTTCTGTAGCCGCTGCAGATTACTTTGTAGACTTGTCTCAAGTTAAAGGCTTATTAAGTCTGTGTAACTTGTCATAATTCTAGCACTTTTAACTTTTAAGGTTTATGTTTTGATTATCTGATTTACAAAAGTACCATATAAAAATCCACCTATGCTGTATAATTGCTGAAATACTGAATAAGCTCTGCTTTTTATGACCAAGTTATGGGATGAGTAATTACTCTCCAGAGTGAATGTTCAAAATGAAATAACTGTATGCCTAAGGTGTGATGTGACACCAGAGGTATTTAAGCCCCAAAGGTACATAATTATCTCACTCCTTTTGCACATATGCATGAGTACATTTATGCTTGTGGGAAGAGTTTTATGTGCAAAAGAAAACTCACTTCCGGAAAGTGAAGGAGCAGTCCCATTATTTTTGAGAGGCTCAAAGGTGGTTTGGTGTTAGAGGCACTATCTTAATCCTCCCCAACAAAATCATACCTCACCGGACTGTAGAGTAAACCAGTGTCAAACTCTGGATTTCAAATAGTGAGAATAATGTAGAGATTTCCTCAGAACACCCTGTTTATAATTCACAGTTTGCTGCTGTATACTTGTGATCGGTCTGTCAAATAAATAAATAAAATCTTAAAAAAAAAAGAACTCTTATAGTCTATTTAAATTTTTAATTTTGTATACAGGTTATGTGTCTGGTCTCTTTCTGTAGATGTGAATAATTAAAGGAAGTACCTCAAGCTGATTTTTCTTTTCTGGTTTTAATTTAATGTTGAAATAATATTTTAATCACATTAAAAGTATGCCTGATATATCTTTTTTTTTTTTTTAAAGATTTTTTATTTATTTTATAGAGAGACGGAGATCACATGTAGGCAGAGAAGCAGGCAGAGAGAGGAGGAAGCAGGCTCCCCGCTGAGCAGAGAGCCGGAGGCGGGGCTCCATTCCAGGACCCTGGGATCATGTCCTGAGCTGAAGGCGGAGGCTTTAACCCACTGAGCCGCCCAGGCGCCCCATGCCTGATATGTCTTAAGACAATTCTGCTAGTCCCATTGAGTTAACTGTGCTGCTGTTGAATAGTATAATATGATCAGGTTACATCATTGTCATTTCCCACAGCTGCTGCCCCCTGCCAAAGGACCAGCTATTTCAGTTTGGGGATTCATTTGATATTTATGACTTAGCTACCTATTCACAGGCCTGGGAGATGAAAATTTCCTTAGCATGGGGACCAGTGCAGCAGGCCCATAATGGCTGCTAGGTCTTCCCTTGGGCTAGAAAAAGGTGAGTTGAGATACCACTGGCTTTGGGACTCCCAAGTAAAACAGTAGTTGGTGGTAGCTTACCTGTTTACAAGGTGATTCTCTTGGGAAGCCTTTTTTTTTTTTTTAAAATACAGTCCTAAAATATTTATATTGGGCCAAATGTTTGCTTAGTTTTGAAACTGAGAGCAATACAAACATTTAAAGCTTTAACTTCTTAAAAGTATAATTTACAAGTAGTTTATGAAAATAGAACAATAGGGCACGACTGCTCTGCTAACCTCAGTATATTAGAACACAACCATTGTATCAGATAACCATGTACTTAGTGAAGAGATGTGAATTTCAGTTTGCTTATATTTATGCTGTCTGTTGTGGTAGCCATTAGCCACATGTGACTACATGTGGAAGGAATCAAGGTGTGCTGCAAGTGTAATGCATGGGGCCGAGATAAGACTTGTTGCAATAAAAAGCATGTAAAATATATCCTTAGTAATTTGTTAAGATGATGTCATTATGGGTATTTTGAATTAAATGAAAAACATTAATCTAATTTCATCTTTATTTTTACTTTTCTAAATGTGGTTACTAGAAAATTTAAAATTATTTATGTGGCCCACATTTTTCTCTCAATCCTAGTTTCTAGACTCTTTCATCTTTTAAGTTCTTTTTGTTTAGGTATACATTTCAGTTGTAATTTGGTTATGTACTTGATTTTAACTGTTTGCCAACAGAAATCTAAATATCTTGTAATGATTCTTACACCATCGTTCCAAGACAGTGCTCTTGAATTGCCTTCATGGATTTAGGACTGTTTTTCAATTTTAAATTTCTAAGGTAGAAGAACCTTTTGCCAACTGATTACTTTGCAGTTTGAAATTTCACTGGCTATCTTAGTTCCAGTAGTCTGAGTCTAAATCAGTTTTATCTTAGAAGAGCTCAGTGGATTAGTTATGATTACTTAAAATTGAGATTTTAATAGGTAAGGTATACAGTGAGAGCTAAAATTAGATTTACTTTAAAAAATCGTTCCTTAGAAACCAATTGGCCTTTGTAATAATGTAAGGAAACTGTCTTAAAGGTTTGATTTTTTTTTTTTTTTCTCTCTCCTATATGAAGACAGAAGGGTGGTGTTTCCTAGAGTTTCACAGTGTTTTTTGGATTTTATTGTCCAATGAAAAAAGAAGAGGGGGAACAGACCAACATATGACAGCCAGTTATTTGTTTCATAGTAGTTTTCATACAGTGGTCCCTGATTTAGTAGCATCAGCATCTCCTGGAAATTTCTTGGAAATGCATATTCTTTAGCAATCCAGATACTGGGACTGGGAAACTCTGGAGGTGGGACCCAGAGCCTGGGTTTTAATAAGCCCTCCAGGTGATTTTTCTTTTCTTTGTAAAAATACTTATTTCATCTAGAGAAGTGCAAACATGAGTGGGGGGAGGGGCAGAGGAAGAAGCAGACTCCATGTGGGGCTCCATCCTATGACCCTGGCATCATGACCTGAGGCGAAGATAGACAGTTAACTGATTTTTATACATTTAAGGCACTCTTCCAGGTGATTTTTATACATGTAGAAAGCACTGGCTTAATATACTGGTTAGCGTCCAGCCAGGAAAAGGAAAACCACTCCAAGCTTTTAAAATAGGAATTTAGTGCAGGATATTGGTTATACAACCTCCTGGTTGTGACAGAGGAGCTGAGAAAGGAAGATAGGATGGTGAGGCAAGCCAGAGATGAACAGCAGCAGGAAGAGAAGAGTACCACTAGTGGTAGGGTATGGGAGCTTTAGTAGCCAGAGCTGCTCTGAGATTAGAATTCCTGGTAGGAGCTGGAGAAATGGAACCAGTGTTCCCAGCAATGGGAAGGAGGAGAGGGAGAAATAGCATGGCTCCTCCTTTCCTTCCATCTGTCACGTATCCACGAGTGCTTCTCATAGATTGAACCCGGAGAAAATCTAGGTGACCTGGGAGCCTGAGAAATGTTGTTTGCAGTGATCAACTCTCCTGAGATACAGAACTGTCAAAGAAAAGATCTTTGGGAACAGGCCTAGGACTGGCACATTTAGTATTTATACTTTAAACAAAACAAGATTTTGATATAATTTAAAAAATTTTAAGTCATTTTAATACCAACAAGTAATCTCAGAATAGAGGACAATCTTCTTAATAGGATAAATTTAGTTTTATGAAAACGAACATGTCCTTTTATAATTTCATGTTTGGCCTGGGAAGTTTTTTCAGGGGACCAACATCTGTGAATATGGAAAACATGACTGTTATACCTTTGAAAGAGTCCTTATTTTAATCCTCTTCCTATTGAGGAGTTACCAAGCTGTTTGTTAGCACTGTTATATGGCAAATATGGAAAATTTGTTTCCTCAGTTTCTCTGACAACTTTTCTGGAACATCCTGGATTCTTTCTTTCATTAATTCTCCCTTTTGCTTGTTTCTCAGAGTTTAGTTTTACCTTTTTGTATGTCTCTGGGCCTCAATATTTGCGTTTCTCCCCTTTAGTTTCCTGTCTCCTCTCTTCTCCCTCTCTTTTTCGTTGTTTCAGTTTTGATTAAACTATGGTTGATAGAAGAAGGGTAATTACAATGATAGAGCTGTAAAAAGGAAAATGCAAGTTTTAGATTTCCAAAGTCAAGTTAGAAATAGTGTCTTGAAACTTTTAAGCCATTAAAAGGATCCTGAAGATCCTGTCAGAATCTCTGCAAAAATTGCTAAAAGTCATGCATTTTGTTACCGTTTTAAATGAATGTATGTTGTTGTTTTTTTCCAGAGAGCAGTATTTAACTGCTAGTATTTGAAACAGTATTGTTGTATACTAGTTACAACAAATGGAAGCCAAGAAGTTAACTACAATTTCCCCCCTTGAGGAGGGGGATCATGTTCTGAATTCCAGTTGACTCTCTTAGGATTCAATTATGTGTTTAATGGTCCAAAATAAAATCTTAATATTTCTGAATGCAGGTGAGTCTGGAATTTCTATTTTTCTTATATTTGGAAGATTTGTGCTTTCTTCACTGATGTGTTCCTGTTTCAGAAATAAAAAAAGTTGTAGATAAGTGAGGAATTGGTATAGTTTTCATTTTACTTGCATGTTTTAATAATAGAGAATGCTGCCAGTTAAAACTTTGAATTGGAGAAGGAGTTGTATTTCAAGAGGTCTGATGAAAGACCAGCACTGTTGTTTTGTGTGAACGGTGCTGAGCGGGATGCTTGTAGGGTAATGCTTCTAACCTCTTTTACCTCAGAACACACAGAAAATCATGTTTTGTACAGTACACTGGAGTAGGAGGTTTTAAATTATAGAAAAGCTGCCTCTGGGCTGGTAGCCCCAGTGGGCTGCCCCAAGAGATGAGATATCAATGTCTTACAACTTTCATGGTCATATTGGGAAGTCTGCTGTATGGAGGGCATTCAAGAGGTAATGAGTCCTAGTCTCTTTGATGAGTTCAGTACCTGCAAGTTATAATGCAAGCATATAGTGTTAGGTATGATAGTATTGTTTGGTGAAATACTTGGAAAAATGGAGGTTAGCTCTGTTAGAGGTGGATGGGATTAGCACAGGCTCTATAGAGGGGCATGGAAGGCATTCTGTATGGAGGAATTATTTTGTGCAAAGGTAAGGTGGGAGCAAAGGGGAGAGGGAGTTTTGGGAATGCCAAGGAATTGTGATGTGTTTGGAGTGTAAGATTTGTCAATACAAATAAGAAGTAGTATGGTGGGAACTACTGTTAAGAAAGTAGGTAGGAGGGACGCCTGGGTGGCTCAGTTGGTTGGACGACTGCCTTCGGCTCAGGTCATGATCCCGGAGTCCCGGGATCGAGTCCCGCATCGGGCTCCCAGCTCCGTGGGGAGTCTGCTTCTCCCTCTGACCTTCTCCTCGCTCATGCTCTCTCTCACTGTCTCTCTCTCAAATAAATAAAATCTTTAAAAAAAAAAAAAAAAAAAAAAAAAGAAAGAAAGTAGGTAGGAGTTGGCTTTATGAAGGCTTTTATGTGATTGAATGAGCTCATGACCTTGGGCAACACTGGTAGTGACATGATCAGACACCTCCCCTCTTGGTTTTAGGAAAGTCCACCGAGGGCAGTGTAGAATGAACTGGAGCCTATATGCTGATATATCCTTGGGGAGGGAAAGGCATTGATCCAGCCTAGTTAAGGGCTTTCACTTGGTGAATGGAGATTGAGAGTGCTACTTGAAGTGGGAATCTACAAATTTTCCTTATTGATATGAAGAAAGATGACTCAGATTTGGAGCCTGGATGAAGAAAGAGTGATTGGCACTATTTTCAGAATTAGTCTTTATGGGGGACAAGGAGCTCGATTTTGGACATGGGGATCTTAAGATGCTTGCAGAGAAACAATTGTTAACATTTATAAAGTGCCAGGTCCTGATCTAAGTACATTTTATTTATTTTTTTAAAAGATTTTATTTATCTATTTGACAGAGATTACAAGTAGACAGGCAGGCAGAGAGAAAGGAAGGGAAGCAGGCTCCCTGCTGAGCAGAGAGCCCCATGTGGGGCTGGATCCCAGGATCCTGGATCATGACCCGAGCCAAAGGCAGAGGCTTTAACCCACTGAGCCACCCACCGCCCCTAAGTACATTTTAAAAGCCATTTTATTCTTGTGACATCCACAAAAAAGTTAGTGTTATCAGTTAGTGTCCAGTCAGGAAAATGAAAAAGAGGGGTGTTTTAAACACAGAAGGATTAGTGCAGGGAATTGGTTATAATGGAATTGGAAGGACTGGGAGAACAAAAAGGTGTGTGTTGGAGGGATAGATGTTGGAGCAGAGGGAGAGAGTGTGTATGTCTGTAGATGAATGTTGGAGCAAAAAGGAGAATGCAATGTTAATGAGCCTTTAGACAGCTGCTGCATGAATTGTATGCTCTACAGATTTGCTGGAGCTCTTCATTGGTTCTCCTGCTTTGGAACCAACACAGAAGCTGCTGGAGCCTGTGGTTGTCTGCTGCTACTTTTGGAGGTGCCACCAGGAACAGGAAACAAAGACGTTTTTCTTTCTTTCACCTTGCGGTCTCCTGCCACTGTTTCCCAGGAGCAGTATCCAACAGGAAGCTAATTGGCAAGAGAGTTTGGAAAATGTATTTTATGGATTTCTAGCTCCTTGTAATATAAAGAAGAGATGAGAACCAACAGAAAATAAACCCAGCACAGTGGGTACTATGTTTATCCTTACTTTACAGGCGTGGAGACCAAGTTACAGAGAAGGTCCCACAACCATGACTTGGTGGAGTTGAGCTGTGTGCTCTTAGCCCCTGCACTTTGATCTTGCCTCCGCACATGGTTATTATTTGCTTTTTCTCCTTATTGCTAAGCACTTCAAGTGAGCAGCTGTTTCCATTGATTTTGCTTATCCTGCACTTATTTTCTTTCTTTCTTTCTTTTTTTTTTTTTTAAGATTTTATTTATTTATTCGCAGACAGAGATCACAAGTAGGCAGAGAGGTAGGCAGAGAGAGAGAAGGAAGCAGGCTCCCCGCAGAGCAGAGAGCCCGATGCGGGGCTCCATCCGAGGACCATGACCAGAGCCGAAGGCTGAGACTTTAACCCACTGAGTCACCCAGGTGCCCCCTGAACTTATTTTCTTTTGATATCCTACTGGCATCAGTTTTTCACCTCAACCTCTGGAACCTCTGTCTTCCTGGTCGCTATTGGTTTTATGGCCAATAAAATGGGCTATTTCAGTTTCTATTTCTTTTTAATCTACATCTGCCTTTTTTTTTTTTTTTTAAAGATTTTATTTATTTATTTATTTGACAGACAGAGATCACAGGTAGGCAGAGATAGAGGAAGGGAAGCAGGCTCCCTGCTGAGCAGAGAGCCTGATGCGGGGCTCGATTCCAGAACCCTGGGATCACGACCTGAGCCGAAGGCAAGGGCTTTAACCCACTGAGCCACCCAGGTGCCCCACATAAGCTTTTGATACAGATACCCGTTTGTATGGAGTTCCAACTTTGATTTCTTCGATGCTGGCTTGGTTCATTTTCCCTTTATCTCACTGAGGCTCTTTAGTTTTCTTTATTTTCCTGTTCCTTAAACCATTGCCATATCTTGCCTTGAGTTTGGATTTCAGTGTATTTATAGGAAGCTACTTACTGTTAATTTCATATTTAAATCAGACCAATGAAAACCTCAAGTATACGATTCTTGTGACCTAGGTGTCTGGGTGGCTCAGTCAGTTAAATGTCTGCCTTTGGCTCAGGTCCTGATCCTGGGGCTGCCTGCTTATCAAGGAGCCTGTTACTCCCTCTCCCCTTGTTCCTCTCCACTGTTCATGCATGCACTCCCTCTCTCTGACATAAACTAATAAAATCTTAAAAAAAAAAATCTTGTGACTTTTTTCCCTTTCATGTGTTGTGAAGCCACCAACAAGTCAGAATGGGGTCTCAAATCCTGTCCTGCGCAAGGAGCAAAAGAGTAGGGTGAGTGAAGGGGATAGACTCACTCTCAGTACATACTGTGTCAGCCCCATGCTTAGTGCTTCAAAAGCATTGTTCATTTAATTCTCCTGTGTGAAATTCGTTGTTACCCTATTTTAGAGATGAAGAAACTGACTTTTTGTCATGTACCAGTAATAGAACTGGGGTTGAAATCCTCATCTGACTTGCTCTGACATCCATGTTTTTTCCTCTAGACCCCCTGGGAGAAGCCCCAACTTTCTTACCTGTTAAATGAAGAAGTTGGGCAAGGTAATTTTTAAGGCCCATTTCAGTACCATAGTTCTGATCCTGTCACACACAGGTTGTCCTGAGCAGTAGTTCCTTCTAATATTGAAAAAGGAAGTTGCCATCCCACTCTAGGAAACATCCTGTTTTCTTAAGACCAAGAGTACTAACATGTTATTTGTAGAAGTTGTGAAGTAGGGCAAAGGCATTTAAAGTAGTCATGATGATAGATCTTCATATAAGTTGCAAGAGAGCCCTGTTCCCTCCAAATGAGGCTGCTGCCTAGAAGATTAGAGTCTGTGGCTTTTATTGACAGGGGCTCAGAGTGATAGCTTTGGAAAAACTCCAGTCTACACAAAGGGCAATCCTGTTATTCCATTATACTTTCTTTTGAGAGCATGTGCTTCCAAGATTATTATTAGTCTCTTTCTTGGAAAGGAATTTAGTCTGAGATTTGCAAGAGGGTAGTAAAAAATATATTTTAAAGATAGGATTCGGGGCACCTGGGTGGCTCAGTGGGTTAAAGCCTCTGCCTTCAGCTCAGGTCATGATCCCAGGGTTTTGGGATTGAGCCCCGCATCGGGCTCTCTGCTCAGCAGTGGGCCTGCTTCCTCCTCTCTCTGCCTGCCTCTCTGCCTACTTGTGATCTCTGTCAAATAAATAAATAAAATCTTTAAAAAAAAAAAAAAAGATAGGCTTCATTGCAGTGTGGTTTGATATCTTTATACAAAGTCAGTGGACAACCCTAAAATGATTAACTTGTATCATGTGATTTGCCCACGTCTTGTTTTCAGACTTGCAAATAGATGGTTTAACTGGATACATACATCCTCTTTTGATGTATACATTACACACCACAAAATACTCAGCTAAGTATTCCTAGATCTGTATATCATTAAAGTAAGTATATTTCCAGGTTCTAAAGGCTCTGTTTTACCTTCCTTCCTTTTAAATATCCTCCAAGCCTTCCTCATTCACATTTTATTCTGTAAAAATGGGAAATGAAGAGGCTTATAGATCTTTTTTAACTTTTAGTTTTACTGGTTTTCCCTGCTTTAGAGGAAGCCTTCGGGGGGGGGGGGGGGATCTTGGCTTCCTGGCCACTCTTTCCTTTGGTTCACATGGTTCTTCCTTTCACCAACCTGTAACTATTGGTGCCCCCAGGGTTTGAGGCTGGATCTTTTCACCTACCTCATGTGCTTTTCCTAGATGATGCCAGTCATTCCCCGCCAAGCCTTCTATGTCACCAGGTGATGATAACCACTCCCTCCCCATTTTTTTCTAGGTCTGATTGCTGTCCTGGTTCCTTATTTACTTCTTATTTCTATTATATTTAGCAGGCATTTCCAGCCATTCTAAGACTGCCATTCCTGCCCAGTAAGAAACTTTACACCACAGCCATGCACACACATATATTACTATAAAAAAATAGGAGCAAAGTTTCACAAAGACAATAGTTACCTTTAAAACATGACATAGTTGCTGGTGTTTTCAAAAGTATTGTTTCATTTCACTGAAGATGACCCACAACACTGGTCTCTACCCTATTGATGGATTGTGACCACCCACTATTTGAAAAACACTGTTCTTTAGCCACTAGATGTGTTAGAAATATATCACGTTGTAGGAATTCAGTCCATATATTTGGACACCATAAAATATTTAGAATGCAATAAATAATTATGAAAGAGAAGTCGAGTAGCTTTTCCTATTTTGGGAACCCAGAATTTCTTGGATTATCTGCTCTTATCGAGGTCAATGATAATATAACCACTAGCTGCATGACCCTCCCAGGAAACTGTATTTTTGACGCACCCCTGTCTGAGCAAGATCTGGATAAATGGAGTTATTAGTGGTTTTTAAAAGTTATGAAATGAAACCAGTCAGAATTCCCAGGTCTAAAACAAATGTTGGGCCCATATATATTTTTCCTTCAAATGCTAACTTAAGAGATTTTGGTATCCCAGAGCAAAATAGGTTTGTTCTAAGTGAATCACTGACTTTCAGATACCTGAGTGAAGTCACTCTGGTTTTACTTTGTCTCTTTTCCCCTGAGGTTTATGAAGAAGAGCTCTGTTTTCTTTTTTTTCCTTTTATTTCTTTGTTCTTTTTAGAGAGAGGGAGACAGAGAGCACACAGGTATGCAGGGCTTAGAGGGAGAGGGAGAGAGAGAATCTTAAGCAGGCTCCATGCCCAGCTTGGAGCCCCATGTAGGGCTCCATCTCTCATCCCTGAGATCATGATCAGAGCGAAAATCAAGTCAGGAACTTAACCAATTGAGCAACCTAGGCACCCTGTAGAGCTCTCTTTTCTTTACCACCTGTCCTCTTAGCAGCTCTCTCCCATCTGCTTGAACAAAGTTGCTAAAATGAAGAAGCTCGTTTCCTCTCATTTTGACTGCACCCTTCTGTCCCCATTCTGCAGAGGGTACTGCACACAGGGAAGGTGGTTGATCAGAGTCCGCTGAGGCCAACCAAATGGAAAAGGTTCATTAGAGGCAACAACACCGATTTAGAAGGTTATCCTGTATAAGAATAACCACGCAGGGGCGCCTGGGTGGCTCAGTGGGTTAAACCGCTGCCTTCGGCTCAGGTCATGATCTCAGGGTCCTGGGATCGAGTCCCGCATCCATCGGGCTCTCTGCTCAGCAGGGGGCCTGCTTCCCTCTCTCTCTCTCTCTCTCTGCCTGCCTCTCCGTCTACTTGTGATTTCTCTCTGTCAAATAAATAAATAAATAAAATCTTTAAAAAAAAAAAAAAAGAATAACCACGCAAACTCCTCAAGAGAGTCAGTATGGAATCAGAGCTAGCTTTTGGTTATTCAGGATTGTTTATTAGTTAGAACTGGTAAAGATACTCTCAGTCATCTACTGACATGTAGAAATTGAGAGATTATATAGTACCTGCTTTGAATATATCTGTAACAGAGCTCCCTATAATAAGATTTTATAGGTACTTACCTTGCATGCTCCTGCTAATCTCACAGAAGGTTGACTAATCCAGTGTTGTCAAAATCCTCCTCTCTGATCCAAGAGTGTTCTCCTGTTTTAGACCCAACATTTATTCTAATGAAGGTTTAGGAAATAGCTTGTATCATGCTAAAGAAATTTACAGTTGGCACAGTGACTTAATGCTTGGTTAGTTGACCTCTGGGGATTATGCAGGGATGTGGGGGGACCCTAGCTGTGCTAGGATAGACCTAAAAATACTATGCTAATAACATGAACACTGCAATGGTATAAGTCATTCCTAAGGGAAGCTCAAATATGTTTAAAGGCTATTACAAAGACATACCTATTTAACATTTTAGTATTAACTTTAGAATCCAGTATTTTTTAAATGGTCAGAAAAGCTTATTTTCTAATTCAAAAGCACAATAGCACATTGTTTAACCTTTGGACTATCCCACAACTGCCTCCAGATTTGAAGGGAATCTAATCTCAAAATTGTACTTGTTGGGGTTTTTTGCATTTTCACTTTTGAGTATTAGGGTAATCTATGTCAGAGATGTGAAAATGATGGTCCAGTGGCTAAATCTGACCTGCTACCAGTTTTTATATAGCTTGCAAACTAAGAATGGCTTTTACATTGTTTAAATAGTTGGGGAGAAGAATCAAAAGAAGAATAATATTTTGTGACATGTGGAAGTTACATGAAATTTAAATTTCAGAATCAATAAATAAAATTTTACTGGAATATATTCATGCTCATTATTTTACATACTGTCTGTCTATGGCTGTTTTTATGGTATAAGAACAGAACTGAGTAGCTGTGACAGAGACATTATGGCCTGCAAAACTAAAAATAGAAAAAGCCTTTTACAAAAAAAGTTTGCTCACCCCTGGCCTATACATTTTCTAACCTTTGGAATGGCTATTTTATCAATTGTATGAGTGAACTTGATTTTTTTTTTTTTTTTTTTTTTTAGTGAGAGAACATGAGTGTGCACATGCATGTGTAAACGGGAGTGGGGGCCAAGGGAGAGGGAGAGAGAGAGAATCCCAAGCAGGCTCTGTGGGGGAGCTGGTTGCACAGGCCTGAATCTCACGACCCTGAGACCTTGACTGAGGCTGAAATTAAGAGTCGGATGCCTAATGGACTTAGTTAGCCACCCAGGTGTCCATGAGCTGGATTATTTTAAAAGATTCCAATGTCAAATATCATGTTCATAAACATAGGTAATAAGAAGGGTTTTGGAGGTTAAAAGACATTTGTTTCTGTTCCCAGATCAGCTTCTTGGGTGGGGAAAGAAGGACTTGCTGAATTTTGCCAAATGGCAGTTACAATGGTATGACAGAAATACAGCAGTGTTCAATATATTTGCTGTAATAGAAGTGGAATATTTTAACTTTGTTTTGGGCTTGACAGCTTCTATTTTAGAGGTTTCTCAAATATATTTTGTTTGATCACCTCCATTTCACTCCTCCTTCTGTGCTTGTATTTTAATCCAGTGAAGATGGTCTCACAGTAAACAGTGTGATTATATTCTCTTCTGACACTTAGTGGTTTTGGTATTTAGGTTTGTCTAATGGGCCCATCACTAAAAATTGGAGCTGTTTCTCTCTGCTGCCTTGCTAGAGACCATGTGCACACAGTCCTGGGTTGGGGGTAGTGTGGTGAAAACTTATTCTGTCGAGCCACCGTGTCTGGTAGTCCCCCAGGCAGACGTACCTAAGATGAGGATATCTTCAAGTATAGCACTTCAGACCCCGAGCCCTGTTAGCTGTCACCTATAAGCTCCCTTAGCCCTTAGTAAGCCAGAGGAAAAGAAAGGGTTTGTGCTTTTGTGGGCTATTCTGGGCAATGCAGTGCACTAGCCTGCAACCTTCCCTCACTGTCTAGTGTATCTGGTTTGATGTAACAGAGCAGAGTCACGTCCTACTGTGCTCCAGAAGACCCTGCTCATCTATAAGTCTGCAGCATTCTCACACTCTTGAAAATCATGAAGAAGCTCAATAAGCAAACAAGGAACTCTAAAAAGTCAAAACTAGATGTTACAAAGCACTGAAGTTTTTCTCTTAACTAATTAGGAGACTCTGAATCTTCCTTGACAACCTGGATTTTCTTAGAAATCATTTTAGGGGCCCCTGGGTGGCTCAGTCGATGGAAACTTTTGGTTTCATCTGGGGTCGTGATCTCAGGATCATGGGACCTAGCCCCGCCTTAGGCTCCATGCTCAGCACAAAGTCTGCTTGAGATTTTCCACCTTTCCCTCTGCCCCTCCTCTTGCTCACTTGTGCACATGTGCATGCTCTCTCTCTCAAAAACATAATAATAAAAATCTTTTTTTTAAAAAGATTTTATTTATTTATTTGACAGAGAGAGATCACAAGTAGGCAGAGAGGCAGGCAGAGAGAGAGGAAGGGAAGCAGGCTCCCTGCTGAGCAGAGAGCCCGATGCGGGACTCGATCCCAGGACCCTGAGATCATGACCTGAGCCGAAGGCAGTGGCTTAACCCACTGAGCCACCCAGGCGCCCCATAATAATAAAAATCTTAAAAAAATCATTTTAGAAAGTCTGGCTGTTTAGGTTTCTAGTTTACAGTATATTTGAAGGAGGGGTAGAAGAGGGGAAACGAGGGGATGGATGCCCCATACAGGCACGTTAGCAGCCAGGAGTGCCAACTTGAGAAAGTGGTAGCTTGAGAAATTAAAACCTTAAAAAAAAAAAAAAAAAAGGTTGAAGAACTCAGCAGAAGCATTTTGAGGCCATTGGTATGGGACCAAAGCCCCAAACACCTCACTATTCCTTGAGGGATCACTGTGTTACTACTTCCTTATCTTTTTGAGTCCTCTACTTAAGCCAGTTCTGTTTACTAAGTCTTACAAACTCTCCTCATCACAGTGGCATGATGCAAGGACTATTAACTCTTATGTTCATTTTGTAGCCAAGAAAAGAGGTTTTCTCTAGCTTTTCCAAGACTCATTACTAAGCTTGGAAGCTAGGATTTGAACCTCGGTTGTCAGATTCTAGAGTTCATCCCTTTCCCATAATCTCTAGTCCCCACAAGAGAAAAGGCAGAGCCCAGGGAGGCAATATAATACAGGGGTTAGACTTTCTTTCTTTCTTTTTTTTTTTAAGATTTTATTTATTTTATTTGACAGATAGAGATCACAAGTAGGCAGAGAGAGAGAGAGAGAGAGAAGCAGGCTCCCTGCCCAGCAGAGAGCCTGCGAGGGGCTCGATCCCAGCACCCTGGGATCATGACCCGAGCCGAAGGCAGAGGCTTTAACCCACTGAGCCACCCAGGCGCCCCATACAGGGTTAGACTTTATATCTTCACATCCAGTTCTGTTACTTTCTGATTTATTAGCTAATGCTCATTGTCTCCACTTCTATATTTATAGAACACTGTAGTAGATTTTGAAGCTGGTTTGTACTTACAGAGTTGTGAGGATTCAGTGAGACTTTGTATGTAAATGACCCAGAGCACAACACTCTTAGAGCTAAAAACATGTTAGCTACTATATATAAAATACAGTTACTAATGATTCATAGCAGACACACCAGTAATTCTTTATATTTAAGAAGATAGATGTTTAGTAAATTCTAGACACATTTTACTCACTTGAAATAGTTAGAGTATTAATGCTTTTTAAGGAGTCATCATTTACCACAATAAGTTAGGATAATTTGCATTGCCATTTTATTGAAATGTTGTTTTGCCTGATGTAAACATTAGAAAAGAAGGGGAAACAAAACCCTTGAGAGGTCTGCCTTTGATTTTCCTTTATGGTGTTCGCTCCTGAACTTTTAAAAATAAATCCTTTAAAAAAAAAAAAAGTGTGGGCTTTGGCTCAGTAGGAGGCTTACTTTTTTAATTATCAGTTTGCCTTTTGGGTAAAGAGCTGTGGTTTTCTATTATGCGTGTCCGTAGATGAAACAACTCTTACTGCTGGCTGGTTACCAAGAAAGGACGTATATCTGGGATGTCATCATAAAGTTTCCCTTTGATCACGTTGCCTGCGCAAGATGCAAGCCGGCCAGCTCTCTGAAGGAGTTCTGGCATGGAGAGGAGAGGCAGGCAAGAGTATTCTTCACCCCAAAGTGTACTTTCTGCTTTGCCATTTAATAGCTGTATGAACTTTGGCAAATCACTTAAGCTTTCTGGGCCTCCATGTCATCACCTAATACCTCCTTGCTTAACTTAAAAGGCTGGTTGGAATATGAGGTGGATATAATGTGTGAAGGGAGCACCTTGAGAGAGTGCTATAAAGAAAGGTCTAGATACATTTTAGTTATCCAATAATACTTTATATATGAATGATGCCTTTTTAAAGCTGTACAGTGCTCTACAAATATTTGTTGATGGTTTTGGCAATACAGCATCACTTTCTTGGGTATTGGATATAGATTCTTGTATTGTTCTAAGACCTGAAGACCCACTGGTTTTAGTAATAAATATGGCAGTTCTTGCGGAGCTAAATCCTCACATTCCCTATTGAAGAATTTATCTTCTCTAACCATCAAAAGGTCTTTGACCATAGGTAAGTGAAAGCCTAAGTTACTATTGTAGAAGGGAGATAATTTCATCATTGCTTTAAACTTAGTAAAGGAGCGTTCTGTATTAACCACCATTTTATATAGTTACTAAAACAAAGAATTCTTAAAGTCCGTTGTAAATAATGTGTTGATTTATGGTTGGCTAGAATTAAGACTTCCTGTTGTCAGACTTAGGTGACAGGGAGGTTTGGCTGGCATTTTTGGTTTAGTCCTTTGAGTAGCCCATCCAGCTCTTTCAGGAATGTTTTCATACCATACAGAGGTGTCTTTGGATTTGGGCAGTCTGTGTATATTGCTTACTTGAGTTGAGATTTGTGATTATCCTGACTTAGGGGACTTTAATTTTTCTCCTCCTCAAGCATAGTTCTTTATGCTTGTGTAAAAACCAGCCACTCTGCTAAATTAAGATAAAATTCCTGTGGAACTGCCAGTCTAGTAGAGGAGACATTATTAAGATTTAAAATATTGTTAAATGTTGACAACAACAATAACAAAACAACAAAATCCTCCACAAAAACCCAAAGTAGAGCATGGAGGCTGTAGCGTAAATCAGGCAATAAAACATGCCAGTTCAAATTCAAATGGATTTCTGACTGCTTTTAAAATAACATAACTAGAGAAATAACTTCTAAGACCCTAAGTAGGCCCACAATCAGCTGTTCTTTGCAACATCTGTACAGTGGAACTTGGATCATATAGAATAAAGTATCTGAGGCATTTTTATTGTTGCACTCTTATTTTTCATTTTTGGGAAAGAATGTCAGCACTTTCGAGTTCTGTTCTTATACTGTAAATTTGCAAATTCTCTGTGAACCACCCATTTTTCAAAGTTTTACTAAAATGATAGAAGTAATTAAATTGCATTTTGGAACGTTTGCAGAATAGCGGGGGTGGGGGGGATTCCATTCCATCACATTGACCTACCATAGTCAGTTTTAGTGTTTTTCTTTTTTGTATTTTCCTGTGGATTAAAAAAGGGTCTCATCATCTGCACATTTTTGTATCTGGCTCTTTGTGGTGTAACAGTATGTGAAAACCATTTTCCTTGTTATATACATAATAAACCATGGAATTACCATATTTTACATGACCACTTTCTTATTTTGAACACAAAGTTTGTTTCCAAGTTTTCATTTTATTATTGTCAGAAAAGCATCTGTATGCCTGTGAAGTAAGCATCCTCCTCAACTCTGTCCATATTTTAATTTTCTTCCCTTAGAGTAGACTTTTAGAAGAGGGAAACTGTGGACCAAAGGGCTTAGAGATGTTTTTATGGCTTTTTGTACATATTGCCAAATTCCTTTCCAGTTTCACACACCAGTTTTCAGTTCTAGATGTTATTGTGGTTTTATATTTTTACCGATTTAGCAAGTTATCAAAAGTTTGCCCAAAACAATTTACCTGTTGCTTTAATGTGAAAATTTTGGGTTACTCGGCCAGTTAAATATTTTCCCATATGTTACTTATTCGTCACATTTCCTCTTTCATGAATTTTATTCCTATGCTCTTCACCTGTTGGTAAAGGTTGGGTAAAGGGGCACAGTGGTGGAGAGCATGAGCTTTAGAGACAGATGGCTCACCCCAGATCTTGCATCTGCCCTCAGGAATGGGGAATGTTGGGCAGGTGCTGTCATCTCACGAAGATTTTAATTGCCAGTTTTGGACATTTGTAAGATTAAAAAAAAATTTTTTTTTTTGGAATTTAAATGATTTTCCATTGTGATTTCTTTTCTAAATGTAGAGAATATTTCTCACTTTTCCAGAAGTTTAATACTCTGTTCTATTTTTGTTCTTTTAAGAAATTCTTTTATCTCTTTACCAAGGTTTTATTTTATATTTTAAGCTCTTATAAAATGGGTGACTTTTCCCGAGTGTCTGTGCTTATATAAAGACATAGGAGACATTCTTCAGGAATGAAATTTCTTACATTTGAAATTTTAAAATGGCACTGTATTGGTAGTACAACTAAATGTTCAGAAGTTTGTTATTGTTTTCACCTAAATCATTTTTATTTTAGAAAGAACCCGGTCAGAGAACCAAAATTTGTTAGGTATATTAGCTAGTGTTCGGCATGGTGATTTGTTAAGTTTTGGATATTATAAACTATTTTACTGAGATTTGGTGAGATTTTTATCTTTGATTTTTTTTTTCCTTAAGATGGGTTTTATATAGGAATCTGTACTTCAGAAATATGTGGAGTAGTGTAGTGTCCAGGGAGCAATTAGGAGGGTGATATGTTAAATCTCTAGCCTCAAGGCAGAACCATTAGTTGTGTTGTGTATGAGCCTCAAGGGGTGTAAATAACCAAACCATTCATGAAATCATCAGGTTCCTTTTATTTAAAGGCATCTGTAAAACCTTTAATCTGAGGAAAATCAGAGGAACCTAATGTATTGGATTTACATATTATTTTCCTTCATGTGATTGTTTCTGAGTACTAGTTGAACATTAGGAATATGAACTTTGAATCCCATATTCTTTTTTTTTTTTTTAAGAGATTTATTGCTTTTTGTTGATATATTAGAGCTTATCTTTAGGAGCAAATATATTCCATTTATTGATGGCTGATATTTCTCACTGCCTTAGTAAGACAGACCATCCTCTGAAATGAGCAGTGATCCAGTTTGTTTCCTGTACTAATTTGGGGGCATCATCGAAAGGAAGGAATTATTCTTTTTCCTTACTACTATTGTGCATAAATACCATTGAAAAGTGGGGAAGACCTTTTCACCTTAAAAAAAATTCTCCTTTAGGGTGCCTAGGTGGGCTCAGTCACTTAAACCTCTGGTTCAGGTAAAGATCTCAGGGTCCTGGGATCTGCTTTGCCTCTGGCTCTGTGCTCAGTGCTCAGCCACTCAGCAGCTCTGAGTCTGCTTGTCTCTATCCCTCTGCTCCAAGCCACCCCTCCCCCAACCTTCCCTCTCTTTCTCGAATAAATAAACAAAATCATCTTTTGACACTAATCATTCCCATTTCATTCTTCCCCTCTTTACATATCCAAATTTCTTGAAGGAGTGATAACACTCCATTTCTTCACCTCCTACTTAACTCTTCAGTCCTTTGCACTCTGGTCTTTGCCCCATTACTCCACTGAAGCTGTAGCTGTTACCGATACCAGTGTCACTAAATGCAGTGAGCTATTCTCATTCTTTATTTTATTTGACAGCTGAACAACACTCAACAAAGCTGACCTGAAGGCTCTTTATTGTAATACAGTCTTTACTTGACTTTGGTAAATCCACACCTTTGTGGTTCTCCTCTTGCCTCTCTGGTTAATAGTACTCTTTGCTGGGTCACCTTCTATGTACTTTTCTGGGCCCCTTTCCTATTCTTACCTATTCTCAAAACTCTACATGCCAGCATGAAATGTTTATTCTCATGAGTTCCAGGAGTCTGTAGTCTGTTTACTGGAAGTCATTACTTGCTTGCCACACTTGTGCCTCAAAGTTACTATTTTCCTTTCAAACCTGCTTTTACGTATATGTCCCGTAGTTCTTCAAATGGTGCCATTATCTGCTGAGTTCAAGCCATCAGTGTCTTACCATTTCTAACTCTTTAGTATCTCTAAAACAAATCCTTTCTTCATCCCTACTGCTATTACCCTAAACCCAACCCATGATTGGTCTGATTTGTTACAATAACTTTTTCTCTATCTTCCTGTGCCATACTACAACTAACCCATCCTCTATATTGTATGCAGATAATTTTTATTTATTTATTTATTTATTTATTTATCTATTAAAAAAGATTTTATTTATCTATTTGACAGAGATCACAAGTAGTAGACAGAGAGACAGGCAGAGAGAGGGGGGAAGCAGGCTCCCTGCTCAGCAGAGAGCCCGATGCGGGGCTCGATCCCAGGACCCTAGGATTATGACCTGAGCTGAAGGCAGAGGCTTTAACCCACTGAGCCACCCAGGCGCCCCTGCAGATAATTTTTAAAAAGCAGCCATGGTCATGTTCTTTTCCTTTTTAAAGTTCCAGTAAGACTAAACTCTAAACTTCTTATGTTGTCTAGAAAGCTCTTTGTGAACTGGTCGTGCATACACCTTTAATCTCATACCTAGCTCCCCCCACCTTTTGGCAAAGAGAGCGTATTTCCCTTGATATCTAGGATGCGTGACATTAAAATTACAGGATATAGTAGAAATGGTTTTAAAATTCTTCTTACAAAGTTACTGTTCTTTATTTTTATGTTATTTTTCATATTTAGGCATATGTATATCAAATGAGATAGTGCATGTTATTAAGGTGTTAAAATTTGTACATGTTAATATAAAATACTCTTCTCTCAACTTTTTGCTTGTATCCATCATTGCTTTTGCTTCCAACTACATGATGGTAAAAGATACTATACACGTGGTAACAATTCCATAGGAATGCTGGGGTAGAATGGACATGATTTTTCAATTTAGAGTGTCCTTTGAATGGGAAATTAGGAAACAGTCCATAAAATAAACCATTATGATAGGAGTGATACGTTTTTGAAAAAAAGGTTGCTTAGAACCTGGTCTGGATCATCAGTAGAGATCTTTTTCAGTTCTTTACACTTGTGTCTTTAGTTTCCATTTTAAGAAAACATATCGTGACCATGGAATAATTTCCCTTTTATGTTTAATTTATGGATAAACTCAGTGAATATGCTTTTTTAGCAGTACTTTTGGCATTTGTACATTTTTCATACAACGCTTGTGTCTGTAGGAGGAAGGTTAATGGCAAACACCGCCATTACCTGTGAAAAAGACCATCATTTTGTGATTGGGGACATGCTAGTATGAAACAAAAGTGTTCTGGCTACGTCTAGAATCACACCATTAATACTCAGTGGAACAAAATTGCCAGGTATTGGGGTTGTTTCTTAAAGGTAAATAAGTTCCCCAAGTTTGTTTATGGATTAGAAGTAACCCGATAAAAATTCTAAGGGTTTTTTTTTGGCTTGATAGACTAATGCTAAAGTTAATATAAAAACCTGCATACACATAATAGCCAGGAACATTCTAAAAAAAGAGTAATGAGAGATAGAACCAGCCCTAGAAGATATTGAAAGATATTATTAAGCTACATTAATTAAAACTGTACAGTAAAACTGTAAAACAGGACAGGATAAAATTGGCATCTCAAATTAGTGATAAAATTTATTCAGTAAATGCTATTGGCTTGGGGCACCTGGGTGGCTCAGTAAATGGTATTGGCATAACTGGGGAGCCAACTGGAAAAAAAAAAAAAGTGGAATCTATAATTCATACTTATACCAGAATGAATTTTAAGTGGATCACACTTTAAACTTTGAGTGCCTGCGTGGCTCAGTCAGTTAAGTGTCTGCCTTCAGCTCGTTGTGATCCTCTGGTCCTAGCCCAGAATGGAGCCTGCTTCTCCCTCTCCCTCTGTCCCTGCCCCCTGCTCGTGTGCATGCTCTCTCTCTCTCTCTCTTTCTCTCTCTCTCAAATAAATAACTAAAATCTTTTAAAAATTAAAAAAGAAAATTTTAAAAGCAAAGTTACAAAAGAAATAACACTAAATAAGAGAGATTTTTAAGTTAATAATGGAGAGGGTTTTTCCAACTTTGATGTATAACTGAGGAAATAAAAGAAAAAGATCTTTAAGTTAGACTTTATTAAAAAAAGAATGTTTCTGCATATCAAAAACTAACACAAACAGTCAAAGGTAAGTTGAAAAAACATTTAACTCATCAAAGATTAGAGGCAGATTTTCCTAATAACATACAATTTTTCTATAGATCAGTAAGAAAAAGACCATCAGTTTAGTAGAACAATGAGCAAAGATTATGTATGGAGAAATAAGATACAAATGGCATTAAATTTAAAGGTGCTCATTCCCAAGAAATGTAAATTAAAACTATAAGATTCCTCTTTAAAACAACTCCCATCACATTGTTAAAAATTTAACACATTGTTAACATAGGTGTGGTGATACATGCAGATGCTTATACATTGCTGGTGGGATTATGAATTGGAACAGTATTTATTGAGATAATTTGACAGTATACATTAGAATTACAAATGTACACACCTCTTCGACCCAAGTTCTATGTCTAGGAATTTAGCTTATGCTGAATTGAAATGAAGTATGCTAAATTGAAGTGAAATAGTGTATCGAAGCATTGTTTATAGTAGCAAAACACTGGAAACAACCTGAATGTTCATTATAGAAGACTGGCTAAGTAAATTATGGTCCACCCACATAATGGAATACGGTGCATTTGTAAAGAAGAGTGAGGAAAACCGTACTGACATGGAGTGAGGAATACGGTGCATTTGTAAAGAAGAGTGAGGAAAACCGTACTGACATGGAGTGATGCAGGTATTCGTTAAATGGGAAAAAAAAAAAGATGTAAAATAGTGTGTGTTATGCTGCCATTTGAATAGAGAGGAGAATAGATACACAAGCATTTATGTTGCTTGTATCTATGTGCATATAACATCTTTGGAAGGATTCACAAGAAACCTTAAGTTGCTTTGAGGGAGGCTGGGGGACAAGCAGACCCTTTCAAAATTTTTTTTCAGGTTTAAGGCATAGTAAAAATCAAATAAAAATTAAAAGGGTGGATACAAAACAGTTGGGATGTTGACATTAAGTCTGTATCTTCAGTTTCTTAATTCAGAAATGTTATTTCTTGCTGTAGTTCCTTGGGCTAGACCTTGTGAAGGGAATTCTTTTTCTGGGGAATGATCTTTTGGATTTGTGAAGTGTGTTTTATTGCTTCTCTTTTCTTTTAAAACTCTATTGTCTAAACGACTGCACAGAAGTACACTGTCATCTTAAAATTTTAAGGATTTACTTGTGGTCAAGTAATACATTCCCTTTTACAGTTTCGTCTTTCCAGAGTATCCTTCGACTAGTTCTGGGTTGATAACCGTATGGAGACAAACAATTTGACACCACAAACAATGGAACCCTCCTTTTTTATTCTATTGCATATCTGAAAAACAGCTCTTTTAGGGGGATTTTTCATTTCTATTGGTGTTTGCCTTGTGGGGGGATGTCTTCAAAGAGGAATACATTGTATTTGGACCTGCCCTTATCGAATATCAAGCGAATACTAGGACAAAGCATTATGAACCTTCCTATATACAATACCTTCTCAAGAAAAGAAATTTCCTCCTACAAGAAATTTTCTACTCAGGTGACAGACCAAACATGAAAGTATGCTTAGCTGCATGTTAATGTTATTAGCATGTTCTGGTCCTAGGGCGGGTAGGAGATCTGGTTACTGCTATTCAAAAGGAACTAGAGTTGGAGCACACTTTAAAAAAACGACTATTAGCAATGCAAATGTCAGGTTACACCTGATAGTAAACAAAACTGTCGAGCCTCTTTTGTGTTATGTTTAAGACCAGAAAATGGCTTTATTTATTCTTTATGATTTTAAATAGCCTTGGAACTAGTTTGTTCTGTTTATCACTCTCCTCACACTGGATTTTGTAGAACTTTAAATTATTCCCAGCATTTGGACATCTAGTAGTAGTCAAGTCTTATGGTGAAAGTAGAGCTCCAGAAAATGTTCGTAACAGCATCTCTAGGATGTTTTTCTTACCATACTTAAATCTAGTTTTGGAAAGTACTAGCACTGTAGTATCCATTCACAGCTCTTAGGACTTCAAATCTTGACAAACCTGAGGGTATGGAGTGTATCACATTAGGGTCAGCATTCTCTGTATGGTCTGGAGTCCCTTTTGGGTGGAAGTGCAGGAAATGCGGAGTTAGGTAGAATTTTCTGGCACAGAGTAGGTACTGAAGAAGTATTTATTTATTGGAAAATGTTCACTTGCACCTAGGGAGATTATACTTTTACGCATCAAACCATTAAGTCTTCTTCTTAGTTGAGTTTTGCTCCCTTTGGTTTTTGTGCCAGTGATTGATTACAAGTCCGTAGCTTTGAGTGGCACAAGTGCACGCTCCTTTGTGTGTCCATAAACACGTAGCCTTCTACTGCTCCTTATGGTATGAGTTATTCCAGGACTTATATTTAAAGAATACCATTTTTAAAGCTAAAAAAATTATATTTATTTATTTATTTGACAGAGAGAGAGAGAGAAGGCAGAGAGGCAGGCAGAGAGAGAGGAAGGGAAGCAGGCTCCCCGCTGAGCAGAGAGCCCGATGCGGGACTCGATCCCAGGACCCTGAGATCACGACCCGAGCCAAAGGCTGCGGCTCAACCCACTGAGCCACCCAGGCGCCCCCCCCCAAAAAATTTTTTTTAAGTGAAAATCATCTCTAAAGTTTTCTTTTGTGTATGATATTGAATTTACTTAGAGTAATGTACGTATGTCTTGGACAAAGAACTCAAAGTAACTAACATTGTGATGGATGTTATGGCTTCATCTTAAACTATGAAGGAAGGCACACACATGCCTCAGTGGTGAACAGAAAATTGCTGTAGTTGATTTTGTTCTAGTCTGTGATATGTGGCCTCTTGGCTGTAGAATACCAACATACAGTATACTGTCTCTTTGATCAGCACAGTAAGATATTTTTCCCTGTTGTTCAGCTGGAACTGCATATGGTCAAATGAGTGCCATGAGAAGGACTGTTTTTCTTTAGTGGTTGAGGCATTCCTGCAGAGTGGAGTGCGTAGCTCCCTCCATCGGCTTGCATTATATAGTTTACTGCATGGGTAAATGTAATACGGTTCATTCAAAACAAATGTAAAATTTACTAGGGCTTTTCATGGAGAAGTGGAATGCAGATATCTTTCTCCATATAACAGATAAAGTTGGTTGTAACTAACATGTGTTAGGCTAGTAAAGGTCCACCTGCTAAACTTTTTGTTCCTTTGTTGAGGGATAGAAAGTAGAGTGATACGGACATGCTAGGAAAATGAGCACTGGAATGCAGGCCAAACGCTTGTCTGTTCCAGATGAATGCAACCAAGACTAAGTAGCATTTTGTTAGTTTGATAGACAAGGGTGTCTGGTGGTGGTTGATTTGGTGTGCTCTCTTATGTACCTTCTCCCTCACTCTACGTGGAGTTAGCAGTCATTTGGTGATAAAAGAGCCAGAATACATATCTGTATTTGGAGCCAAAAGAGAGAATGCCTTTCCACCTCAATCAACTCTTCTCTGATATTTTTGCAGAGGGGTTATGTGAGTACGCTACTGCTCTTGCTTTTGACACTCCCATGAACATGGATAATCTTGAGATGTGTTTTTAATATATGATTAGGTACTTCCCTGTAGTTGCACAGCAGAACGTGACAAAATTACTGGAGTCTGATAGAGCCAACAGTTCTCCCTTTCTCTAGCAGGGCCCCCCCCAACCCCCGCCCCCATTGGTTTCCTTAAAGTGGTATACCAAAAGCATTAAAGTTAGGGTGCTTTTGTCTAGAAAGAAATGTGGTGTTTGGGGTGGATGACAGGGTAGGCAGGAAGTCAAAGAGCTAATTTGCAATGAACTGAAATAGAGGTTATCCAAAAACTAAGGAAACAGACTTAATTAAAAAAATTTTTTTTTAAAAATTAAGATTATTTATTTGTTTATTTGACAGAGAGAGAGAGAGAGAGAGAGAGATATCACAAGTAGGCAGAGAGGCAGACAGAGACAGAGAGAGGGGGAAGCAGGCTCCCCGCTGATCCCGGACCCTGGGACCACGGCCCGAGCTGAAGGCAGAGGCCCCAACCCACTGAACCACCCACGCGCCCCAACATAGACTTATTTTTAAACAGCATGTTAGTTTTACTTTCACATTACATGCCCAGCATAGTTTCTTTAACTTCCAAACACCTTTCCAGTTAAAGTTTCTCTGAATTCAAAGCAATGGATACAGTTCTTAATCTGAAATAAGAACAGTAAATTGTGTATCCAAAAAGTATGGACACACAGGGAAAATAATGTGCTTATTGATTGAGACTGTTATTTGAAAAAAATGTAACTTACATATTCTGTAAAAATGAGTTTATCCTATTTTTTAAAAAAAATATTTATTTATTTGACAGATAGAGATCACAGGTGGACAGAGAGGCAGGCAGAGAGAGAGGAGGAGGAAGCAGGCTCCCTGCTGAGTAGAGAGCCCAATGTGGGGCTTGATCCCAGGACCCTGGGACCATGACCTGAGCCTATGGCAGAGGCTTTAACCCACTAAGCCACCCAGGCGCCCCAGTTTATCCTATTTTTTTTTTTAAGATTTTATTTATTTGACAGAGAGAGATCACAAGTAGGCAGAGAGGCAGGCAGAGAGAGAGGGGGAAGCAGGCTCCCTGCTGAACAGAAAGCCCAATGTGGGACTTGATTCTTGGACTCTGAGATCATGATCTGAGCAGAGGCTTAACCCACTGAGCCACCCAGGTCCCCCTGATCTTTCTTGATAAAAAGTCTTTCAGATGATACTAAGCTTTTAGAACAAATTTGGTAGTGAAAAGTGTACATAGCTTTGTGAATGTACGCAGGGAGGAAAGAGTCACAAAGGGTAGAAGAATAGCACCACTCCTATACAGCCTTATGAACAGTTGCTTTACTGTTGTCCAGTTGAATATGAAATCATGAGATTACAAGGTTTAAGAAAAGTGAAGATTGACAGGTGACCAATTCGGCTGTGGTGGGCGTTACTTCTCTTTGTTGGGATGAAACTCAAGTGGTGGTGGAGTGACTTTGAATTTAGATGACATGTTAGAACCTTTGTGTCCTCAAAACTGCTGAAATAAATTTTATATCCAATAAGCCACATGTAAATGGCTTTCTTTTCATGTTTTTAATACTTTAGATCTCTACTGTAGATGAATCTTATGTACGAGATCCTATAGTCCCAGGGTTTGACCTGAAGGTCTCCGTAGTCCCTTCCATCTGGAAGATGAGCTCCGTCTTTCATCCCAAATGGTACAGTACCATGGACATGACATGACACACTTACTGTTAGTGGCAGTAGGTGTATTATGTTCAAGAAGGCAGCCATACATTTTGAGAAAAATTTTCATTGAAAGTGGTAAAAATAGAAACAATGTAGTGTTTAAAGGAGTTGTTCCAACCCAGTGTGTACTGCTGAGCTGTCAGGGAAATGCTTAGGTCCTTTTAAGTTTTCAGCCACCTTTATAGATGCCTAGAGTGGAAGCGTAATTATTTTGGGACAGCGTAATGAGGAGAAGAATAATAAAAGGCATTGTGATTTGATAGAAAGAACATTTTCATTGTAGTTCAGCAGATGAGAGTTCAGATTCTGGTCTAGCACTTACTACTTTTGTGACCCAGGCAAGTTACTTAACTCCTCTGGGCCTCAGTTGTGTTAATTGAGATAATTTATGTCTTGTATATAGGCCAGTGCATTGGTGCTTTATCAGCATTAATGCTCGTCTTCCTCCATTGTTTCATGATGGAATGTACATATTTTGTACAGCATATTATGTCTCGGTGAACTAGGCAGAGTAGTTTATTTGGCTCCATCATTGACAATCCACCTGCATTTCAGTTCTTTTGGGAACCAGTTCTCAGCCACTGTACCCCATTGGCAGAGAGGTATGCATAATTCTTGCTAGCCTTGTTGATCATGCCAACTTACCTGGGGTTTTACAGAGCAGCTAACCTGGCTGTCTGTCTTTTGAATAGCAGCAAATATCCTAGACTGGTGCCTGGTTGGATGTAATTTACTGCGCTCACTCAGAAGTCCCTCCTCATAGGCACGGCACTTGGAGTGGCGGCAACAGACAGGCTGAGGAGATAATGGGAACAGTGGTAGTGTTCCCTGGCCATTGGACATTGCTAAAGATGGTAAATATTTGAGGTCCAGTCTGAATTTGGCATTTATATATTACACATTCTAATTGAGAACACATTTTTATGCTTTGAAGTTGTGAAAAGTTCTGCCTGCATTCTACATGCGTGTGCCCTGAGCTTGCTTTTTGTTTCAAGTACTGCATCAAGGAGACACAGACCCCTCAGAGGCCTTTGGTTTATCCTCAGTACATCAGTGGACATTTCTCTTCCTGCTTCTGATTGATTTTGCCTTTGCCTTTATGCTTTGGCAGGGTCTCCCTCACCGCCCCCCCCCCCCCCCGCACCGCCCCCTTTCAAACAAGGATTAATACTTCCTTTAGTTGAGCTGTGGCTATTTTACATGGATTGGTGATTGTAACTTTTTCTGAGCAGGTGTGGAGCAATGAATAGTCTTTTTAATTTTGTTTCTTGGATTTACATTTTTTATAACCTCTTCAGTAACAAATGGTAAAACTCCATGTCCACACACTTTTTCAGTCAATAGTTAATGTTTCTTCCATACTTCCCAGCTGCTTATCATGGGCACAGCTGACAGAACCAGAAGAGCCTTTCCAGTAAGGTGAGCTGAGCTGGCATTTGAGTAGGACAAAAGGCGTTGGTATAGAATTAGGGCTTTGACAAAGTGAACAAATGTAAAGGCAGCTGGAAACTTGAGTGTTGCTAATCAGGAATAGGTTTCGTGATTCTGAAGTTTCTAAAACATGTGTATGCTTAAGCAAAATAATTCAACAACTTGTAGGTTAATCTCCCTGTCTTAAAAGCCTTATGTGTGGATTTTAAAAATGTTTTTCATACCTTTGAATATCTTACTTTCTTAAAAAACATTGCTAGCTCTCATTTTCCTTGATTTTTATATCAACAAAATCGTGACTGACTTTTGAGACTTTTCTTCCATTTGCTCTTACCACATTCTTTCTGTGCAACTCAATGATGACAGACGCCTTTATCTTTAGTTGCTGTGACTCTTCACAAGGGAGCTTTTGCTTTTATTGTTTTATTTAATGGTATTAATAATGAGGATTATGTAGAGTTCAAAGGGGTTTGTTCTGATTTTTGAGAATTTGCTACTTTACCCATGGTTGTTTGAGGATAAGATAGTTTTTCTACAGTAGATTGTCCTTTGCTTTTGGAAGATCTCTCTACGTCCCCCAAATCAGCGAATGGGTAGTATTAATAATAAGATATAGTAAATATGACACCTGCCCAAAACCAGCCATATGTTTATAGAAGTTGCCTGAAAAACAGGACTGTGTCTATTTTCTGTTCTTTCCTGCCTCATGCTGGAGAAATTTAGGATTATGTTAATTAATATTCCTGCAATATTAAAAATATTGGGATATTTTATTTATTTTTATGTGAATTCAGTTAATTAATATGTAATGTCTTATTAGTGTCAGAGATAGGTCAGTGATTCATCAGTCTTAATGATACTCAGTGCTCATTTCATCACATGCCCTCCTTAATGTCCATCACCCAGTTATCCCATCCCCCTCACTCAGCTCCTCTTCAAGCAATCCTCAGTTTGTTTCCTGTGACTAATAGTCTCTTATGGTTTGAATGTGGCAAATAGAAAAAAGGGCTAAGACAACACTTTTGAGATTCAAATGTAGAAGTTATGGATTAAGAAAGTACTTTTTAAAATTAATTGGGTGGTTATAATAGTCTGTACTCTAGAGCTATAAGGTAAAAGTCCTTCACGTGTTGAACACTACAAATGTATTTAAAACTAGTTTGAATAAATGGCTAGTCAGTGCTACTCTCTGAAAAACAGAAAAAAAAAACAACCCCAAAATGCCTCCCAGACCCTCTCATCCTTTTCCTTTTCCCCTCTGAAAGGTGGAAGAGGGAACAGGTCACATTTCAAAAGTTTGCTTGATGAGCGCATCACCTTGAAAAACCACTACTAACTGAATAGCTCCCCACATACCAAAATGTTTTTTAAGATGAAAGAAAGATTTTGGTTTTATACTGTTCTTTTGAAATTGAGAAATACTTGGAATGCTTTAGCAGTGACGTTGCTGTTCTAGGAGAGGTTCAGTTGAAATGCTCATGGTAAACCTGTTGGACAATGACGACAGTAATAATAGCACCAATAGCCATTACTTTTATAGTAAGTGCTACATAATGTTTTATGAGTTTCTGTACATTAATTTACTTAAATTAAGAGATACATAAGGAAGCTGAGGTACAGGCACAGTTACATACCTGCTTAATGGCAGGGCTGGAATTTGAGCCCACTATAGTGGCTCAAAAAATTTATGCTCTTAACCACTTCCCTGTGTAGTGACTGGGAGACTTTAAGTTTTCTTGGGTTAGAATTGTGATTTTGGATATTTTGCTGCTAGGGAATTACAGTGGATTTCTATACTGTTTACATAGAAGGAGGAATAATTGTGGAATTGACAATTTCACAGTCAAAATGGGTAAATTCTGAATTTGGTTCTGCAGTAAACAAAAAGATTCCTTTAACCTATTTTTTGAATCCTTGTAGATCATTGTTTTTTCATTCTTTGTCACTTGAAGACCCATAAATCCATTTTGGCACACTGGAATACTTGTCCCCAAATTTATTTGGGGGAAAAGAAAGGGAGAGAAAGGGAGAGAAAGGCGAGAAAATGATGAAAGTCACCATGTGTCCGGAGAACTTTGGTCTCTTCTCCTGCCCTTGAGGCACACTGTGTGCTCTGGAGGGCTCCTCCCACTTGATTGGGTTCCTCCCTTTAGGTAGGCTCTCCTTGCCTGAGTCGAGTATACTTGTATACTAAAATGGAAGTAAACCGCCAACAGACACATGAAAAAGTGCTCCATATCACTCGGCATCAGGGAAATACAAATCAAAAACCTTTTTTGCAGCTTTAAGAACTCTACAACTTAATGGAGAAGATATGGAAATGAAAAAGTCTGTGATGAATCAAAGACTAAATGCATTTGGAAACTATCTTATGGAGGAAAAAGCCCCAGTTTAAGAGTCTTGGAATACAGTTTTGACATATAAATCCATTCTGTGTCTGTGTCAATCTTCCATGCAACTGTCAGTGCTGTCATTAGAGGTTATGGCAGGCCACAGCTGTATCTTGATGAGGACATGCTGGGTAGAGAGTAGCCACATGGTGTATATATGCTAGCCTTGGTGTATAAAAGGTGCATCTAGTTTTTGATTTGGAAACCGCAAAAAAAGCAAGTCCCTTGACCACTCTGGGGAATTTCTGTAATGAGAATGTGTCACTAATGACATTTCTTGAGGGCATCTGCAGCATGAGGCAGAGTTGATTTTTTTCTTTCTTTTATTCTTTTCTTTCATCTCATTTGCTACTGAGCTCCTGTCCTTCCTCATCTTCATTTTCTCTCTCCTTTCCTTGACGTGCTGTTGGCCGGCCTGCCTGACAGTCTCCATGTCTACTTAAAGTATGTCCTGCCTTCCCCCAAAGAATTCAAGGGCAGCTAGTCTGCTATAATGAAGAGAGTATGACATTTCACAATTTTTTACCGTATTTATTTTCAAAAGTTTTTTTTTTCCTCTAGGGTTATTCATTTTGACTAAGGAAGTTTCTATAATTAACATTTCTTTATCCTCCTCTGCCTTTCATAAAGGGAAAAATATTAGAATTCAGAAATGTGACCAGCATTGTGCCCAAATTTCAATTTTTGGGAGGGCGGTGCTCAGATGCCTTTGGATACCTTATTCCTCTCCGTTATTAAATCTGTGCTTATAAGAAAGTAATTTTTTTTCTGTTTTTCAAAATTTTTTTCGAAGTTAAATGGAAATTCCCATTCCCTTGTGCTCTTCCCCTCCACCCTTGTCTTTGCCCTTTGCTTTGGAGAGGTCCTGTGTGATAAAATTTTTTCGGATGAGTATTGTCAGTTGGGCAGCAAGATCCAAAGTAGTACAGTTGATCCTTTAGTAACGTGGATTTGTACTCTGTGGATCCAGTTATACATGAGTGTTCTTCAGTTACTATCCTGGAAAAGTTTTGGAGATTTGTGACAATTTGAGCAAACTCCCGATGAACTGCTGCATAGCCTAGAAATACTGAAAAAATTAAGAGAGAGGTATACAATGACTGCATAAAATATGTGTAGATGTTAGTTTATCATTTACTACCATAAAATATACACAAATCTATTATAAAAGTTAAAATTTATCAAAGCTTATGCACACAGACTGTACGTGGCATCATTCACAGTTGAGAGACATAAATGGAAAGATGTATTATTAAACCGTAACCATACAAATTGAACTATAGTACATACTATACTACTCTCATAATTTTGTAGACACTTTTTGTTGCTCTTGCACTGAGCTCAAGTGTTGCAAGTGTCTGGTTAAGACACTGGGTGATACTAATCTTGTGAGCACTAATTCTCTCTGGTAAATTGTGTATTGCAGTAAAAAGTGATCTCATGGTTCTCGTGTATTTTTTCGTCATGTTTAGTGCAATACTCTAAACCTTGCATAACATCAGGGGACCCATACAAAGTGCCACTAGTGATGCTGAAAGTGCTCCCAGGAAACAGAAGAGCCATGGCATTATAAGAAAACATGGACTTGCTTAATATCTACCACAGATTGAGGTCTGCAGCTATGCTTGCCTACCATTTCAAGATAAATGAATAAGGACCACTGTAAAAAGAGAGAAAAGGAAATAACCCATGCTGCAGGTATGCCATAGGCACAAAAACCTTGTATATTTTGCAAAATACTTTTTCATCTCATATTGAATATGCAGCTTTTATGTGGGTGCAGGATTGCTGCAAGAAAGATACTCCTCTAGACTCTTAATAGGATTTGCAAAGGGAAGTCATTATATGACAACTAAAGGAAAGCGAAGGTAGAGGATCTAAAGCTAGAGAATTTAATGCCAGCAAAGGATGGTTTGATAATTTTAGAAAGGTTTGATTGAAGGATGCCAAGATAACTGGAGAAACAGTTTCTGCTGACCAGAGGTAACAGATGGGTTCCCGGATGCCATTAAGAAAATTACAGAGGTGAAAGGATATCTGCCTGTGAATAGGTTTTTAATGCGGACAAAAGTGCCCTATTCTGGAAAAGAAAACGCTGCTGAGGACATTTAATAGTAAGGAAGAGAAGTGCACCCAAGGATTTAAGGCAGGAAGGGATAGGCTAAATCTACTGTTTTGTGCAAATGCAGTTGAATTTATCATCAAGACGGCTCTTATCCATAAAACTGCTAACTCCCTGTCCTTGAAAGGAAAAGATAAATACCGGCTGCCAGTCTTTTGATTGTACAGCAAGAAGGCCTAGGCAGTGAGAGCCCTTTTTCTATATTGGTTCCATCGATGGTTTGTCCTTGAAGTCATGAAGTACCTTGCCAGTAAGGGACTGCTTTTTAAAGTTCTTTTGATATTGGGCAGTACCCCTGGCTACCCAGAACCCCATGACTTAAACAATGAAGGCATCAAAGTGGTCTTCTTGCCCACAAACACAACATCCCGAATTTAGCCTCCAGATCCAGGGAGTAATAAGGACCTTTAAGGCTCATTATATATGGTACTCTGTAGAAGAGATGGTCAGTGCTGTGGAGAGAATCTTGATAGAGCATCATGAAAGTGTGGAAGGATTATATCACTGAAGATGCTATTGTTGTTTTAGAAAAAGCCACAAAAACCATCATGCCAAAAGCAATAAACTCCTGCTGGAGAAAACTGTATCCAGATGTTGTGCATGACTTCACAGGATGAACCACAGAGCCCAATCAAGGAAGTCATGAAAGAGATTTTGTACCCATAATCAAAAAAGTGGGGCAAAAAAGGTGGGGGTTTCAAGGTATGGGCCTTGGAGACATTTGAGAGCTGCTAGACCCCACACCAGAGGAACTAGCAGAAGAAGACTTGAAGGAGATGAGTGCTTTGGAACAAGTGCCAGACAATGAGGAAGAAGACCTAGAAGAAGCTGTACCAGAAAACAAATGGACGTTAGACAGTAGGGCGGAAGGGTTCAGGTTACTCAAGACTGCTTTTGACTTCCTTTATGATGTGGACTCTTCTATGATACAAGCGCTGAAATGAAAACAAATGTTGGTACCACATAGCAGCATTTTTAGAGAAATAAAAAAGCAAAAAAGTCAGACAAATAAATTTCTACGTATTGCTGTGAAGTTACACCTAGTGTACCTGTCTCTCCTGCCCCCCTCCCACCTCTTCAACCTCTTCCACCTCTGCTTATCCTGAGATAGCAAGACCAACCTGTCTCCCTCTTCCTCCTCCTCCTCAGCCTACTCCATGTAAAGATGACTAGGGTGAAGACTTTTATGATGATCCACTCCCACTTAATGAACAGTAAATAATCATCATGCTGTACAGTTAATGAATTTATCTGTTGTGTCTGTGTATGTCTTGGTGTGGAAATCTAGTAACTGTATGGCAAGAACTATGTGAGATGTGTGAGATCATCACCCAAGTATTAATTGTGTATAACATTGTGTGTGGGACTCCTATGGAAATGGATAGCTTATCCTTATATAAGCTTAAGGTGAGTGATATTTAATAAAAAATTAATAGCATATTAGTTTTTTTACTGTCTCATAATTACTTTCAAAGAATTGCATTATTATACAGAATGCCTCTCACAATTGGAGGAAATGTCTATCAGCCTGTCATCAAAGATAAAAGGTTTAAAAAATGTAACAATGTTCACAATACTGTGTTCTGAATATGACTGCAATTTTATAAAAATTTTATAACAATTAATTCATTAGTGTATATGCTCGGCTACTGTGAAACAATCACATCAACTGTATTAGACTGTCATAGAACAGTCATATTGCTGTTTCTGTTATTGATCCATGAATCAGTATATCTGTAAATAAATACAAATTTCTTTTTTACATTATTTTTTCATTTTGATGTCTAGTGTTAGTGATATGGCTAACATACAGAGTGTTTTATACCAATTTAGACAGTATTGAGGTATAGATACTGATAGATGATACGTTCATCTTGTAAACAGATGACATAAACGTATGGTATCAATAAATACAGTATAGTACTGCAGATGTATTTTCCTTACGATTTCCTAAATAATCTTTTCTTTAGTTTATTGTAATAATACAGTATATAATACATATAACATTCAAAATACATATTAATCAACTTGATGTTATCGGTAGGGCTTCTGATCAGGAGTAGGTTGTTCTTTAGTTAGGTTTTGAGAGAGTTAAACGTTATATGCAGATTTTTAACTGTGTGGTGGGGGTGAGGGTCAGCATCCCTAACCGCTGCATTGTGCAAGGGTCAACTGTATAGTCCTTCAAAATTGTATTTTTCTGAAGACTGACATCCCACAGTGTTTCAAAAATGAAAATTTGATGAAGTACTTCTTCCAGATAGAACCAAGAAACTATTTTACATTGATAGGGTGATTGGAGCTATATATAAGATAACCTTATAATATCTTGCCTGAATACTGTGGCATTCAAAATTGTGTTTTCTACTAATATTGATTATTTGCAATGATGCACCTATATAACCCTTTTGCTGATTTCTTGTATTATAGCAGATAGAGGAAAAACAACACCTAGTGATCGTGTCCAGGCTAATTACATTTATTTACTTGCTTTTTCTCCCTTTTGTTTTATCCTCTAAACCAGTGTTTCAGATGGATGTGCCTGTGCTGGACTGTATCTTTCAAAAATAATTTTGTTCTCATTGTATGAAAAGATCTGTGTTTCTGTAGCAAATTCAGGCATGTAAAAAATTATGAAGAAGTAAAAATCAGGGGCGCCTGGGTGGCTCAGTGGGTTAAAGCCTCTGCCTTCGGCTCAGGTCATGATCCCAGGGTCCTGGGATCGAGCCCCACATCGGGCTCTCTGCTCAGCAGGGAGCCTGCTTCCTCCTCTCTCTCTGCCTGTCTCTCTGCCTCCTTGTGATCTCTGTCTGTCAAATAAATAAAAAAAAAATCTTAAAAAAAAAAAAGAAGTAAAAATCATGGTTGTTATTAACAGTTTAGTAATTTGGATAATTGTGTCCATGTGCACATAACACAACCATACACATGTATTATACAAGTGTGAAATTGTATAACACATGCCATTTACCAGTCTTAATTTTTTACTTAATACTGTGTTGTGGTTTTCCTCCCATGTCAATGAATATGATCTTCTAAAATGACTGAATTGTGTTGCACTTGATGTATATATCATAATCTGTTTCTCTGTACTCTTCAGATAGGTATTTAGTTTTCAGGTTTTTCACTATTGGAAACAATGCTATACTAAGTATATTGGCATATTCATCTTGCCCACTAATATTTTGGGGGCAAATTTCTATAAGTGAAAATGCCAACATACTTTGATTTTAAATATAACTATACTTTGGCTGTGGCAATACATTAAAAAGTATATTGTTTTGTGTCCTCCTCATTTCCAGAAAGCTGATGATCTGCCCCTTTAAGAATCTCAACTGTGAAGGGTGCCTGGGGGGCTCAGTGGGTTGAGCCTCTGCCTTCCACTCAGGTCATGATCCCAGGGTCTTGGGATGGAGCCACACATCAGGCTCTCTGTTCAGCAGGGAGGCTGCTTCCCCCCTTCTCTCTGCCTGCCTCTCTGCCTACTTATGATCTCTCTCTCTCTCTCTCTGTCAAATAAATAAATAAATCTTTAAAAAAAAAAAAAAAAACTTAACTGTGCTTTTTCAGGTTGAGTGTAGCTATCAGTGTCCAGATATACAAAACCAAAATGGTCTAGATTGCTGGACTTTGGGGTTTTTGGGTCTTCTTCCTTATAAAACTCTTTTCTTAAACATGCTGCTTTTAATCTGTAGGCAGCTTGGAAACAAGATAACTAAGCTATTGTATGATACATAAAATTAAAGCAAGTAGCCCCTGAGTCAAGATCTATTAGTATCCCAGTTATAGGGGTCAGATCAAGTTGTTGACAGGTTGAATTAGGATATGTAAGGACTTTTTCGTTTTGGGGCTATTTATTTTATGCCCATGTTCTGTTGTAATAAATTATTTCTACTTCAAAGCAACAATTTATCGCTGAGTATAGGAGACATGGCTATATGAATTGAGATAAAAGGTAAGCTTTTATGGAGATAAAAGGTCAGCTCTTCTTTGATTAAAAAATTTCCTTCCTTCAGATGGGTGGAAATGCTGTTGTCATGTTTGCCTTCTCATTCCTTCCTGCCTGGCGTAGCCCATTTGTACTCTTCACTAGAGAAGTATGTCTTTGTCTCTGGGCATGCTCCCTGGGCTGCCAGCCCACTCTGCTTTCTCCAGGGCTGATCATGAGGGAGTCAACTAGGACCTGACTGCCTGGCCTCTGGGAAACCCTGCATGGGAACAGTCTCCTGGGAGAGCTAAGCCCTGGGTTATATAGAGTAGCCGTCCTCCTCCATTTGTGCCAGCACTGGGTGTGTACCAGGACTGCAAAACTGAGTCAGACCCCTTCCTTCCCTCCTGGGAGCTCACCTTGGGGGAAAGGCAGCCTCAAAGCATGTAGCTTGATTGCTGGCGCACCCAGTACCCTCTGAGTGTTTTGTTTGAGGGGGAGTTACCAGTTCTTTCTGGGATCTATAAAGGCTTCCAGAAGAGAAGGGGAAACTTGGAATTGGTGGTGGAAAATGAGAGGAGTTGTCCAAGATATTTACTGTTAGGAGAGGGAAGGGTGGTCACATTAGGGAGTATGGAAATATATTCTAGACAGCAGATAAAGCCTGGGCAGAAATGTGGAGATAGGAAACAGTTACATCTCTTTTGTGATTCACATTCTGCCGAGCTTCCATGGCTGGTGCATTTAGTGTTGGAGGAGGGTGGTAGTAGGAGAGGAGATAGTAGACGCCATAGTGAGCCTTGTGTACTATTACAAAGAATTGGGCTTGATCTTCTAGTGATAGTGGGGCACGAAAACAAAGCTTTAATTAGCCTTGTGCCTTGATTCATGGGCATAGTCATGAGCAGCAAATGAAAACCTATTTGCTCAATTCATGGAGTAATAAAGTCCCATTTATGATGTAGGGGATGTGCTAAACATTACTAGTAGAGGGAGTGCATTTATAATATGACTCGTCTCTTCAGCAAGGCTATCATGGGCTGTAAGGTAAGCAGAAAGACTCCTTTAGTAAAGGGGTTGCCATTTCAGACAGGTATTGTAACTGCTTAGTGTTGACAAAACTTACGTGCTGGTGGTCCAACCTGGTGAAAGGGTACCGGTATAGGTGGTAGCACAGTGTGTGTCCTTACCCAGCCTTGCCTGATAGCTCAGCACGGGGCACACTGAAGGCTACGCAAAGAGGAAGAGCAATCTTTCCGCAGCACCAAAAAACACTGTTTGCTGAGCATTGATTTCCACCCCCACCCCCTCGTTCATACCTGCACACAAATACGGATCTGTCAGGGTGTCATCTTTGAATACTGAGTTAAGCAGTATCAGAGTTAAGATAAAAATCAATGGTTTAATTGATTAAATGAGCGTGGGGCTAGACGCGTGGTGATAAATCAGTAGATACTTAATTGATTTCTTTGAAAACCTGACTTTAAAAGAAATTGGATTTTCAAAAACTGAAAAACACTTAGTTAAGATTAAAAAAAAAGTATCAAGAGAGATTAGGATTTAGAATTTCTAATATGTAAATTAAGGCCTTTTATTCACTTAATCTTTTAAGCAGAGTTTTGTGAGCGAGGAACAATAGGCGATGGACTATATTCATAATCTGATATTAAAATGTTCTCAGAGAATTTATCCCTTTATACATTATTCAGATGGAGTAAATAAAGCTTTACTGGGGGGTGGGGGGTGGTCAGTGGGCTGTTGATTTGAATATCTTACTAAGTTTTAAGTACATTTTTTGAGGGGTAGATGTCGGTCTAAGGAATTCTCTATCAGTGTATGGAAATGAAAGAATCTGGAAAGCTCATGCTTTTTTTTTTTTTTTTTTTTTTTTTTTTTTTTTACAAATCTGTTGTATATAATGAGATCAGAGGTAGAGTCTGGTGTTTGGGGGCAGACATGGTTCTGGCAGTGTGGATCAGAAGGTAGAGTTTCTGCTTGTGTCTCCAGCACTTGGAGCACTGAGCCCTAGATGTCTTATTTATCTCTGTCGCTTTCATCATCTTTTGCAGACTTATCCCTGTAACACTTCTCCCTCCTAATTGTACAGGTTTATTGTGAGAATTGAATGTTCTCATTCAAATGGGAATGAGACATTTTATTTAGCTTACAAAATACTTTACAAATGGAAGATGGCAGTATGAGTTGTCACATTAAAAAAGGTTTTTTTAGTGGCATAACATTTTAACCAGTCAGTTTAGTCTGGTTTAAGTACAGAAAGAGACAAATCTACCTTCACATGTAAACTAATTAGACTTTTAAAAATTTAAGTTTTGGGTTAAAATTTTTACATGTTGCTGAATAAAAATATTCAGAAAACACAGGGTTGGGGGGCTTAAATGACTGATCCTTCTAGTGTCTTTCAAATACTCCTTATTAAATTTTTGAACTGGACATAGTTAATCTCTTGGGAGCATTTAAAATATAATTTGGTGAAGTTGCAGGATTAAAAAATATACAAAAACCTGCATTTCTATGTATTTGAACCACCAAATAAATTAATAAAACAATCCATTTAAACTTGCATCAAAAATAATAAAATACCTAGGAATAAATTTGCCACTAACAAAATTTGATTAATCAAATTTACTTTGAGTGTTCTATTAGGGAGCCCGTGAAATGCTCTGGGGGGTAGCAATTGTGACTGAATCCACATTACAGGAGAAAAATGACAGTTCGTTTTGTTGGTGTGCACGTGCACTGAATCTCCAAACCTGCAGTGGGGGCCCTCCAGGGATGTTGGCACGTGCCGCTCATTGGTGCCAGCCAGGCTGTCGTGAGGTGACTTCTGAAGGGGATGGAGTTACTGCCGCCTGTACGCCAAGTGCATAGAATGGGCTGTATGATCCAAATCCACTTAATTCACACGGAGAGAGGAGAGAGAAGGAATTTGATTCCAATGCTTAGCACACAAAGCAATAAAAATGGAATCATTATTAATGTAACTATTAGCGCTTACCTTCAAAGTAAAGGAAGTTTTCATGTCTACTCTTAGTCCTCCTGTTGCCATTTGTGTCTCTGGTTACACAGCTGCATCTCAGTAGTGTTTAAAAGAATGGCACTTTGTGCCACTTGGTCCCTGTGAAACGCTTGAATGAACTCAGTACCCCATTCCTCGCTGTGGTTCCAGTTGTTTGGAGCCTACAGGACTCCTCTTCTTGAGCAAGTAAGTAGGCAGGCAGCATTGTATGGTGCTGAAAACTGTAGTAGGGACTTGGAGTTTGGAGTTTGAAGCGTGGTCGTAACACTTAGTAACTCTTGACCTTGGGCAAGTAACTTAATCTCTTAGAGCCTTATTTTCTTCATTTATAATACGGGGATAATATTTACCTTATCAAGATCCTATAAAGTTCTTAGCATAACATCTGGCACCTCGTGAGCTGCAGCAGAGGTTCGTAAAGATTGTGTTTTTATGATTAGAGCAACTATTGTGTGATTGCAGTTCTGAGAATAACTTTCTCCGAGTTAGGGAGCAGTTTATGGACTCTTGTTATTAGGGTGCTTGTTAGTGAGAAAAGGAAGGATGACCTTGGTCTTTATGGCTGAATGGCAGGCAGCTCAGAGGGCTGAAAGGGAGCGAGAGTTACAGATCTTTAAAAAGTCAGTCAAACGTCTATTACTTGCAAATGTATTTTGATTAAAAACACTGTTTGTGTGATTGTGGATTTAAATCTTTATATGTGACTATTGAGAAAATTCCTGACACTGGTATTCTACTTCTTTTACACACTGAAATCTGTTTCTTTGCCAGTGCAGAGTTCATCTCTTTTTGACTGAGAGGAAAAAACAAGATCCTCTTTGCCTCTTCTAGAATCTGTCAACACCTCCTGAACTGGGTGAAAGGTTTGAACTGTGAGGCATTCCTCTTTGTGGGCTTGAAGGACCTGAATCCTCTTGGTGTAAAGCTCTCAGAGCTGAATTCTTAGTGGAAGAATGTGTATGGGATCTGTGCACATTGAGGACTGGTGTTTCTTGAGCTGAGTAACTTTGAACACTAAGAAAGAAATGAGAAACAAAAATCACTTGTCCCATGGGATCTTCCAACTCTTTTTTCCCAAGTGTGAATGATTACTTGGGAAGACCGTACTTCTCTATGACTGAGGGTCTAAGTGGCCTGATACTTGGAGTGAAAAGATGGAACAGGATGGAGAGAGTGGATTTGAGAGTGTCACATATTAGCCTCTTGTTCTGGCTTCGCTATTTTATGATTCTGATACCTGAGAAAGGCATTTTCCTTGTCTGGCTTCAATTTTTTTTCCCCCTCTGTATTTCAGGGGCTGTAGGTGATCTCTCCAGGGCCTTGGGTTGGAAGTGGCTTGGGGCAGCCTTCCATAAGGGCACAGACACATGCCCTTGAAGCATTCTTGGCAGGTCATTATCCTGTCCTGTTGGCTGTTGAATTCACCTTCAGCTTAACTTCCCTTCTAGAGATGGGAAACCCTTTGCTTTCAAGGCATTTTGAACAATTTAATATTGAGATGCTTTTCATGTTCCGTGGATTCCTAGCCCTCTAATAGTCCTAATTTTATCTTCTTTCACACAGCAAATCTTCAGATACTAAGCAAGAGTTATGCCCCCTTTTTTTTCGAGTTATGCTGCCACAGGTCTGTCTAACTGTTGGTATTTAATGTGGTTTTAGAGCTTCAGAGTCATGCTGACTTTTCAGAAATGGTCTACATTTTCATCGCCACCTTTAACATAAGGTCCTTGGAGAAGCACTTTAGTTGGGATGTGACGAGCACAGGGCATGCTGAGAAGGTTTCAAAACTGTAATTTAATTAGTATAGCCCAGGTTGATGTTTTTGTTGGTTTCTTTTCTTTCTTTCTTTTTAAAACTTTTTAAAATTTAAATTCAAGTTTTGTTGGCTTATTTTATAGACAGATTTGTGCTGTGTTGAGCACGTAGCTGTCATCCTTGGAGTTGTCTGTCACATGAATTGCTTGTAGGTAAGGCCTTGTGTTAGAGATGAGTAGCTTATGTTTTTAGCTCCAGGGCAGTACTTTATATTTAATCTTGTGTGTATGTGTTTGTGTGTGTGCATGCTTTATGTCTGTTCTTGTTCTGGACTGCTGAATTTTCTGACCTTTACTTCTGCCCTGGATATTAGGGCATCCCAGAGGTCTTTTTCTCCTCATTCTCACTGATCCTGCCCCTGAGTCCATCTCAAGGGGTTGATGAAAGCGCTGACCAGGGCAAAGCCAAGTGGAGACTCTTGTGGCAGAATGCTGGGGTCTTTCTATATTCTCTGCATCTGACTTTGGGGAACTGTCATTGTGGATCCAGGTTCTTATTGACAATGTATTTTTATCGTGGTTGGATGTAATTTGTCTTGTTTTTCCTTAAGTGATCTCCAATAATACTGCCCTTTAGTCCCCATCTTGTTTTTTTTTTTTTTTTTTTTTCTTTCTTGGCATTCCCAGTCTTCCCACAGCTTCTTGACCTCTGTGGAGTACCCAGAACTGAGTACGAAACTAGGGGGATTGTGGTCCAACAGAAGGAGGAAATCTCTTATGTTAAGAAACGTTTTGGGGCGCCTGGGTGGCTCAGTGGGTTAAGCCGCTGCCTTCGGCTCAGGTCATGATCTCAGGGTCCTGGGATCGAGTCCCTCATCGGGCTCTCTGCTCAGCAGGGAGCCTGCTTCCCCGCCTCTCTCTGCCTGTCTCTCTGCCTACTTGTGATCTCTGCCTGTCAAATAAATAAATAAATAATAATAAAAAAAGAAACGTTTCTGATCTTTCTTCTGGAGGTACCACTACAAGTATACACCAAGGTTTTTCAAAAGACTGTAACTTTAGATATTTTAAAAATGGTCTTTGGGGAGGTAAAGTTTAAATGCAGTTCACTAGGATAATATACAGAAATCAAATTCCAGAGAGACTGAATGCTGTATATTGAAAAGTACTTTATAGAAAATAAAGGTTGTATAGATAATGATGAGATAGGTTACAAATAAGAATGAAATTTTCCTGGCAAAGAGCTGGTAAAAAACATCAGTGTAAGTATGTAAAAGGAATATTGCTGCATCATAAATAATGCTTAAGTTCTCTCTGTTGATCTATCTGAAAAGAGATGTCAGAGTTGGACACGGAGATAGTTTATATAGAGTAGGACACACCTGCATCTTTTGTATTTTGTAAATTGTATTTTGTAAGAATATTTCCTTAGTTGCATCAATTTATATGACCTTTTCTTAGTTTGATAATTTACAAAAGAAGGTTTAGCAGAAATGTTTCCATATCACTGCCCAAATGTGCCATTAATCCAAGCATTTTATGATCAGCAAATTGAGTCTCCTCTCTCCTTGTTGCCAGTCCTTTTGTCTTCTACTCCCCATATGTCCCTCTAAGTAAGTGCATATCTGATACCCATTCTCCTTTTTCCTACCCCAGCTTCAAGGGTAAAGGAAGATACTTGCAAAAAACATTGCAAAGTCCTTTAAGGATGGAACAAAATTCTAGGAACTATCTCCCTATTACTTTATCACTCTTAGAATATTGTTTATGGAACATTTGTTCCAAGTAATGGGAGGGTTATTAGATATTTCTGTGTTTGAGGTACGCTTTATGTAAAGTATTAAGTAATATTAGAGCACACAACACATCCTGCAGAGTGAAACGACCTTATTCGTGAGGATTAGAAAAGATGACTTGTACTTAACAGTCATAAAAATAAGAACATTCAGGGGAATGGAGGATTAGCTGGTGAGAATGATTATGAACATTTATCTATAAATGCTTGAAATTTTAATGTACTTATTATTTACAGGAGAACTTTTAGAACTACAATGGAATTTTGCCATTATATCACTCATTATCATTGGAATTTTGCTTTAGTTAGATATGGCTCCCAACTTACATAAAGTCTTTATCACTTGAAGTACTGTACACATAAATCAGACTTCACAGCGTGGATTCCAGGAGCAGTATATAGATGAATCTCATGAATATAGGAAATACAGTGTCCAGAAGCTCTCTAAATAATGATTAACTTTCTGTAGAGAACAAGAAACTGTATGGTTTCTAGATTACAATGCTGTAGGGGTACCTGTGGAAATTAGAACTCTAATGGGATTCAGTTTTATTAAATACATAAGGTTTTGCAACTTAAAGGTTGAGTATCCAATTGTACCCAACTTAGGAAATTCATAATTATTATTTTCATAATAACTGCTACTTTGTCCCCATGGGCAGATTTAGAATTTGTATTGTTGGGCATAATGTATGCTTTATACTTCAATATATACAGTTGAGTCTTATGTCTAAATGAGGGAAATTCGCTTCATTTCTGTAAATACTATAATTGGACAGCATTCATTAACCAATAATGATTTGAACAAATACTCTGTGCTAGGGCCTAGGGACATAGAAATGAAGAAATAAAACAGTATCCTTGATATTATGTTATACACTTAGGTAGTGCAGAGGAAGTGCATGTATCTAACGCCATGATCTCATGATAAAATTAAAAGAGTAATTGTGCATCTCACTAAGAATAATATGCTATCTACAAATGATGTCCCTTGCCAATTTACACATCTGATATGGAAAAAACAAGGATTTCAGTCTTAATTGAGGATACATGTCTTTGGTATCTTTCTTGCAGTAATTCTAGTTCTCAAAAGTCTATCTTAAGACCATCAACTGGACTTCTTTGAAAAACCTGTTCAATTTAGGCAGTAATTGACGACTGAGTGAGCATTCACTGGGGCACTGTTTTCATATTACCAAAAAATCTAGAGTTTTTCAGGTTCAGAAGTCTTAGGGCTGTTGAAATTACGTTATTGTTCAGAAAAATAAAACTAAAATGTAAAAATGGCCCGGAGTTTCTAAACCGTGTGATTTGTGGTCATTCCCATTTCTCTTGATATGGAGCAGGGAGCCATTTGAAACAGGACCATTCTAAACATGTGGAGTCGGCAGCTTCAGGTTTTCACAGACTAACAAGTAAGGCCACTCTGGAGCCTCTAGCCCCTTAAGTTCTTGGATGTGTGCATCATCACATGCTGGAGCCAGGGAAAAGGAACACTTTGTCTTGAAACTTAGAAAGTACACTTGGGGGTGCCTGGGTGGCTCAGTTGGTTGAGCGACTGCCTTTGGCTCAGGTCATGATCCCGGACTTCCAGGATCGAGTCCCGCATCAGGCTCCCAGCTCTTTGGGGAGTCTGCTTCTCCCTCTGACCTTCTCCTCTCTCATGCTCTCTCTCACTCATTCTCTCTCAAATAAATAAATAAAATCTTTAAAAAAAAAAAAAAAAAAAAGAAAGTACACTTGGAAAAGGAAAGAGAATCTTTTGAATGAAACCAGAAGGGAAAACACACATGTAAGCAAGATTCTGGACTCATACAAAATAATGGATACTTGGACTTTTTGCATGGGAATTGAGAACTTTCTTTGGCTGGTACAGATTTCTGTTATAAGAGGAAGCAGTTTTGAATGCTCAATTCATAGTTTCTAATCTTATGAGCTTCCTGGCATTTAAGTAATATTTTTGACAGTGAGAGCAGTTAAATTATTTAGACATTCAACCCCTCAAGTGTATTTTCTGATTTCTTTCCCTGGATAGCATTAGCTGTAGTCTTTGCTAAGAGATGAGTTAGGTACCCTCGTAAAAGTCAGTTTAATAGCCATCCTGGGAGGTTTAAAAAAGTTGTTTTTTATACCATTGGGAAAACCCTTCCCCCACTTTTTTCATCTGTCAGTTGAATTCTTAAAATGATTGCACTTTAGGACTCAGTTTTTAGGCTAATACTGGCATACATTGAGGCAGATGGAAAACCTCAAAGGGCTTCCAGTAATTCCCAAAGGTCATAGTGTTGCCAGCGCCTCTAAGCCTGGCTACCACCCCACAAGGAGAACTCCCATCCCTTTGCTCTCTTTGGTTCAAATTTGTTGTGGGCAGCAAACCTTAGGGTAGACAAAAGCAAGGTGGGCTTTAAAGAGGAGACCCTTACAGTCACTGTTCCTGTGACTATTGCTGCTGTTCTCCCAGTAACTGCCTTTTCCTTTTGGGGGTTGACACATGGGTGAGAAAAGGTGAAGCCAAGAGAGAAGGCTTCTCATCATTTCGTCTAGCCCACTTGTTCTCTTCATGCCCCTGCTCAGTCTACTCATTTACCAAACTACTTGTTTATGAATCAGAGAATCAACTATGGAGGTTTTTTTGATTTTTGTCATTGTTGTTGTTATTGAGGTTTTTGTTTGTTTGTTTATATGTTAATCAAATAGTTTCGTGGGCTCCACCATCAGCTATTATCCTCTAGGAAGTCTTGAAAATGTGCTCATTTCTTGAGTTATGCTCATGGTGCTTTTGAGAATTATGGGATACCTTTCTCATCCTAACCTTGGAAGTCCTGAGTCCTAAGTCATAGGTCCAGTGGGAATTACAACATGACAAATAAAGCCACAGGTACCAGGGGTTCATGAGCTAAGAGCCAGAGTTTCAAAGAGCCAGAGTTTCAAGGAATGGAAGAACATTTGAATTATCTATAGTCATCCTGTTGTGGGTGCTTTTTTTAGTACCATGATTAAATATATTAGCCTTGTCCTCTTTCATATTGGTTAAGTTGTTGAAAAGGTCTATTTGAGGATGTGATCCCCACTCCTCCTAAAATAAAGATGAGACTAATGAAAAAAAAAGTATACATTGCTTATATAAAGGGGATACCTAAGTAAATTTTTTTTTGTAAATCGTATCTACATTGTTTTTCTTCATAATCATCCATCTTTTTCCATGAGTAGAAACTGGTCTTTGTTTCCTTATCTTCATTTGAGAATTCTTAATTTGAGAATTGTAAACATGTATTTTTTGTTTTTTTTTTTTTTTTTTTTTTTTTTTAAAGATTTTATTTATTTATTTGACAGAGAGAGATCACAAGTAGGCAGAGAGACAGGCAGAGAGAGAGAGAGGAGGAAGCAGGCTCCCTGCTGAGCAGAGAGCCCGATGCGGGACTCGATCCCAGGACTCTGAGATCATGACCTGAGCCGAAGGCAGCGGCTTAACCCACTGAGCCACCCAGGCGCCCGTAAACATGTATTTTGATTCCATTGTCAGTACCAATCCCTAAACTCACATCGTCTCCCACATGTCTCCCACATTAGGAGTCCCTAAGGGAGGGAGGAAATTAAGGAAGAGGTAGCGTTTGAGCCAAGTCTCAAAAATGTGGAAGATAGGGGCGCCTGGGTGGCTCAGTGGGTTAAGCCGCTGCCTTCGGCTCAGGTCATGATCTCAGGGTCTTGGGATCGAGTCCCGCATCGGGCTCTCTGCTCAGCAGGGAGTCTGCTTCCTCCTCTCTCTCTCTGCCTGCCTCTCTGCCTACTTGTGATTTCTCTCTGTCAAATAAATAAATAAAATCTTTAAAAAAAAATGTGGAAGATAATAGGAGTTTAGAGATTGGTATTCCCTCATGTTGGGAGGATATTCCAGATACAGGAAAATGTGAGCAAAGTCAACAGGCATGTTTGAGAAACAGCAGGCGCCACTCCCGTGGGGCCAAAGTGTAGTAGACTCTTTTAAAGAAAAGGGAAGACTAGGTTAGGGGCAGAATGTCAGGAGCTTTGAAGAATTTGTTAGGACTTTTATTCTGTGTGTCATAGTTTTTATAGGGAAATGGACTCAAGAGTTTAAAATAGTAACTTTGTAAATGTAATTGTAGCACCATATCTTAGATAGATAAAGCCTTTTATTTTAATTATATTTCAGAACTTTAGAAACTACATATATGCAGGTGACTGTATCACACAAGACAGATATCTTTAAGGGCTTTCTCCTGACATATACTTGGTGGTCCTGTGAATCTGTGGTAAACTGGTCCTGAGAAAACTGGGATTTGGTACTACTGAAATAAATGATAACCTCATCTTATGGATATTAGCCTGAGCTGCATTATGCCTCTCAGGGTTTGGGGCTGCTTCCTGCTTTAGTTGTTCTGTTTTCTCCTCCTCCTCCTTGTCCCCTTTCTCCAGCCCTCCCCTCTCCCACTAACATACAGGAACTTTGAACTTTATGCTTGAAGGTTTGTGTCATCTTCTATCCCTTTTTGGAACTAGTTGCTTAACCTTATGAGGTTCTCTTTGAAATTGGATTCTGCTGTGTTTTTAGCCACTGATGAAAGTGGCATATTGCTGTCTTTTCACATCTTTATAAAGTTGAAACCATTTGTATGCTTAGTAATTTGTATACTTAATAGAATAAGTAATTATTTATTAATATAATGGCTTACATAAATATAAAACCTTGGAATTTCATAGAGACCTGGTATAATAGTCTCTAACAGATATGGAAAGAAGGTCAAAGATGGGTTGAAAGGACTAGTTTATTTTCATTTCTCACCCATTTTTTTTTAATATTCTTTGAAGGAGGTATTAGAAGGCACAGTTGTCTACAAACAGTATCAAAATTTTGTTTTAACGGTGTTTTCAGCATTTTAAATCTTTCTGGTATTATATGAAGTCTTGATAAATACTGAAAGAGTACTTGGCATAATTGGTTGGGAGTAATGTTTCCAAAAGGATATTTATTTTCAAAAAGCTACTCTGAAATCACATTAGAAACTATTTCAGTATGATACTTTGCTTTAATTTATCCCAGAATTCCTGAAAAGGATTTAGTTTGGTTTAAAAATGAACAGAACTAAAAAAAAAAAAAAAAAAGAACAGAACTCCCCCAATCTGAAATGTATTTATTGAAACCAGATCTCCTCATCTATGGAAAACCTTACTTTCTACTTGATTTAAAAATGATCACTGACAACAGATGCAGCGTGAAAATCCTATGAAGAAAAAAGAAGGAAAAGCCTGTAAACCCACATACATAAAATAATTTGGTAAATATAATAAAGGTAGCATTTCAGACAGAGAGAGGAAAGTTTATTCAGTAAATAATGTTGGGACTAGTGAATATTTATCTAGGAAACAAACTACAAAATTCACAAGTATTAAAGTGGAAGACTGAAAACACCAAAGGTATTAGAAGAAGCCATACACCAAGATATTAGAAGAAACCACTGGAGAATTCTTTTATAAACTGCATGGGAAATGACAGTCTATGTCTGATACATTAATCAGAAGCCATAAAATGATTGGTAACTGTCCACCCATATGAAATTTATAAACTTCTATGTGCCAGAAATCACCAAAATAATTTACCTTAATATATAAAAAGCTCCGGAGCACCTGGGTGGCTCAGTGGGTTAAGCCTCTGCCTTTGGCTCAGGTTATGATCTCAGCGTCCTGGAATCGAGCCCCGCATCGGGCTCTCTGCTCAGTGGGGAGCCTGCTTCCCTCCCTCTCTGCCTGCCTCTCTGCCTACTTGTGATCTCTCTGTCAAATAAATAAATAAAATCTTAAAAAAAAAAAAAAGCTTCAGATTCATTGTAGACAAAAAGTGCTTTCCTAAAAATGTTCCTACAAAGCAGTAAGAAAATCAAAAGCAACCCAATAGAAAAATGGACACAAGTTATGATGTAATGGAGCAAGTTATGATGTAATAGTTCACAGGGAAATACAGATGGCTCTTAAATGTATAAAAAAAGATGCTCAATCTCATTCATATGAGAAATGTAAATTACAATTACATTGAGGTAACAATTTTTAAAAACAGATATGTTTTCTATAAATAAAAAAAGCTTGGTAACAATGGCCTGGCATGGAATTGGGATTTGGGACCACTGCGAAATAAAGGAGAGCCTCTTCATTCAGTTGGATAGAGCTGAGTGAGGCAAAACAATCCTCCTCCACTTTTGGTGGGAGGGTAAGAGGTATTACCTCAGTGGAGGGCAGTTTGCAGGCACCTTCCAAAATTACAAATGCACGTTTGCTTTGACCAGCAGTTCTCCCTGTACGGATTTATTCTAGAGATACAGCTGTACAAGAGTTTCACTGCACCATTATTTGTAATAGCAAAAAATTGAGAGTTACCTAAATACTCACATACAGGGATCAATAAATCAATTGTGCTGGAATTCCATGCAGCTCTTAAAAAGAAGGGAGCCAAGGAGAGAAAATGGCCTGTGTGGTGTTAAACATTATGGTAAAAAAGGGAGAAATTGGGATACATACTAAATTACTTCTGGGTGAATACAAGGGAAATAAATCACATTCATTTTCATGGAGTGAGAACCCGCTAACTGGGGCATCGGTTGGAGGGAGATTTTTGTCACTCTTGTTCTTTTTGTGTTTGGATCATTTGAAGGTATGATCTCTTGAAAAAAGTGAGTTCTAAGAAATAAAGTTTCTTGAGAAAATTGAGCATTAAATAATATTGTTTTAATGTTTTAGTTTATTTGCTTGAAAAGTAGCATTGCTTTAAGGGGGGAAAAGCGGGCCGTTAAAGAGGTAGCATGTGTGTTTAATTTAATTGCCTCTTAAGCAATATTAAAAATCGGTCAGTTGTGATTTGCTGCAAGAATATATTAAAAACCCGTGGGAGACCGATTTCGGAAGTTTGCTTTGAAGTTCTTGAAAAGAAGGGGTTAAAGGTGTGATGCAGGTAAGGAAGGGTTAAGGACATTATGCAAGCTGTTAAGTAAAAAGGAAGTGCATTACAAAATGCTGAGCTCAGGAGTCTGGCTGCCAGCCAAGCCTTTGCTTTCTTCACTACAGCTGAGGGCTTTCGAAGCTTCCCACCAGTGGGTTTGTCTGTACTGTTTAGGAATGCGGCCGCGGTCGCCAGCTGACGTCAGCGCCGCCGGTTCAGCCGCGGGCCAGAGCCGGGGACTGACGGCGCGGGCGGGTGGTGGCGGGGGGCCGGGCCGGGGCGTGGCTTGTGTGTGACTGACAGGGTGGGGGCGAGGCGGCGCGTGTGTGACTGACAGCTAGGACAGGGTGGCGCGCGGGATTGCGGTTTCTCAATGAATACTAAATTATGGTTACTTTCCGTGTGGTAAGGTGAAAGACCAGGCTCTGTATTGCTTCTTTTTAAATAGCAAAAAAACTAAATATTTGTGACTTAGATATCAAATTGTCAGATTTCATGGGCTTTTGTGTTTGTTTTGTTTCTGAGAGAAACAGTAAAAACTGCGGTTATTTTGATGGTGGAGGGACTAGCGAGATGATTTTTTTTTAAAACTTAAAGCCCATTAAATTTCAGAATTGTAGCAGAAAGCAATAGTAAAGGCTCCCAAATGCAGTTCTGTAAAACAGGACACCAAAAAGAAGAAATACCATGTGGAAAATTGCCAAAGTTGGATACAGTTCTATTACAAACACCTTTGGGCATGATAGGTTTGGGTTATTGTTGCTGATACTTAAGCTCTTGAAAAATGGGGACTTTTTCTTGGTGACATCTTGGAAAGATCAGGTTTAGTGCTGCATTTTCTCCACTTACATCCTGTTTTCATGTGGTTAATTTCAATTTTAAAAACATTTGTATTATTCAACCCCCCCCACATTTGTATTTCTTGACTATTAAGTATGTAATTTTGCTTAGTTTAATTAAAGAGTTTTGTTCTTAATGAATATGAGTCAGATTCAAGAATGCCAGTTTATTGACTTTTTGTGATATATGTGGGACTATGAGAGGTGCGGGTGGTCAGCATGGAGTGAAATACAACTTTATAAACAAGGGTCTAAAAGGAGCTGTTAAACATGGTGGAAAGCTTTGTTGTTACTTGACCAGGCTGATAGGGAAATCTGGTTTGAGTGGCTACCAGAATTATCTAGTGTAGTTAATTTAATTGAGTGGCTTTGAGTAACTGTTAAAGGGGCCTGAAATTTACAAGTTTATTATTATGACTTTCATTCAATACAGGAGGTTAGAGCCCCTCCCCCCCCTTTTAAAGTAATCTCTACCCCCAGCATGGGGCTTGAACTTACAACCCCAAGATCAAGAGTCATATGCTCTATCTACTGAGCTAGCCAGGAGCCCCGAGAGGTTTTAGCTTTTCATGAAAGGAAGCCTTATGTATATTTATCCTTCTTGTTAAGAGGCTCCTGCTGCATGATCTTTATCATTTCCTTAGGCACTGATGGCATTCACCTTCTGGAGTCAGTCACTGTGACTTCACCTGTGTGTAGCAGCTCAGCAAAGGCGAAGCAAGCCTGTACACCAGGAGGAAACAAAGCAATAAAAAATCAGGACCTTCCCTGGTGAAAGACAACATACTTAGCCCTAAATTACTCAGAGTCTCAAGTGCTCAGCCTTAAATTGGCAATTCCAGAGAATTTAAGATTGTTCTGAATTTGTGACTAGTATCCTAATAATTTATTTTTCTTTTTAAAGCATCGGGCTACATGTTAAGGACTTGTATATCTTTTGCTGATAATACTAGATCTTTTAGGTCAATATAGACATACAGAAAGCTGTAAAATATTCTTCTACATTCGATCCAAATATTAAGGTTATTTCATATAACACATGGAATATCCATAGGAATATTTGGCATATTTAACATTGCATTTGGAAAGAGGTTATGAATTCTTGCTTAGTCACCAATTATATGACGTCATCCACTCACTTTTTTTTTTTTTTAAGATTTTATTTATTTATTTGACAGAGAGAGAGATCACAAGTAGGTAGAGAGGGGGATGCATGCTTTCTGCCGAGCAGAGAGCCCGATGCGGGGCACGATCCCAGGACCCTGAGATCATGACCTGAGCTGAAGGCAGAGGCTTAACCCGCTGAGCCACCCAGGCATCCCCATCCACTCACTTTTGATCGCACTATGTCTTGGTTTCATCAGAGGGAAATGCTTGATATTAGTTATAGGACTCGGGACAAAAAAGGTTATTATCAAGACATAAAAGTTCTGAGCAATAATACAGTATGGTTGGGTCCCCTAGGCAGCAGAAGAAATGAGTCCTTCATGATCTCCATCTCCTTGCTTGTCTGAAGCACCCAGCACTGTTGTTGGGAGGCCCCTCACTGGGCTGCCCTGTGTTCTGAGAGTGGAACCTGATTACTTTGAGTGTGAATTTATAATTCGAGTTTTCTTCTCTGCTTTTGCAAAAATAATCATTTTTTTCATAGAACCTCTTCAAAATAATGGCAAAATTCTTGTCTTTTCATTGGATGAGTCTGTATTTGGACTTTGTGGAAGAAAAGTATGACCTAGTTAATCAACTGCTTTTTAAGCTCTGTTACTAACTAAGGTGAGCACATTTTAGGTTATAAAGAATATGAGTATGGCAAGGTTTGCTGTGCAGCGGTCTTGATTTTTTTTTTTAAGATTTTATTTATTTATTTGATAGAAACAAGTAGGCAGAGAGGCAGGCTGAGAGAGAGGAGAAAGCAGGCTCAGAGAGAGGAGGAAGCAGGCTCCCTGCCGAGCAGAGAGCCCTATGTGGGGCTCCATCCCAGGACACTGGGATCATGACCTGAGCCGAAGGCAGAGGCTTTAACCCACTGAGCCACCAAGGCGCCCCAGTCTTGATGTTATTGAAGGAGGAACCCCTTAATTGGAAGCTTTTGCCCAAAACTGCAGTATGTTTTTACCACCCCAAATAGTATGATATATTTTAGTGATTTTTCAACCTTTTCTTTAGTAAGAACACTTTAAAATTACTTTTGCATAGTTAACCCATGTTTTAAAAGATATTACCTAGAAACACATTTGCATTTGTAATTACTGTGTGTTACAGTGGGGGAAAAAACCCGGAAGGCATTATAGCAGGCAATACTGAACAGCCTCAAATAACCAATATGACCATACTGAGTTGATTTAATTCCAGCCCACAAGAAAATAAAGTGAAACTGTTGTTAGCCTTGTAGCTTCTCCCTGGGAAAGCTTTTAATTTCTATTGGATGATTTGATATTTGGAACAAAACATCTCGATACTTTATAATTGTTTCCAGTGAACCATAGGGAATTGAGACTGGGACCCTGAGATGAGACTTCGTGATTGAAAGAGGAAAAACCTCACAAAACAAAGTTGAGCTACTTTTCATGCAAGGAAAGAGCTATTGGATAGGTCAGAGTTGCAACTATCATACTTCAGATCTGGCATCTTGTGTATTTGGAGTGGAGTTGGGGGAAAAGCAGCAGTGTGATCCTTTGAAGACTGGCATAATGCTGTGATTTCAGTATATTTCAGGACTTAACTTTATGATCTTTTCCTTTCCTTTCCTCCATATCACGAAACAGTGATATGAAAGCATTTATTATTTTATGTTATTTGAAGCAGCTGGCAGTACATTTGTGTCTTAGTTCTGATTAGTGTTTTAACTATTTGTATATTCCTTTTATGGGTTACTTCTTGGTTTTTATGGAAATGGTATTGTGAGGAGAGCAAGTTAAGCAGTGAAAACAGATTGTTAGAACTGGAAAAGAAGCACGTTGTGCTCGGTTTTCAAAACTCTTCTGTTAATCTCTGTTTTGGTTCCTAAGAGCATTACTCAAGAATCCATCTTCTTGGGGCGCCTGGGTGGCTCAGTGGGTTAAAGCCTCTGCCTTCGGCTCGGGTCATGATCCCAGGGTCTTGGGATCGAGCCCTGCGTTGGGCTCTCTGCTTGGCGGGGACCCTGCTTCCTCCTCTCTCTCTGCCTGCTTCCCTGCCTACTTGTGATCCCTGTCCGTCAAATAAATAAATAAAATCTTTAAAAAAGAATCTGTTTTCATAGGAGTGTCCATATTGAATATTAAATTTAAAATGGTTTATTGCAAATTTCCCCTCTTTGAGACTGGTTTCATATATTGCTTTTTGTTGTTGAAGGTGTTTGTCATTTAAATTTTCTGTTCTCATTCATTCATTCTTCTCTCAGGTACTTTTTGAATAAGTCCTATGTGCCAGATTTTGTCAGATGTTGGTTATATATTGCTAAATAAAAACAGTTCTCTTGCCTGATGGGTCTTGCACTCTGATGGAGATTCGACATAATAAAGAATGTGTGAAAGAAGTTCCTGGTGGGGGGAAGGATCTGATGTGAAAGGAGCCAGCATTGGTTGATGAAGAAGAGGAAGATGAGAGGAGAGTGATGCTGGAATAGGGTAGGAGGAGGGGGCAGGGCAAAATCCAGTAAGGTGTTTTTTTAAGGCATGGTATGGGGAGTAGCTTTTATTCTGAGTATAGTGGCAAGCCATCCCCTGGCTGCTGTGTGGAGAAGAGTTTGGGGAATGCAGGAGTGGAAGCAGGGCATCCAATAGAGAAGAAAAGGTGGTTGCCGGTAAGTTCAGGTGGTATTAGCTTGTGCCGTTGTGGGTTGGTGGAGATAGAAGTGGACAAATCAACAGGGTTTAGTTTTTGCTTTGAATACCTGGGTGGTGCCTGTTTACTGGAGGGGTTTGGTATGGCAAAGTAAGGGTTTAGTTTGGCACCTAAGTTTGAGCAGTTCAGCAGAGAGATACTTTACAATAGGAGACTTCTGTCTTCTCTGTGGAAGGGGAAATAAATGGCAACAACCCCTGAAACGAGGAACGTGGTGTGAAAGAACTCTGCAATGCCCATGAGATAGGATTGGAAGGTAAATCACGTAAGACTGTATGTTTCAGAGGAGTGAGCCCCCAGTACCTATTTTGATTATTGGATTTTGAAGCAGGTGTTTTTGTTTTGTTTTGTTTTTGGCTTATTTTTTAAATTATTTTTCTCCAAGGGATTTTAGGTGAGTAAGGAAGAAGATGTAATACAAGAAAATTCTAAAAGAAATAAAAAATAAAGAATTACAGATCCACTGATTAGTTTATGACAATTAGAAATATTGTACAGGTGTGTTTTTGGAATAGTGTTAAAATCAGGACATCTTCATATTGGATAGAAGATTAAACAGTTGGTGTTTATCATATTTCCCCCCCCTTTCTGTAGAGGATGCTGTTGACCTATTCATGGTAGGTAGGACCTGCCTTTGATTTGTTTTTCTGGTACTACCAAGTATAAACAGACATTCTCTTGTGATTCTTTGTAAAAGCTATTACACCTTTGAGATGGAGCCACTTAAGTTTGTAGCTGTAGAACAGAACAAATAATGCTTCATCTGGCACTTTTTTCTAGGTACTTGAGGTATACCTGATTATATAGATTGGATTGGATTGGGAATGCTGTGTTTATTAGTCCAAGGTAACACTTTACTTTCTCAAAGCTGGGGATATGGCAAATAGGGTTATAGGAAAATAGAACCAAAGACCTCTAGTAACAGAAACAAAGGTGACTCAAATAGTGAAAACTACAATAAAAGTTGAGCCCTTTATTTCTTGCATTATACCAATCCTTTTCTCTGTTTTATTCTATTCAAGCTTTAATCCTCACAAGAAGGCTGTGAAATAGATGGCATTTGGATCCTTACTATATAGGAGGAAACTGGGTTGTAGGGAGGTTATTACTCATTTAAGAAGATAGAGCTAACACATATGAGTTGGGACTTGAACTCAAGTTTGGATTCAAAGCCCATGCTTTCAGCCAGCTGTTCTCTGGTTGGAACAGAACCAACAGTTCTGTGTTTCTGCAGGCTTCTCTGCAGTAATGTGGTACACAGAGAAGTTAATGTGGTGGACCTCAGGTAGGCTTTCATTCTTAGTTCAGAGGCCAAAATGTATCAAATGGAGTCTTTAATATAGAGATAGTATATTATGAAGGTGGTGGTGTCTTAGTGTCTGGCGCAGGAATATTTGGGATAGAAATGCTTGCTGATTCCTGTGTAAGACTATGTTTGTTGTTGCAATGGATAGGAGATGATAACTGGGATTGGCCACATAAAGATTCTGGGCCACATGTCTCTGCAACTCATAAAGCTCACTGAGTTAGAAGGTACTGTCATTAGTCACCTAAAAGCCATCTTTCAGTATGTGTTGTTGAATGAGCTTGAGTAGGTTAATGTGTATACTATATTCTGCCTCAGAAGGAATAATTAGGTCTTTAGAAATTTTGTTCCTCTTTGTCCTCCGCGGCCTCCTGTTTGTTTTAAACAAGGGAGAACTTTAAGGGCAGAAAAGCCTTCATAAAAAATTTACCAATGAAAGGTAATGGGAGCTTAAGTTATTCAAGATAAGCTTATCAGGGCTTGGAATACCAGCAGCCTGATTTTACTGTAAAACCAAAAGCATAGATCATAATCTTTGTCTAACCTTCTTACGTGTGGGTTGGGAAGAGAAGTATGCAGATTGTAGGAATCACTGAGGACAGAAAAGGCAGATATGAGTAGGCTCTCTGCACATGAGCTTATAGAACAAAAGGCATTTCTTTGTTGCTCAGTGAGTCCAGATGCTGGGAAGGAATAAAGAAAAGGAAGCAGAAAGGCTTGGTTCTGACAGTGCTGCTCTACTTGCTCATACCTCATGGAGGCTTTCTCAAGATGTGTTAATTCTGGCTACTCTTGGGATTTTCCTATGAGTGAAACTTCTCTTCATATAGCTTTATCGCCCCCCCCCCCCCCAGCTATGAGACTTCTTGAAATTATTAATAGGAATTTTAGATACTCCAGCAGTAATTTTTAGAAGCCATAGTCTCTGATACTATGCTGCTTTTGATCGTTTCTATTGGGTGATTATATACCTGTCAGAGCTTCTATACTGATTTCCTGGGGGTGTGATAACATACTGTTTCTTGATTCTCTCAGAAGCGATGAGTGACCAGCAGGTTGGCTTTTTAGCCAACTGATGAGGACCTCATGCTAATGAGGTTAAATCAAGAGTTTCATCCTCATACGTCCATACCCAGGGCGGGTATTTAGTGTAGCTTTGCCACCTCCTTTGGCCTCAAGTAGCGCAAAAGCCCTGACCTTGCTGCCTTGCCAGCTACCATGCTTGGATTACAAGACAGAATTAATTGAAAAGATGTATGGTCAAAAACAAGTCAGTTCACTTCTCCAAAGAAGACATGCAGATGGCTAACAGACACATGAAAAAATGTTCATCATCATTAGCCATCAGAGAGATTCAAATCAAAACCACACTGAGATACTTAAACCTGTCAGAATGGCCAAAATCAACAAGACAGTAAACAACAAGTTTTGGAGAGGATGTGGAGAAGGGGGAGCCCTCTTACACTGCTGGTGGGAATGCAGGTTGGTGCAGCCACTCTGGAAAACAGTGTGGAGATTCCTTAAGAAATTAAAAATAGAGCTTCCCTATGACCCTGCAATTGCACTACTGGGTATTTACCCCAAAGATACAGATGTAGTGAAAAGAAGGTCCATCTGTACCCCAATGTTCATAGCAGCAATGGCCACAATTGCCAAGCTGTGGAAAGAGCCCTTCAATGGACGAATGGATGCCCTTCAATGGACGAATGGATAAAAAAGATAGGGGTGCCTGGGTGGCTCAGTAGGTTAAGCCTCTGCCTTCAGCTTGGGTCATGATCTCAGGGTCCTGGGATTGAGCCCTGCATCGGGCTCTCTGCTCAGCGGGGGGAGCCTGCTTCCCCTTCTCTCTCTGCCTGCTGCTCTGTCTACTTGTGATCTCTCTCTCTGTCAAATAAATAAATAAAGTCTTAAAAAAAAAAGATATGGTCCATATATACAATGGAATATTATGCCTCCATCATACCCAACTTTTGTATCAATATGGACGGGACTAGAGGAGATTATCCTGAATGAAATAAGTCAAGCAGAGTTAATTATCATATGGTCTCACCTACTTGTAGAGCATAAGGAATAACATGGAGGACATTAGGAGTAGGAAAGGAAAAGTGAATTGGGGGAAATTGGAGGGGGAGATGAAGCATGGGAGACTGTGTCCTCTGAGAAACAAACTGAGTGTTTGGGAGGGGAGGGAGATGGGGGGCTTAGATGAGCCTGGTGGTGGGTATTAAGGAGGGCACATATTGCATGAACCACTGGGTGTGATGCATAAACAGTGAATCTTGGAACACTGAAAAAATAAGTCAGTTACTACGGCTGGAAAAACGTAAAGCCAATGTAAAAGAACAGAAGTTAAGGGAAGTGAATGGGTGTGGAGGACATGAATGAGAATGATGGATAGAAAAGAGTCAAAGAGATAATACCTACATTTGGTTGTATTAAATGGAATTAGGTTGGAACTGCTGTTGTAGGAATGAAGAGAATAAGGAACTTACTGCGTATCTTTGCTAATGGGTCTTGGTTTGGTATATATTAGCTACATTGAATAGGTATAGAGGATTGCTAAACTAAAATTACTCAACTATGCCAACTGAATGCCAGCTAAGATTGCTTGAATTCAGTTTCCAAAGTTGATTTTTTGAGTATATATTGATCCAAGTTCCAAAAGAAAGTCTTCACATGGATAGGAAAGCTGTTTGTTCTTTTTATATGAATATCTGTCTCAAATATTGTTAGAAGTCAAAGTATTTCTGTTTAGCATTGCTGAACACAGGAACTGGAAAGCCTGTGGAACAGGCTGTAACTGTGGTATGAGTAGAGTCTGAAAGAAAGGAAAAGCAAAAACTAACCAGAAAAGGTCCATGTCAGCATGTGCTTTTCTTAGGTTGTTAACAGTATAATTAGATATTTACCTCTTAAGAGTATACTTTTTTTTAAAAATATTTTATTTATTTATTTGAGAGAGAATGAGTGAGAGAGAGCATGAGAGAGGAGAAGGTCAGAGGGAGAAGCAGACTCCCCAAGGAGCTAGGAGCCTAGTGCGGGACTCGATCCTGGAAGTCCGGGATCATGACCTGAGCCAAAGGCAGTCAATCAACCAACTGAGCCACCCAGGCGCCCAAGAGTATACTTTTTAATTTGTGCAGTTAGGAAGGATTGTCTATTTCTCTACTTAAAAACTGGTATATTCAGAATTTTGAACAGTGGATGGATTATTGACCTGTGAATTTTTGAAGCAGATTGTACCTTTCATAGGTCTTGCTACTTAAGCATCTAAGAAAGTCTTTGAGTCCCACTGTAAACCATTGAGGATATCACAGAAGAGTTGAGGTTTTGTTTTGTTCTGAGAATTTATTTATTTATTTTAGAGAAAGAACAAGCATGTGCATAAGGTGGAGAGGGAGAGAGGGAATCTCAAGCAGTCTCCCTACTGAGTGCAGATCCTGACTCCTGACTTGATCTCACAACCCGAGATCAGGACTTGAGCAGAAACCAAGAGTTGGTCACTTAACTGACTAAGCCACCCAGGCGCCCCAGAGGAATTGAGATTTAAAAAGAAGTTCCTTTGAGGTAACCTAGTCATCCCATTAGTCAAAAAATGAGAAAACTGAGACAATAAGAAATTAAGTGGGTGGTAAAGGACAGAAAGTAGTCAATCAGAATGAAGACTCCAGGCCTTGTCTTGGAGGTCAGTTCTGTTATCAGCATCAATTAGGTGCTTTGAATGTGGATAAAGCTAAAGGTGTAAGAAATGACAAGTGCTTTTATTTATCAGACTCATAATCTATCTGGGGCTTTTGTAAGTGTCAGTATATATATATATTTTATTTTAAAGATTTTATTTATTTTTTGGGAGGGTTGAGAGATTGTATGTGTGAGGAGAAGGGGAGGGGGAAAGAAGGGAAACAATCTCAAGCAAACTTTTGCTGAGTGCAGAGCCCCTTTTAGGAATCTTGGCCTGAGCCAAAAACCAAGAGTTGAACACTTAAGTGACTGAGCCACCCAGGTGCCCTGAAAGTATCAATAATTTTAAAACAAAGAAATGAATGCCAATCTAGTCTATTTTATTTAAATGAAACCTTTTTTATATCTGGCTAGGTGAATGGAGATGGGAAGACACAGAAACAGGTGTTTCAGAGGGAAGTGGTATGGATGGTGATGGAAGTGTGGATGTGATACTTTTTTTTTTTTAAAGATTTTGTTTATGTATTTGACAGAGATCACAAGTAGTCAGAGAGGCAGGCAGAGAGGGAGGGGAAGCAAGCTCCCTGCTGAGCAGAGAGACTGAGCCGAAGGCAGAGGCTTTAACCTATTGAGCCACCCAGGCGCCCCTGGATGTGATACTTTACACAGACAAGTGGAGGGCCTGTTCTGTAAGATGTTACTTTAAATTCTTCTGTGTAAAATACAGCATTATTAGAGAAATAATACCTGATTTACTAAGATACCTTGCTGTTCACATCCATCAGCTGCTGTTTATAATTTAGTTGGTGTAGTTTCCATGCAGATAAGCCCCCCCCCCACCTCAAGAAAGCTATTGTGACGTATAGAATGGAGTTCCTTGCCCTTCATAGTTGATGCTATCAACAGGCCTGAGCTTTTATAGTCACTCGTTAGATTTGGCTGACCAGAGAGTCTACAAAGATTGAAAGATTATTCTGTGATTATCTTTGGGTTGTGTTACTTTCAATGGTATCACCTCTGTTCTAGTTCCCATGAACCACTGCTGTGCTCCGGGCTTGAGATTTAGTTGATTTTCTTTTTCGCTTGTGCTTATATCTACAACATTAAGACATAAACATTAAGCACTTTGCTTCCCATCTTCACAGTCTAGAACTGAGATGTCCAATAAGTTAGCCACTAGCCACACATGGCTATTTAAATTTAAAGTTAAGTAACAGTAAAAGTCCAGTTTCCCAGTTACGCATTTCAAGTGTACAGTAACCCCAGGTAGCTAGCTAGTGACTACTGTACTGAACAGTTCAGGGGTGTAAGAACATTTCCATTGCTGTAGAAAGTCCTATTAGATAGCACTTTTCTCGAGTATCATTCATCATCCATACAATGCAAACCTTTCAGAAAGCCCTTTAGGATGGTGGTACTAAATGGCCATTGCCCCCTGGTTGCATTCATCATGAAAGAGGATTTGCAACAGATAATGGGGATTTTTCCAGGCTGGATTGAGTTAGGTGTACAACTGGGTTGGAAGTAACTATGATTTTATTAATAGATTTTGTTAATAGGTAAATAGATTTTATTAGTGGATTTTATCCATAGAAAATTGCAACCAGAAGATCTAAGTTGAGATCTAGCTCTGCTCCTTACCAGCAGTAGGGACTTGGACTAACCATTTGATGTCTTTGAACTTCGGTTTCTTCAGTTGTGAAATGAGGATCTATTTCATAAGATTCCTGAGAGTGTCAAATGTATTGGAAAGTAGTTGATAAACTGTAAAGTCTCTGTAAGTGTATGGTGTATACATGTATTAGGAACTACGAGTACTAATGGTGTTAATTTGCAGTAGTCATCTTGCTTGGAGGGCATCACACTGAACTGATTGATAAAGAACTAGGAAATAACCACACAAACAAGCCAACATGTGCTTTAGAGATCAGAAAACTACATAATGACATTATAGGGTTGGTTTATGGACCATGTTAAAGTTGAAATGATACTAGTGCCCAGTATTCTTAACAGTATATCTAAAAGTTCTAACAAACATTTCACTTGCTTCTGGACCAAGAAATGACTCATTTAACATCACATGGAAAGAAAGATCACTTACAATAAGGTTTTTAAATGTTCTCTATTCAGAATTTTCTAGTGTTTTTATCAAGATACATCATTTTTCTGATCTCACAGAGAGTTGACACACAGCGTTAGTCATTATCCTTGTTACATAGTATGTCAGACAAATTGCAGCCATGGAATGGGGGCTGCTGGGGTACGGAGTAGGTACCGTGTTGGGAGTTGTTCTTTGGATCAGTCTAGTTAGGTCACTCATTTTTAAGAGGTTGCTAGTTTATTACCTTAGATTGATAGAAATTAAGGACAGGAGGCAACCTTTAAGCGAAGAATACACATAAAATCTTCAGCAAGTGATACTGCTCCAAATCAGATGGTACCACCCAGATGGTAAGTTTCACTTTGTTTATTCCATCCCTGCATTCCACTGTCATTTGGATGGTTATCTATGCATTCAGTGCTGCACAAATTATATAAGCCAATGAGCCTTCTGCCCAGAATCATGAAGTGAAAACAAGAATGTTAGAAACCAAAAACATCTCATATGTTTAAAAGTTCGGCTTTTTGTTTTTATAAAAATTTACCCCGGTCCAGTACTGAATTTTGACCCTAGTGGACAACATTTTATCCCTCAAAAGCACCCTTCTCCATGAATCTTTACTCCCTCCCTACCCCCACTCCCTGCATTCCACAAATGAACTGTTCTTTCTCTGTTTTTAGAATTTTGCTTCTGCCTTTTTTTATTACTAGCCCTTTGTCCTCCATTACTTCCTTCCTTTGGTGATGACAGGTTTTGAAGTAGGCAGGGTGCCTATGAGTTGTTACCTCAAGACTCCAGTTTTGAGGGGCAAGGACTGTCTTGAGAAAGGGAGGAAAATTTGCTGTGCAGGCTCTAATGTCAGGCAAAGGATGGAGGGTGGATATTAGTTTGAGATGGACTGTAATATAAGGAATATCTTTTTCTGTCTTCTGAAGATAAACTGTGTAAGTGTTTTAGCTGAGGCTAGGTAACTACTTTACCAGGCGTGATGTTACAGAGATTAAGATACAGGGCAGAAGGCTTGATTGGGTCCCTTTTTTGGTAATTACTAGTTTGGAGGGAGTTAGGATTGTATATAATGGAAACTTGAGGGCAAATGCAAGGGAGAAAGTCAAGACTTCGAGCATTTCTCCCGAGGTGGGGGAGTGAGAGGGAGCCAGGGCTTAGGCCTGGGCCTTTGCCCAGAGAGAGAGCAGATGCTGATAGGGGCTTTGGCTTTCTCTTCAGACACTTCAAGATCCATTTTCATTCACTGCCTCTAATCTTGAGCTTCATCCCAGCGATTTCTCAGGGTCCTGGGAGCAGGCTTCACTTTGGGATTTGTCCTGACTCTAGTGCCAGTAGCTTATCCATGCTATGAGAGCACTCTCTTTGGGGAGATAGTATAATACTGTGTTTTACGAGTATGGATCCTATAATCATAAGATTGAATCTTGACTCTTCTCTGCAACTTTCAGCAAGTTAATGCTTTTTTGTGCCTCAGTTTCCTCCTCTGTAACTATAAAGAAATATGTGGAAATAATTCCATATTTTATCAACACTCACACGATTGTTAGAAGCACCATTGCTTTACTCTAAGAAAAATACACTGCCCATTTAATTATAACATGTCACATTTCAGGGAGGTTAAAATAGAGAAAAACCTACCTCTTAGGATCATTGTGAGGAGTAAGTTGGTGTTTGCAAAACACACTAGTATTTGATACAAAGTAAGTGTTCCAGATGTTAGGGGTTGTTTACTGTTGAACCTGTTCTGTTTAGAGAAGTTGATTTAGTCATCTAGTCCCTGTTTATGAAGCACTGTGCTTGGAAGACATTGTAGCTCTAGACCACAATCCTTCCTCTTAGGAACCTTATATTCTAGTTTTGGAGAAACTCACAGAAAGAGAGAAATCCTCATACAGCCCCAAAATTTGGAATGTAGTTCTTTGGGAGCAGAGTATAAGGTATAAGACTACCTTACACCTTACGGGGAGAGTCAGGAAAGACTTCATAGAGGCAGTGGCATTTAAGCTTACTTAGGAAGCTTTTAACAGTCAGGCTCACCAGAAAGAGGAGGCCATTACAGGAGGATGGTTCACACAGAGGGAATAGCATGTATAAAGGCATAGAGCATAGAGCTGAGAGGCAGCTCTGACTGCAGAGTTGAGGGTGTGTGTATGGGAGTGGTGTTGGCAGCAGGGTACATCTCAAGAGGTCAGCTCCCCAAGATTGCGAAGGGGCTTGTGTGCCAAGCTAGGGAATCTGAACTTTACGTTCTGTCCAGCAGCAAATGGGCGGATAACTAGGGGTTTTAAGCAGTGGAGGGATGTGAACAGAATAGCTCTTTCCCCCTTCTATGTTGTTACTACACATTCATCCCTTGTGGAAGCAGGATCTGCTCTTTTATTACTCAGCTGTGGAAGTATGGAGGCTGCTTTTAAACCATTCTTTGACACAGGTATCCCTTCTTTGTCACAGTGGGGAAAGCTATTGTTTGCTTTCCAAGGTTATAAAATAATAATATAATGAATTCCTTTTCTCGTAATACTGCTTAAATACAAGCACTGTATTTATCATATTAGGTGCTATTTTCTTTATCATTGAGCTCTTTCACTTTCTATACGCATAAACAAACGCAGTTTTTTCCTGAAACATTTGAGAATGAGTTTCATGGGGATATTTTCTTATGAAACGACCATAGAGACAGTATAGTGGCCAACTGTAAATTTAACACCGATGAAACTTTTAAAGCTAACTTACTCTTTATATTCCAGGTTGTTGTTTTTTTAGTTGATCCAGTAATGTTCTTTATAGGTTGCGCCCCCCGCCCCCTTTCGGTGATAGGATCCAGACTAGAATTAAGTATTGCATTTCGTTCTCTCTGTTTAGCCTCCTTTAATCTGGGATATTTCTAAAGACCCTATCTTTTGTGACAATTGACATTTTATTTTATTTTTTTAAAGATTTTATTTACCTATTTATTTGACAGACAGAGATCACAATGAGGCAGAGAGGCAGGTGCAGAGAGAGGAGGAAGCAGGCTCCCTGCTGAGCAGAGAGCCCCATGCAGGGCTCTATCCCAGGACCCCGGGATCATGACCTGAGGCAAAGGCAGAGGCTTTAACCTGAGCCACCCAGGCGCCCCAGACAATTGACATTATAAAGAATAGAATCTTTCCTCTCTTTCTAATGGGGTATTTCTTACTTGGGTTTTTCATGATTTGATTCAGGTTAGGTATTCCCTGCCATAGTGCTACATACCTAATGTGTCCTCCAAGGATACATTATTGCATCCGGAGGCACATGAAATCCACTGCCCCTCAGTGGTGGTGTTATCTGTGATCATTACTTGGTCAGTGTTTTCCAGGTTCTTCACTATATATTTTTTCCTCTTTGAACTAGAGAGCATTCTGTAAGGAGTATGAACATACCCTGTTCCTCATCAAAATTTCCCCTAGACTTGGCATTTATAGGTGATTCATGCTTGAACTAGTCTTCCCTATAATAGTTGCAAAATGTTTCAATAATCTATATGTATTTTTTAAGTTTGGTGTTTTTTAATAAAAATTCTAGTGCATTTTTTTCTTTTCTAGTAGTAATCCAGCAGCTATTTTAATAAAATTCTTACATTGTTAAACATCGTACATTTACAATGATTCTTTCTGACTCAGTTAATAAAAATGAAATTTGGCGGCTCTTGGCTGGCTCAGTCGGTAGAGCATGCAACTCTTGATCTTGGGGTCATAAATTCAAGTCCCATGTTGGGCCTACAACTTACTTTAAATACGAAAAACAAAAGCAGGATTTTATTGTCCATGCCACGTCTGTCATGTTGAGAATTCCTTTCAGATACTGAAGATGGCCTCTTTAGTTCCTTTGTTACTTGATAATGGCTCCTGGACAGGTTAGGTATGAGCTTGGTAGATTTTAATATTATCATTGGAGGGGACTGGGACCACAGGAGACCTACATTTATAATGTGCAGTATCTAAAGGACTGCTAATTTATGTAGGACTTCCTTAATCTTCTAATTTATTAGTGCTCTAGTTATTTTCCTGAGTAAACCACCATTTTGGTGATTCTCTTAGGCTATTTTATTTTCAAAATTAAAGGGATGCCAGAAATACATGAAGGTTATATAGAATGTAGTCATAGTTCATTAAATGTCTTTCTATTGTTATAACCTCTTTTGCTTCAGTTCGTTGTTTAAAAGGGGCATCACATGTTTGCTTTCTGGATAGCTCTGTGCTTCTTAATGACTATGGCTTGTGCCTCTGACTGTGGCCGACTATGTTACTAGTCACGAGGAGAGGAAGATGAAATACTGTGAAGGATTTACTACTACAGGTCCATTGCTACCATTATAAAACCAATTCTCAGTAATTTGGAGAAAAATTTACTTCATTTCTTGGGTTTGTTTTGTCTATCATTTTGTGTTTTGAGATGGAAGGGAAGATCAACCTCAAGTTAAAAACAACCTGTTTGTGGCTAGAGGGACGGTGAGGTGTTGCTGCTCATTTGAGGTGCAGGCTCTGAGACATTTAGTGAATGCCTACTTTGTATGAAGCACTGCTCCTGCAAGTTAGAGAGAGTGATAAGGTGCTTCTTGACTTAATCAGGTGGCATGATTACTTTTTTTTTTTTTAAGCTGAATAGATAATTTCTTTATTTCTGGTTGGTATGTTTTATTATTTTATTTTTTTCATCATGATAAATTACTCTGCAGTCCCCCTTCACCTATTTCACCCCTCCCCCCATTCACCTTCCCTCTGGTAACCATCAGTTTGTTCTCTGTAGTTAAGAATCTGTTCATAAGTTTGTATCTCTTTTTCCCCTCTTTGCTCACTTGTTTTTCTTAATTCCACATATGAGGAAGATCATATGGTATTTGTCCTTCTCCTATAGACTTACTTTAATTAGCATTATATACTCTAGCTCTGTCCGTGTTGTTGGAAATGGCAAGATTTCATTCTTTTTTTAATAGCTGAATAGTATTCCATTTTATGTATATACATATATGTGTACACACACACATACACACATATTCTTTATCCATTCATCAGTGGATACTTGGGTTGCTTCCATAGTTTGGCTATTGTAAATAATGCTACAATAAACATTAGGGGTATCTTGCTTTTTATTTAAAATTTATTTAAAAAAGCAAATCAAGAAATAAACAGTTGAACTAATGAGCTGATTTTGATTGGAAATGTGTACATTGACATTGTTAATTGTTAATATATATCACAGTTAACTTGTTTCACATGACTTGTAATAATTTTTTCTGTGGTGATGTAATGGAGGAAAATTTTAGATTTCTTGATACATTATAATTAATTACAATGTTTATAAGGTGGTTGAAGAAGAAAATGTAAAGACGAAGGAGAGTGGAAGAGAGATGGGGTCACAATCCGAGGTCCTCGATTTTTCCATTAAAAAGTATTTGTGAGGGGCGCCTGGGTGGCTCAGTGGGATAAGCCGCTGCCTTCGGCTCAGGTCATGATCTCAGGGTCCTGGGATCGAGTCCCACATCGGGCTTTCTGCTCAGCGGGGAGCCTGCTTCCCTCTCTCTCTCTGCCTGCCTCTCTGCCTACTTGTGATCTCTGTCTGTCAAATAAATAAATAAAATCTTTTAAAAAAAAAAAGTAGTTGTGAGTCTAGCATAGCATATAAAGTTAGTTTGAGCATAGAGAATGCAGTGCTCCTACCTGTCTTTTAGATTGGTAGTCTAGATTGCAGTGGCAAGATTGCAGAAACAGGCAGGGAGAGCTCATCCATTAAGGTGAGAGGTAAAGCCTAATTTAGAGAAGGGCTTTGGGAATGCGGGTGAGACAATATATAGGAGAGGGAATGTAGAGGAAAGCATTTGCAAGACCTGCTGTGGCCAGCATAATTGAAATGAAGGAGTCTAACATGGCTTGGAAGTGGTACTGCTCTGATAGGAGATGAATAAGGTTCAGGTGGATAGAAATATGTATTGTACTTATGGAGATAGCTAGTCAACACTTGCGCAGGGAGGACTGGTCATCAGAAGAAAACAGATGAAGATACAGATTTGAGAGCTTGCTCTGTGTTTGTGTGTGTATACCTGTTGTGTGTGTATTTGGTGTGTTCTATAGTACAAGGTGTGGGAATGGATGTTGTTCAGAAGGAGGAAGCCTTATCGGTATTAAGACCTGAGGACAGTTCAAGGACAGAGCCACTCCATTGCTCAGCTCCAGTGGGTAGCAGTTCACATTGTCATTTGTGTGATTGGCACCCCAGGATTTGTGAAGTGGGGCAGATCTGTATAAAGGGCATGTCTTTGTGCATGATCTTTTATGGTAAGGGCAGATACGAAGTCTGAGTCTCCTACTCAGACGTAGGGTCATGAATGATAAGTGAAATGTACTGAGAAAATGTGTTTTGGAAGGTTGATGGAGAGTGATGCCAGTTAATTTGCAGAAACCCAGTTAAAGGGGTTTTATGGAGTACTGTCTGATATTGTAGAAAGGTCAAAGAGAATGAGGCCTGAGAAGGACTTTGTGCTTTTCATTTATGAGATTACTAATTACCTCTAAAGGAACCCCTGGCCATGGAGTGTTTGGAATGGAAGCCAGATTGCAAGGAGTTAACAGTGAGAAGAGGAGAGATTGGAAGCTCCTTGAGGAAGCAACATTATTGTGACTTGATTTTATGAACTATATAACATCATAGAATATTTCTAGATGAGGTAATTTTTAAAAAATAAATTTGTAGAGGTGCCTGGGTGGCTCAGTTGTTTGGGCATCTGCCTTTAGCTCAGGTCATGATCCCAGGGTCCTGGAATTGAGATTGGGTTCTCTGCTTAGCAGGGAGCCTGCTTCTCCCTCTTCCTCTGTCTGCTACTCCCTCTGCTTGTGTTCTCTCTCTCTCTCTCTCTTTCTCTGTCAGATAAGTAAATAAAATCTTAAAGAAAACAAAAGCAAATTTGCATTTTAGGGGCACCTGGGTGACTCCGTCTGTTAAGCATCAGCCTTTGACTCAGGTTCATAATTCCAAGATTCTGCGATCGAAACCGACCCCCCCCTCAAGTGCCCCCACCCCCGCTCAGTGGGGAGCTTGCTTGTCCCTCTTCCTCTGTCCCTCCCCTGCTTGTGTGCTCATTCTCTCTCAAATAATAAAATGTTAAAAAAAAAATCAAAATAAATTTGCATTTTAGGTATTATTTTGAATTGTTGTAGTCATGTTTTTGTAATTTTCCTCATTTTAACACTTTTCTCAATTTTCTTAAAATAGCTTAGAGAATTAGTATTCTCAAGTTTTATTTTCCTCTCTCATTAAATCATACTGATGTAAAATATTATGTTTCCCATCATATCTATAAGGTAGCTTGTGGTATTCTCAGTATACATCTATAGATAACGAATCACTTTTGTAAGACTATACAGTGAATTTTTCAGACCTTTACATCCCTTGGTCTTTCCAATGGAATCAAATCATTTTCTGATCTTGAATGCTTATTTATGTAGTTGAAGGTTGTAGTTAGTAATGATAGCTTACATTTCAAATGAATGTGAATATAGATTTGTGTTGGGGAAATAATACAAGAACTTTAGGAAAAAGGTTTGTTTGAACCAAGACAGTACTAATTTGGGAGTTTATCCTGTACAATTAATACTGGTGTTGTGGCAGGAGGGTTATGCAGGTTTAGAGGGAAGAATCTTATGATTTGCCAGTGATAACTATCATCTTATGATAATTAGTGATTTTTTTTTCTCCTGTATTGCTTAAACTTTTGACAATTTTGACTTTTCAACTACTTTCTTAATTCTCCTGTTAAAGAATAAGACTTAATTAAGAGACAGCATGTAATGATGAGGATATAAAATCAATGCTTGGTTTGCCTGGGAAAAGCTTTGGGTTTCCTTTTTCTGTTTTTGTTACTGTTTTTTAGTCTTTTTGGAGACTTGGCTAAGTCTTTCGTGGCCCCCCCCCCTTTTTTGTGAACTACATTTGCCATTCACAGAACAGAAGCAAATAGCCATTTTTAAAATTCATGTCTTCAAATGTTAATTTGATGCTTTGAGGCATAAATGACCTTTCTAGCCAGCCCAGACTTGTCAAACAAAGGAATGATAGGAACAAGCTGCTGTTTGTTCTAATACAACAGGCTGTTTTTCACAGAGAATTTCAAAACAATTTTGCTTCCTCTTCTCTAAAACATGAAACTTCAGCCTGTGCTAGGTTTGAATTTAGAAAGAATTGTGTACACACAAGTGGTTAAATGGAATCCCAACCACCTGTGCAAAATGAACCATAGGCTTCAGTTTATAGAATCTACAGATGTGTGTAGGAAGTGCATGCCAAGCTTTTCAGCCCAATGTTGGGCTCAAATAGAGTGAATCACTGGGTTCACAGAGTGTTGGAAGGCAGAAAGGAAGACCAAAAACAGTAGGTTAGCTTTTCCTGTTATTCTTGTTGCAAATTAATTGAAATGAGTGAAATGAACTGAGGCAGTGTTGAGGAATGACTGCTGGACTTGGCACCTAAGGACTTCGATTCTCATCACAGCTGGCTAGCTACTAGCCTTGGGCCCTGATGTGTCATCTAACCTTCATGAGTTTCTTGATCTGTCAAATGGAAATAATACTGTTTGTTCAAGTCTATTAACAACTCTATAAGGATGTTTGTTGGGAGATACCTATGATACAGATGTGGAAGTGTAAACCTAAACCTGTTGTATATTTGTCTCAAAAATTGTGACGTTAATTTATCCCCAGTATGTTCTAGATGTTGTCCACTGATACCAACTCCTGTTTTCTGGTTATGTTTTAGGAAGTAGATAAAAAATCTGACTTTTTAAATTTTTCATTGGGTTCTCATGTTCTAAAATAAACGACCAGTAATCAGGAAGCCGACAAAACAAAAAACAGTCTACCTATAAATACAAACCACCCCTTCTTCTGTACACTTATCCCAAATAGTCTAATATCTACTTCTTTCCTTTGAAAGTTTCATACTCTGCATAGAAGACTGGAACACATACTTTGTTTTAGTGGATTGTTAGTTTGATTTTTCTTCTTAGGTATAATGAAAAGGCAATACAGAAGGAAATAGCTCATTTTTTGTCAAGCAATTTTTGGTCATTAACCCAAAGAAGCTTAAAACAGTCCCCATTACATCCTGGAAATTTGTTTTTAAGTTCATACTGCTAGTACTGTAATAACAACAGATTTCTATCAAGTATGTTTTTCTTCTTGCCTTTCATTCCTGTCTAAGCAAGGAATAGAACATTTCTGCATTAATTTATATTTGGGGATTAGGTTTGATTCTTACGGGTAAGAAAATCATTTGGAAGTTTGATAATTCTAGTTAGGAAAAGACTTTCTATTTACAGGAAAGCATATAGTGTGGCATATAGTTCTACTTGAAAAGGGAACATGATCCAAAGTAATAGCTCAGCCTCTTGACCAAGATAATAGGATTGGTTTGTAGACTTAGCTTTACCATTTAGTGGGGGGGGGGGTGGTGGTGGTGGTTGGGAGACAGATGTGAAAAGGAAGGGAAGGTTTTATGAAATCAAATTCTTGTACATTTCACAGGATACTTGAAGCCTTTTACCATGGTTAGGAAACAAATACAACTCGGGTTTTATAATTTATCATGAGCTTCTATATTTTATGAAAATACTGTGCTCTTAAAAATAATTTTAATCTGTGTTTAGTAAATGGTATTTTCCCTTGACATAATTCTATTTCTAGGACCCCAGTATTCAGTTGGAGCAATTCTGTGAAAAGACCCTTGTGCTGGGAACCAGAAGATACCCGTGTTCTGGACAGAGTCCAGCTAGTAACTAGTTGTTTGACCTTGGGTAATTCACTTGATTTCTGTAGACCTTCTGTCATTTGATAAATGATAGAAAATACAAATAATTAAGATGTCTCAAGTACCACTTAAAATCTTACTATATTTGTCCCTGGGGAATGTTATTAAGACCAGTAATGGAACTTAATTTTAGGTATAAATTCAAAATACTGTATTTGTTTTTCCCTTGAAGAGTTTTCATTTGGCCAAATAGATTGATTTAAAGTTTCTGACCACAGCTGCTACAGAAATGTGTGCACAGCTACTGTTTTGGTAAACACAGACTAGTAACCAGATGGTAGTAATACTTTAAAAAGTTAGGCTATATGGGCTGGGAACCATCCAAATGAAATTTTCAGTGTTTTGCCTAGGTGCATTGGATTTAGTACACACTAAATGAGTTTCAGTGTGTTTTATTACTGCAGTGGCTAGAAAGAACAAATAGAGTATTATGTGGAATACAAATAATGCTTATTAAGCTTGCAGTTGATTCCTTCTGATAGATGTTCCAAATTGCTGTCAGACTATATTTACTTACTCATAAACAGATGTGCTTTTGCTTTAAATCAGGATAACTATTGCAAACCTAGTTATGCATATTTTAAACAACTCTTAAGGATTACATTTTAAAATCATTGTTGATTAAATAAGAGGCTGATTTATTATGTTTTCTAAGGTTGTTGGTTTGTGGTGGTTTTAGATGACAACTAAATTTTGTTTTTGAGATGCTGATTAAAGATGGGATATCATCAACTAAAAATTATTTTCTGGCCTGTAGTCGATAATGTATAATTAAGAGGAAGAATTAATTATCGTATTAAAGAAACTTTCATCACTATTTAATGATCACCAAATGAGATGTTGGTAGCAATTTTAGACATCACCCGACCAGTGTCTTAACTAAACAATACGGTGGTAGTAATCTTAATCTTAAATTTTACAGGTTGATAATGTTGGAGAGTATTTTCTCCAATTTTGGTTTTTCTTCCTTACATGTATGCTGTTAGAGTTTATTTGTTAAAATCTTTGCTAGGTAGGTGTCATACTATTCATTAAATATATAAAGCTTCTCTAGCCTCTGATCAGGACATTAGTCAGGTTGTGAACTAACTTATTCATTTTTTTTTTAAGATTTTATTTATTTATTTGACAGACAGAGATCACAGGTAGGCAGAGAGGTAGGCAGAGAGAGGGGGAGGGAAGCAGGCTCCCTGCTGAGCAGAGAGCCTGATGCAGGGCTCTATCCCAGGACCATGAGATCATGACCTGAGCGGAAGGCAGAGGCTTTAACCCACTAAGCCACCCAGGCGCCCCTGAAGTAGCTTATTCTTGCAAGTCTTGGTCACCCTCAACTCTTTTCTGGTTTGATAATTGATTCTCTCTACTTCCGTGGATTGGTTTGTATGCTAGTTCCTACTAATCCCATATTACTTATTTCTGGCATTCATGCCCACTTGCGTTCCTTGCGTTCACAACAAATACTTACTGAGTCATCATTATCATTAGGCATTATGCTGGGACAAATAGGTGACCCTAGTTCTCTGGAACATAACCTCCTAGTGGGAAGGTGAATGCTAAATATATAACAATTGTAAAACTGTGGTTGTGATACAGTGCCCGAACGTAGAGGCCCCTTAATGGTTTCTGCCCTTCAGAGATAGGACTAGTTTGTTTATGATAATATAAAAACAGTATAACTGGCCTGTCTTCCCAGGTTTTAATGATTTTCAACCTGAAATAACCTTGATGGTTTTAATTGTATCAGCCTGCACTCATTTCTACTGCCCGTAATCTAACTTGTGTTTTGCCAGTTGACCAGAAACCATTCTTAGATCTTGCCTTGCTTACCTCTTCTAGCTGAGAGGAAGGGGAAGGATAAGAGTATGAACATATGCATCAAATCGCACACACTCCCAACTACGTTAGCTGCCGTAGAATTACACAAAAAGCAAGCAAAAAAGATACTACAACATAAGGGAAGGGAAGGGAAGGAGAGGCTCTAGGGTTGCTTCAACAGCCACAAGCTTGTAAAAGATACCATGGGGTGAATGGTAATGGACATGCTGTGGTAGATTTATTTTTTGGATTGCTGGAACCTAAATTTCTCCATCTGAGGGAAAATCAATCAATTTTTAATTAAAACAAATTTTTTTAAAAAACGATTTTATGGGTATCTGGGTGGCTCAGTTGGTTGGGCAACTGTCTTCGGCTTAGGTCATGATCCTGGAGTCCTGGGATCCAGTCCTGCATCGGGCTCCCAGCTCCACGGGGAGTCTGCTTCTCCCTCTGACCTTCTATCCTCTCAGACTCTCTCTCACTGTCTCTCTCTCAAATAAATAAATAGAATTTTAAAAAAAGATTTTATTTATTTGACAGAGAGATCACAAGTAGGCAGAGAGACAGGGAGGAAGCAGGCTCCCTGCTGAGCACAGAGCCCGATGCGGGGCTCGATCTCAGGACCCTGAGATCATGACTTGAGCCAAAGGCAGAGGCTTAACCCACTGAGCCACCCAGGTGCGCCCCTCAATCAATCTTTTAAAGTTTCTGACCAGATTTTGAGGCCTCATGTTTTAGAATTCTGGGTAAAAACAAGTGGTTCAATGCCAGTCAATCACTGCGGCCACTGTATCTACATCATATCAACAGACCTAGTACATACAAAACCAAGATGAACTAGCTGCCTTCTGTAACCGAAGGCAGTTTTCGTTAACCAGCGTGGATGATTGATAAAGCTAGCATAACCTTAGTTATTCATCTGAGCATGTTATGTTATAGCAATACTAACCATGGCAAAATGGTCCAGATGATTGTGCCAGTGTGGCACTTTAAATTTTGTTAACACATGCATTAGTTCTTCATCATACATCTAGAATCACCTAGGTTTGACTAGTGTAATACTGCTGTTTAGGGTGCTTCTAAACTGTTGAATATTCTCAGCTTCCTGCTTATTATGAAGGTTAATGAACAAAAGCAATTACAGTCTATAATATGAGGTCTCTAGAGCGTAAGGCTAACCCTATCTCTTCCCCCCTTTTAGAGGCTTCATTCAATGACATGTAGTACCACAATTTATAAGGAAAAAGAAAAAAACTTATCTTTAATATTAATTAATTAAATTAACTTAATATCTTTAATATTTTATATCTTTAATGAGTTGATAAGAGAGGGACTTGCTAGAAATTCGACTTTTAACATAAGTATATAGACTTTCCAGAAAAACAGTAACTCCAATATTCTGGGTTTACTAACAACTGTTAAAAATTTAGCACCTCTATCCCAAGACCCTCTCCCCACTATGGCAACCTAATGTAAAATCATATCTCGGAGTAAAATCAGATCCTGAGCCTGGGATTCAAAGTAAATTGCTGGTAATTACAGGCCAGAAACTTGTCATGTTCGATTATGTTCCTCTGAGTCATGATTTTTTGGTTTTCAGTATTCTGTATGCTACTAATTTGGACCCTCTCCTACAGACAACGCCAAGGAAGAGACCTGATAAAATATCCACGTTTTTCAAGGGGAATAATTTAGAATGATGCTGCTTAAGAGTGCCTAATAACAGAACAAACAGGCAATGAACAGCATATAATTCTGCACATTATGCAGAGACATTAAATATACATATTAGTAAGGTAGCAGATGCTTTCGTTCTGAAATTGACATGTGAAATAGCGGTCTTTCTCTGCAGGGCTCTGCTCTAGCCAGCGCTCCTTCACATGTAATGAATAGCTAATTTCAGTCCTATGGTCCATGGGAGACTGACGGGGAACTGGGAAGAGAAAAGCATTCCAGCTCTAAGAACAGCAGGATGTGCTGATACGTGCTTTTTAATGGAGAAACATTTTAGAACTCTTGGGGGTAAACTCATAAAGAGGGTTGTGCATGTGTTTTTGTATTTAAATTAAGAAATTATTAATACAGTTAGACAACCAGGAGTCTGGCAGCTATATTGCAAAAGGAAAATCAGAATTTGGTGACTGAACTTAAGCTCAGAAATAGCTTGCACTTTTCATAAATTACATGCTAAAACTATACTGCGTTTGAATGGAGCCATTTATTAGAAATAAGCATCTGAAAATGTATTCAGCTTGTTAAAATTTGGGACTAACTTTTAAAACCAGCTCTTTGACAGCTTTCTGCCACATGGCGATTTCCTTGCTGTATAAGATTTCCCTGTGTCCATAATTCATTCATAAATCTATCCATTCAATATCTGTTGAGCATCTGCTGTGTACCATGATGTTGTGGGAGCCCAAAAATGAATAAAATCAACCTCCACCCTCAAGCAGTTTATAGTCTGGTGGAAAGACAGAGTTATAAATGCTGTAACTGAAATGAAAATAAGGAATTTATGTGTGGAGACTTGAGTTTTTAAGCTAGAAGCCTGCTTTTTTATTGTGAAGTATAAAATACATATTGAACAGTACATAAAACATATGTCTGTAGTTGAACAGATACTTATAGAGATGCATTTTATGCATTTTTTATGTTTGCTTCTTTTATTCGGCATTATGGGATTGATCTATATGGTTGCCTGTAGCATATTCATTGCTGTATAATTATTTTATATCTCTACCCTACATTGGGTTCCTTCCAGTTTTGGGGTATCATTAACAATCATGCAAAGAGTTGTTGATTTTGTATCTTGGTAGGTGTGTACAGACAGTTCTCTAGTGCATATATACCTAGCAATGGAAATGTTGAGTCACAGAATGTATATAGTTTCAACTTTGTTAGATAAGGACAAACTATTATTTCTAAGTGATTTGTCCTAGTATAAAAAGACTTTTTGGAGGGATTCCTGATATTAGTGGTGTTTTTTGTTTTTGTTTTGTTGTTGTTGTTTTTAAAGGTTGATTTATTTATTAGAGAGACACCGTGCACATACACAGGCATTCGCTGAGTGGGAGAGGGAGAAGGAGAAAGCGAGTCTTAGGCTGACTCCCTGCTGAATGTAGAGCCCCATGCTGCCAGATCTCACCAACCTGAAATCACCATCTGAACCAAAACCAAGAGTTGGATGCTTAACTGACTGTGTCACCCAGGTTTCCCAATATTGGTGGTTTTCTAAGTTAAGTACTTTCTCATAGATTTTGGTTTTCTTATGAGAATGTTGTAAGGATAATTATATGTAGCCAACATACAGTTCAGAATATTTTTTCTACCCAACTGCTTTGGAGGAGTCTTCTTGAAATAGCAAATCATGACTTAATTTTTTTTTTTTAAGGATTTTATTTATTCATTTGACAGACAGAGATCACAAGCAGGCAGAGAGGCAGGCAGAGAGAGGAGGAAGCAGGCTCCCTGCAGAGCAGAGAGCCCCATGTGGGGCTCAATCCCAGGACCCTGGGATCAGGACCCGAGCTGAAGGCAGAGGCTCTAACCCACTGAGCCACCCAGGTGCCCCCATGAATTAATATTTTACTCTGGGAAATGGAATAGTCTTTGGCAAATTGAAGAGTATGGGAAAGATCTTCGAGACTAGAAGACACGCCACAGTTTTGTTTCATGCTATGAAGAAAAGGCCAGAGAAAAGAGCTAGAGTGTGTTCAGGATACAAAAAGGTTAGAGGTTTTAAAATGTTGACCTCACGTTTTGAAGTGTACTTATATTTTAATCTCTTTTAAAAAGAGGACTGATTTGGTAGGGTACTCTCATTTGAAAAAACTGACAATTCTTTGGCATGAGGCCCAGGTTTCTTTTCAGATTTTGTGTGAAATAGAAAAATGGCAGCCTCCTAGGTTCTAGTCATTGGAGGTGGTGTGGGAAAAGTACTAATTTTTCATATAGTAGGAGACTAGATAATAAGAGGGAGTGGATATTCCATGTAACCAACCCATTACCTTCCCAGACGGAAGAATGTCATGAATATTAGGACAATTAGCAGAGCATTACTTTAAAGATACCAGAGAAATTCAATTTAATTTTTCTTGGCCTCCAAATCCATTAGAAATAGGAATTGTTTTTGTTCTTAAATTATATATAGTGAGTCCCTGCTTTTACAATCTGTATTCCTACTGAAAATCAAGATCACGGAAGCTTTTGACTTCTGCTCCATCGGTATGAAGATTTTTAAAACTGCTTTTAAAAAACCGTTTCCCCCAGGTTTCTCTGAGACCTGAATTTACAGGGTGCTTGGGAGTTTGCTTTTGTCTCCCAGTATAGCAGAACATGTCTGAGCATGAATGTTTGGGATGTTCAGATCCAAAGCTATGCTGGTTGGCTGAATAGGAAGTTTTCTGTTCTATTCAATTCAATCCAGTGAATATTTGGTGCGTGTCAGCCATGTGCCTGGTCCTAGTAGGTACTGGGGATACAAAGATGAATAAAACAGTTTACAGTCCACTGCAACAGACAGGCATATAAACAATTCACTATAGTGTTGTGTGCTAAGAGGCTGTAATAACAATCTGCAGAAGGTACTTTGGTGCATAGAGGATAGAACAAATACTTTTTGTGTGGCAGGTGGTGAAGTTTTTACATAGTAATGATCTTTGACTTTGTGGATGATCAAATTTAAAATAGGTCATAAAGGTGACTGGGACTTTTAGAGGGAGAAGAAGGAGCATATTTACCAGAGGAAATTGCATGAACTGATGAGTTTTTCTTGTTCATCTAGATTATGAATGATCTTTGTGAGATTATGTGTAAAAATTAAAATTTCATGCCAGTTTAGGCTATGATTCCAAGTTTAAGATTTGGTCTTTCCTTCTTTTTTTAAACTCACTGGAATACACTTAGAACATTTGGTAATCCGGCAGACTCACCTTGAACCCCTCCTGAATGTAAAGATAAGTTCAGGGATAGACTCTAGTCAGTCTTCCTTTCTTCATTCAAGAGATACTTAAGGCCAAATCATCTGTGTTCAGAAGAGTATATGGATAATAAACTTAGTCCTAGCTCTATAGGGTGGTGATTTTTAAGACTCCCCCTCCATGTTTCACATGTTTGCAAAACAATTTTTTTGTAAAAAAGTAGTAATAATCTGTACAGTTGAATATAACTATCTGAGAGAAATGAAATAGTGGTGGACATAACCTTACCTAGTTTAGCTCTCACATTTTATAGTAGGAAACTAAGTCCTGATTGGTTAAATGTCTAAAGCCGTGGGCTGGGGTTGGACAAAGAGCAGGTGCCGTGCAAAGCCTCTGACTGTGCAGGCCCAGCCTTTTTGATACGGTTACTATTCATGGTTTCTGTCTGCCATTGTTTGTCACAGATCAGTCTCACATTTACTGCACTCAAGGTTTAGAAAACTTAGCTGATTAAGCTAAATTGGAGACAGTGTAGTATAAATGAGATTGCGTACGTGACCATACAAGGATTGTGCTGGCAGAGGAGAGATGATAGAGTAGCTGGTAGGCAGTCTGAAAGAAACTGTTGAAGGAATTTGGAACCTCAGAAAGGCACATAGAACCTAATCTGATAACACTTAGAGGCAGTAAGACAAAAACATTGAATCAAGTATGGGAGTATGGTGAGAACATTGGTCACGTGGATGTCCGAATAAGCCTATTTTAGCAACAAAGAAAAGGCAAGACAATAGTTGGCCTAGAATTGAATGAGACTAGTCTTGACTTAGGAACTTTGATGTATTCTGAGAAAATCATGTGGTGCCAGGAGAAGTTAGAGAGTAATAGGTAGAATGCAGGATATTTTGACATTATATACTGGTAATGCCATTTGCAAGGGGAATATGCTGGGAAACCTCATTAAATGGTAAAACTGTCATCCTGACCGTCCTTGTAACCAAAGCATCTTTTTCCTCTTTGAGTTCCCATGGCCATTCTGTAAGATTTCTTTTTGGCATTTACATTTAAGAGTATTGATTCCTGGTAAGTGTTCTGTTTCATCCTGGGTTCATCCTCATAATACAGTAGAGTAGTAATTGAGAAAATAGTACCTGTCTTTATAGGATATACCCAGGATTTATTTTCAGTCATGATGGTTTCCCATGCTGAGTCATACAAACTGAGTTTTATAAGAGAAACCTTTTTGTTTGAGTTCTAAACCCAGTATTTAGCATATATAGTTTGCACATTGACTTTTCTTCAGTGTTTAATATTACTGAAAGGTGCACTGCAGAGTATTGTTTATTCGGATTATATAGCTTTTTAAATAATTGTTATTATTTTCTAAGTTACTTTATTGAATTTCCAGACTTTTAATGCTTTTTTTTATTTGATTGTTTTAATAGTCTAGGTTTGAATAAGGCCATTTGTACTATCTCACAACTCTCTTCTGCTTAAGTCATCCCAGTCTGGATCTCAGAAGGTGTTCAGTAGTTGTGGTGATGGTGGTGGTGGTATTTTATATGGGGATTTTGTTGTCATAGTTCCAAGAACCACATTCTTAGCATAGCTGGGACAGATAGTGATGCTGACTGTGCAAAGCTTTGTGGAGCCACTCCATCCTTTCCATACGTTTTACCTCTCTGTATGTAAGTATGGCTATTTTAGGATAGGAACAGATATGAAGCAGTTGTGGGAGGGCAGTCTGAGTGAAATACCTGTCCACTGATTGATCTCTAGGTGTGATTCAGGCAGTAATCAAAAAGGAGGGTTGACGGAAAGTGTGAACAAACATTTACCTCTCTTCCAGTTTAACTGAAAAGGCACAGAGATGGGCTGGGGTGCTGAACATCATGGACTGACTGCTAAGTACTTCACTGGAATGAAAGAACACTTTCCTTTTTAGAAACATCATGTGTTCCAAACTGGTAAACCTCTACTGCTTCTTAGAAGCTCTGAACCTAGTAGCATCCCATAAGCCTCTTGTCTTCTGACATCCTCAGCTTCTTCTTTGTCTTCCTTCTTTCTCTCTGCTGCTCTTCTTGGATTATCTTTTCCACTGACTTTTCCCCCTCCAACAGTTTGATAGTATCAGGTGGGAAGAAAAATGGCAATTTGCTCATTCTGCTATGCCCCATCTATGAAATGGGTATCACTGAAGGCAGGAGACATGGATGGCTGTGGATGGTTTGAGTTTGACTCATCAGCTTTCCCAGAGACTTGAGTATTTTCACTTGAAATGATTTATCATTTGTATGATTTACTAAAAAAAGAAATCATTAGTATCACAAATAAAGGATGCTAAAAAAAGTATGCATTCTACTTGATTGCCACCCTTAACACATTTTCCTTCAGTTTGGTTAATAAAGCCCTCTGACAGTTACAGGCTGCTGTTGGTAGGGTTTTTTATTTTTATTTTTATTTTTTTAATCACTTCCTGGTACTCTAATGGTTAACACTTCTGTGAACTTTAAATATTTGACCTGCATAATCAGCTGATGATTATTGTTGTTACTAATATTTACAAGACTCCAAAGTACTAAGTAGTATAGAAAGCAAATAATACCTTTACCTCATGAACTGAGAAAAAAACTATTCATGAAGGTGATGCTTGAGCCAGGGATAAGCCAGCACTCAAGGGAGAAATAAATAAGGGCAGGGAGGAGGAACCCCAGGAAACTTTGCTTGCCATTGGTCATTTTGGGAACACTTAAGTGGTGAGAAATATTTCTTAGAGCTACCTATAATTTTACTTCATTCAGTTGCGGTGTATTTATTTAAAGATAATGTGGTTTCATGAAGTCTGTTTCCAGGGACTATAGTTTGAAGCTTCTGTTACCTTAAAAGTATGCTGACTCCCTAAGACTGACCAGCTGGCTACTGTGCTTGTTGTCATTGTGATCAATAAAAACTGCTGTGATTTAGGAGTGATTTATCGTGAGTGTTAACTGCTTAAAACTGCAGGGAAGAGGTAGTGTTTGCATTTTGGCTTATGCGCAGTTTGGGAAACTTGAGATTCCTTCCTTAGTCTTTTTAGAAAGCCTGACTAGGAAACTGGCATCAAGGCAGGAATGTTTTAGTTAGATTCAGGAAGTCAGGGTACAAATGTTAGAGTAATTTAGATTGATAGACTAACTAGACTATACGTGTTTTTTTTTTTTTTAATCATAACTGTGCTTCAAATTATAATCCTATTAAGTACATTTTTTAAAAGTTTGTTCCTATTTCAAGAGACCTGTAATAAGTAGAAGTAATAAAACCTTCTGTGGGTTCTTTTTATTTTCTTTTTATTTCTCCAGTGACCTTAATTTCTCAGTTTTATAGTTTTTCAAAAACAAAATTTCACAATGCAATAAAATGCCCCTATGAAAGGAAAGGTGGTTTTAAAAATTCACCTTGGTTACTTTTGTATGCTCTGGGTGTTTGGTGGGAATTTTTTCTTTTGAACTCAGAACTTGACCTTATAGCACAATTAAGTAAATAATTATTTTCATATGAAATCAAGTATTTCTCACTGAGGAAGGATATAATAAACTTAGACTGAACTAATTTACATTTAAAAAATAGTTTGATGCTGACCAGAGTTAGCACTTTATAAGTATACTTTTGATAACTTACAGCTTAGGCTTGTCATAGTGATGGATTTTGGCCAGTCTTCTCTGCTGGAAATAACTATAATTAGGTGTGGCTGTTGAGCCTAGGCCCACTTTAGTGTTTTGTATTTAGTACAAACCAGTTTTTATTATTTTTGGTCACAGAAGTAATTAGAAAGTTGAAGGAAGTGCCTTTATGTTGAATTTTTTATACTGTTATACCGAGGTGTGGTAACTAACCCATGGCATTTACTGTAGGAATCTTTAAAAAAAAAAAAAATCCTATCCTAATATTTGATTTTGAGAGGTTTTTTTTGTTGGTGGTGTGGTTTGTTTGTTTGTTTGTTTGTTTTGTTTTGTTTTGTTTTTTTGGAGAGAGAGAGAGAACATGAGAGAAGAGAGTCAGCGGGAGAAGCAGAGTCCCTGCTGAGCAGAGAGTCTGATGTGGGACTCAGTCCCCGGACTCCAGGATTATGACCTGAGCCAAAGGCAGGTGCCCGATTTTGAGAGCCTTTTATGAATAACTTGTGGCTTTTAGAAAATGAGGTGCATAAAATATTTCAAAATCTGAAGATGTTTTAATCATAATGTGGCATTAACTTTGGTCTGGTAGTAAGGGGGCCAAGAGTATTCAGAATTATGTGCTTTCTGCCCAGGTGGGTTTCTCTTAATTATCTTTTCTAGCATATATAAACTTCTTACTTTTGTAGAGGGAAAAATACTTTATTCCAGAATGGTAATAGAGATAATGGAAACAGCTCTTTTAAATGGAGGAAGGGTAGATTTCTTAATGTAACATTAGACTTTATTAACTAAACTTGCTTTACATTGTAGGCCTTGAATGGGTGACATACTTTCTGCAATTTTTTTTAGAAATGGCTATTTTCTAGGTTTGGAAAATAAAAGTAACCTTTTAAAAAAAGATTTATTAAAAAAAAAGATTTATTTATTTTATATGGTGGGGGGAGGGGCAAAGAAGAGGGAAAGAGAGAATCTCCAGCAGACTCCACTGAGCACCAAGCTGGATGCTGAGATTATGACCTGAGACAAAATCAACAGTTGTACGGTTAACCGGCTAAGCCAGCCAGGTGCCTCAGATGTTACCTTTAAGTTTGGAATTTTATAGAGTGAAAAATTAGAGCACTTAATGAATTATGTTTAGTTGGCAGGCTCTTTTATAAGGTAAAACTTAAAAAGATAAACTTCCTCCTAACCCCTTTTATAATTAAATATATGAAAGAATATAATAGGTGTACGAATTATAAAGCAAAACAATAAATTTGTGTACCCACTAATCACCTTAAAAGTATAATATTACTGGTACCTTTGGAGCCCTTTATATATTCTTCTCGGACGCCTTTACTTTACTTCCTACTTCCTACCTATGAATAATTTCCTTGACTTAATATTTTTTCATTTAATATTCTTCCTATGTCTTTATATACTGTAACTTGAAGTTTTTAGTTTTTCTCCTTCAAAGTAGTACACTTTGAGACTCATCAAAACAGACGTGATTGCATTTTCCCCAGAAATAGGCAATCCTAAACAATCCTAAACAAACAATCCTAAAATATGTATAGAAGCACTAAAAACCTCAAATAGTAAAGCTTTCTTATGAAAGTAAAGCAGAGTTGGAGCCATATCATGGTCCCTGACTTCAGAATTATAGTAATCAAAATAGTATGGTGTTGGCATAAAAGCAGGCACACGGATAAGTTGAGCAGAATTAGAGAGTCCAGAAATAAACCTACATATATGTCAGTTAATGGCAAAGGAGCCACGAAAATGCAGTGGGGAAAGTATGGTCTCTTCAAAAAATGGTGTTGGGAAAACTGGGCAGCCACATGCTAAATAATAAAATACCATACACAAAAATAAAATCTACCAGAGATTTTTGTGTAAGACCTGAAACCATAAAACTAGAAAACATAGGCAGAGTAAGCTCCTTGACATTGGTTTTGGTGATGAGTTTTAGGATCTGACTCCAGAAACAAAAACAACAAAAGCAAAAATAAACAAGTGGGACTATATCAAACTATAAAGCTTTTGCACAGCAAAGGAAATCATTAACAAAATAAAAAAGCGACCTTTTAAAGTGAGAGAAAATATGCAGATAGAATTTTCCGATTTTAAAAATGATAAAAGAATTCATACAATTCAGTAGCAGAAAAAACTGATTAATGGGAAGATGGTATGAATGGACATTTTTTCAAAGAAGACTTAAAAAATGGCTATCAAGTACACAGATCCTCAACATCAGTAATTGCTAGGGAAATGTAAATCAAAACCACAATGAGGTATCACCTCATACCTGTTAAAATAACCATTATCAAAAAGACAAAAATTCTTGGCAAGAATGTGGAGGAGAAAAGGGAACCTTTGTGCATGCACTACTGCTAGGAATGTGATTTAGTGCAGCAACTGTGGAAAACACTGTGGAGGTTAGTAAAAAAATTTTAAAATAGAACTGGTCCAGCAATTCCGCTTCTGGGTATTTTTCCAAAGGAAATGAAAGCTAACTTAAAAAGATTCATATTCATTGAAACACAATTTGTTATAGCCAAGATATCTCTCTCTCTCTCTCTCTCTCACAGACACACACATGGCATATTCAGTCATAAAAGAGAAATCTTGCCATTGATGATAACGAATGAACTTTGAGGGTATTATGCTAAGTGAACTAAGAGAAAATCAAATATTGTATGGTCTCTTCTATGTGTGGAATATAAAAAAGTAAATCGAGCTTATAGATAAAGCATGTGTTGGTAGTTGTTCAGCGGTGGGGGAAGGTGGGGATTGAGCTAAATGGGTGAAGGGGGTGAAAAGGTACAGACCTCTTATAAATTGAAGAGTCACAGGGATGTAATAAGTAACATGTTGCCCGTGACTGGGTATTTTAGAGTTGGTAGGAGAGTAGAATTTAAGAGTTACCATTACAAGGGAAAAAAAAATTATAACTACGTATGGTTAGAATGTTAACTGGACTTACTGTGACGATTGTTTTGTGGTGTATACAAATATTGAATCATTAGGATTTACACCTACACCTGAAACTACTATATGTCAGTTATACCTCAATAAATGAAAGAACAAACTCAGATGGATTGTAGTCCATTCATTTTCACAGCTGTATAATATTGTACCATATGAATATTACTAATCCGCTGCTGATGGATATATAGGTTGCCAGTTTTCTATTACAAAGCTGCTTTGAACATTATTTCATGTCTCTGACGTACAATTGGCCACACATTTCTCTAGAGTCTTCTGCCCTTTCTCTTGATATGGAAAGCCCTGTTAATCTTTAAATTGTAAGATTAGGAATTTATATTAAAGTGGCCTAGAGGATCTTTGTGGCTTAGATATTTGTGACCTGTTTGCTAGGACCTAGGTAATAACCATACTAAGTAACCATATCAAGTTTAGGGGATTTTTTTTTTAACTTTCCTTTTTGAAATAAGTTCAGATTTACAGAAAAGTTGGATAGTACAGAGAATTCCCATTGCTATTTACCTGGCCTCCCCTAATGTTAATGTCTTACGTAACTGCGCTACTTCTATCACAATTTAGTTATTAACATTGGTGCAGTACTTTAAAGTACAGACTTGATTCAGATTTTTCCAGCATTTCTACTAACATCTTTTCTTCTTTGATAATCCAGTCCAGGATACCATAATGTTTTTATTCATTGTGTTTCCTTCATCTCCCCTAATCTGTGACAGTTTATTGGTCTTTCCTTGTCTTTCATGACCCTGCCACTTTTGAAGAGTACTGGGCAGGTGCTTTTGTACAGTGTTCCTCAATTTGAGTTGTTTGATACTTTCCTCATGATTAGATAGAGGCTGTGCATTTTTTGCAAGAATATCACATAAGTAACAGTGTTACAGACTGCATCATTTCAGGTGGGTATGTTGATAGCAACATGACTTATTATTGGTCATGCTAACCTTGATCACTTGCTTAAGGTGATATCGGACTCATTTGTCCACTATAAATTTGTCCTCATATCTCCACAGGTTGGAGATAGATTTTTTTTATTTTATAGAGATTGAGGCCCAGGGCCAGGGAAGGGGCAGAAGAGGAAGAAGGACAGAATCTCATGCTGACTGAGCACAGAACTCAAAACAGATCTCTGTCTCAAGACCCTGAGATGACACCCTGAGCTGAAACCAAGAGTCAGATACTTAATTGACTAAGCCACCCAGGTGCCCCTAAAGCCAAAGGTTTTTTGCTTTTTCATTACAAAAAAATCACTAAACCCCAAGCCACATTCAGGAGGAGGAGAATTAAACTCCACCTATTGGAGGGAGGAGTATCAAAGAATTTGTGGATATATGCTAAAACCACCATGGTTACATATCTGGAGGGGAAATACTTTGAGATTGTGCAAATATATTCTTTTTAAGGCTTTACCCACTAATTTTATCATTGTCAGTGTATCATGCCTGCACCAGATATTGCTGGAGTTGTTCTAAGTATGGTTTTTATTTTCTTCAGTCCTTTTACATTATTAGTTAGAATTCTTCTGTAGAGAAGATGTGTCCCTTTTCCACTTATTTATTTATTCAATAATGTATATCGGTATGGACTCACATGAGTTATATAATCTAGGGTTATTCATTTTGTTGCTCAAACAGTTGCAGCCAGGCTAAGAGAACTCTTTCAGGATGGGACAGTTTGCTCAATTTTGTCTAAGCACTTCCTTTCTGGCACTATTAGTATTTTCTTCTTCCTGGGCTTAGAATCAGCTATTTTTCTAAGAAGCTTTGCTTCCTTTTATTGGAGAATGGTATTTAGAAACCAAGATCTGGTTTTTCTCTTGAAAAAAGATCATAGCTTGGGCCGCGGGGCCGCTCAGTTGTTAAGCGTTAAGCGTCTGCCTTCGGCTCACGTCATGATCCCAGGCTTCTTGGATGGAGTCCCTCATCGGACTCCCTGTCCTGCAGGAAGCCTGCTTCTCCCTCTCCCACTGCTTGTGTTCCCTCTCTCACTGTGTCTTTCTCTGTTGAAGAAATAAATGAAATACTTAAAAAAAAAAAAATCATAGAGCCTTCTTATGATATTAGTGTATGTTTATCTAAAAAGTGATTTTTTTTTCTGAGAGAAAGTGAGATTTGTGTGGTGACTGATAGATAAATAAGTTCACTTTCATTACTGCTGGCAGTAGTGATTAAAGTAATCAGACATGCCGTTACAGCATGTGTTTCTAGTAATGAGAAGTACTTTAAGAATTTACCTTTTTGAGTTTATGGCACTTTTATGGAAAGAAGTACTGTATTTGTTTTCTCTAATTAATCTAATTAATTAATTAATCTGATTAATTTCTCTCATTCTCTCTGTGGGATACAGTTGAGAACAAACGGGGACAAAAGGTGGGCTTTTGAAGCTACCAAGCTAAATCCACCAATTATCAAGACTCAAGATTAAGCACTTGCCTCACAAAAGAAAACCTCAGGCCTTTATTCAGAGGTCATTTACTCTTACTTATACACAGCTCTAAAAACAATGGTTATCTAGTTTCCAAACTCCTAGAGGATGTAAACCAGCATTTTAGAAGAACTTGGCGGGGGTGAAAGTGGGGATGCAACTATTAAGATAAATGGAAGCATGAGAAAGGGGCACCTGATTTCTGCAAGGAAGGAGAGAGAAAAAGAGCCTGAGCGGGCTCTAGGCCAGCGGGGCAGTTGCCCTTAGCTCTTCTTCTAAAGGGCCAGTAACCCTGCTGAGCAAGGCCTTGAGGGCATTATTGGGAGGATGTAGCCTAGTAAATGTTGTTCGTGATGGTAATCTTGAGCCATCAAGCAAGTATGAAATTAGATTTTTTGATACTGTTCAGGGAGTTTAGGAAGTGTTGATACATTTTTGAAAGATTTTCATCAACCTGGTAAAATGAAAATGCTGATTTAGGGAATCAGTCTTTCCTTTCCTCAGTTTTTCCGGCTGAAACTTTTGTTCTGAGAAATTATTAAGAGCCAAAATTTTTGAGCATACAGAACTACTGTTTTAGTGGGGCCACGAGCATGAAAATTGGTTACTCATTTAATCTGATTTTGCCATCGTTTAGTCTTTTAAGGTATCAACTTTTCATTTCTGGTTTTCTCCCTTAAACATACATTATATCATTAAGTATGGCTGTCATTTTTATATCAGGAGAATTCAGTTTCCTAGGAAGATTTAATGTATCAGAGGCATTCTCAAAAAGAAAGAGTGAATACAATTTTTATATATTTATTTCGGAAAAACCCCAAAATTTCTTTGAGGGAGAATCATCAAAGAGAATAAAGTAGGATTCTTTAGTGTTTTAGAAAATAATTTAAGGCTAACATTTCTCTGGCCTGCCTAGATTTTTCATTTTCTTGTTTAACAAAATGCTGAATTTTGATATGTTTTAAAAAAAAAAAAAGGTCAGCTTAGACTTGTACACCTAGTAGACTTGCAGCACTGTCTCCAGAGGAAGAAAGGATTTCTAGGCTCAGAGTAACTCCAGATATCCCCAGTTTGTTTATAACCCCACGTGGAGTTTGGGGTTGCTGGGGAATATAGCTGACCCAGAAGAGATTCTCTTTTTAGCCTTTGCCAAATGGAGTAAAGGATAAGGGAATGAGGGAAGGTACAAATGTGTTTAGCAGAGGTTGAAAGTGTGGAAAGTATTAGAACAAATGTTAAGAGAGGGAGAGAAGTAAAAGGAAAGGACCAGGTAGACTAGTAAAAGATACTAATGCAGCTATCATTTATCATGTCTTTATACCTCTATTTTACAGTCCTAACGTTTGTAGGTTTCTGAAGCAGGGAAATAGGTTTCTGTTTTACAATTTCTCACTACCTTTCTACGTGAAAAAGGCAAATTTATGTCAACCTTAAATAGCAGGCTTCATACTCTTCCGGGAAGTTAGTTTGAATTATGATGAAACATTTGTTAAGCTAATGTATTTGATTTACAAATGTATGGCCATTTGCCTTCGCCTCAAAATTCCAGACTTTGAAAACGGCTGTGTAGTTCATTCCTCAGGTTTTTTGTTTTTGTTTTATACTGTGGCGTTTCATTTCCCAGCATATCCAATATATTTGTATTTTAGGTAGCATTTATAAACCTATTAATTCTGATTGATTAAAGTAGCTTTTATAAACATATTAATTCTGATTGATGAAAGACTAGACCAGGTACCTTTGGAGTGGTCTCTTATGTTGTTGAAGTATTATACTTTTGTCTGCATTTAATATGTGTATTTATGAGGTAATAGAGTTGTCATCAGTCATTGGATCGTATATATGATGTCCTTTTTTGGTCATTATTTTTCTCCTTTAATTCCCATTAAAAACCTCTTCTAGAATTATTCTTGTTTTGTCATTTGATGCCCAGTATTATGTGAGCTGTATGTAAATTTGAAGTCTCCTATTTTTATGAATGGGTAATACAGCCTCTTGAGCCTGAGTAAGTTTGGTTACCTCCAGGTAAGTGGATACTTGTATTCCAGTTGCTTCTAAACTCCTTAAAAATGAACCAAATATACATAGTAAATACAATTAAATTCTTTTTTTAAAAAGATTGTTATTTATTTATTTGACAGAGAGAGATCACAAGTAGGCAGAGAGGCAGGTAGAGAGAGAGGGAGAGAGGAAGCAGGCCTCCTGCTGAGCAGAGAGCCTGATGCGAGACTCGGGACTTGATCTGAGGACCCTGAGATCATGACCTGAGCTGAAGGCAGAGGCTTAACCCACTGAGCCACCCAGGCACCCACAATTAAATTCTTAAAAAAAACCCCAAAAAACCAAGTCCCTGTAAGTCCACTGTAAACCAAAGAAAAAAATAATTTGAGGTGAAAGTCTGGATTTTCATTAGCTGTTTTGAATGTGAGTATACATATTTTCAACGTGAGAGAGAGAGAGTGTGTGTGTATAAAATATAAAGCTTAGAATTTGAGGGTTTGTAAGGAGATCTACTAGGATGCCCTTTAAATAAATAAATGAAGAGAATAGATTTTGAACTCTGAAACACTCAGCATAATATCTCTTGCTCTTTTTTAGGTACTGAAAGGACTCCCCCCCCCCCCCCCAAGTAAGGGACCACTGCTTTAGTCCTTTAGCCTCTTTTTGCAGATAAGAAAATGAGGCCAGTGACTGAAGGTCAAATAGCTAATTAGTGGCAGAGCTGGGATTAAAACTCAAGTCTCTTTCCCAGGTCACTTCTTATTCAATTATACTGACAATCCTTAGGCACATTATTTTGATTCTGAAAAACACATTAATCCACTGTATACATAATTGGTACTTAATTAGCACTCTTAAATATTTGAAGACATTTGGGTTTACATTTCTTATTTAAAATGAATGGTATTCAAAAATTTGGCACAGGAGTTCTGTTTTCTATTTTAAAAATTATTAATTTTTTAAAAAAATCCTAATGTTTGGTAATACAAGATCGTATTATAAGGTTTTTTTTTTTTTAAGATTTTATTTATTTATTTGACAGAGATCACAAGTAGGCAGAGGCAGGCAGAGACAGATGAGGAAACAGACTCCCCGCTGAACAGAGAGCCTGATGTGGGGCTCAATCTCAGGGCCCTGAGATCATGACCTGACCTGAAGGCAGAGGCTTAACCCACTGAACCACCCAGGCACCCCTAGATCACATTATTCATAAACCATTTTATTTAACAGTTATTTGATATTGAGAGGAAAATTGTGGTTGGAACTCTGGGCCAATACCTGTATTTTTCTGATTCTTTCTTTAATGTTAACGAATACTACGTCTCAACAGAAATACTTTCCTCGTCTAAAAGGGAATCTGTCTGTTCATGTGTATTATAAATACTTTGTTTTCAGAAGAAATAAATACAACCAAGTTGTTATTTATAATACTGTATATTTGGGGCGCCTGGGTGGCTCAGTGGGTTTAGCCACTGCCTTCGGCTCAGGTCATGATCTCAGGGTCCTGGGATGGAGTCCCGCATTGGGCTTTCCACTCAGCAGGGAGCCTGCTTCCCTCTCTCTCTCTCTCTCTGCCTGCCTCTCTGCCTACTTGTGATCTCTCTCTGTCAAATAAATAAATAAAATCTTAAAAAAAAATAAAATAAAATACTGTATATTTATTATTAGTGTCACTTTTGTGAGATTTTGAAAAAGTCGCACTTAAACAGGGTAATTATCTATAGTAAGAATTTAATTCTCACTAACTACTCCTTCACATACCCTTCCTGTATGATAAGGCACATAGATCATTTGTTTTCAGACTTTACTCTCTTGCAGCTTTTCATACCAGAGCAATTCCGTATAGAGTATTCAGATTTCATTTAACCTTTCTACTAAATAAAATTTTTATATTTTCATTATTTATTCGCCACTTAAATACCGATCATACGATATATGCCAGGTGCTGTTCTATATACTTAGGCATACCATCAAGATCTTAACAGTCCCTCCTTCATTGGACACTATGTACTGTTCCTTTGTATTATGGAATAGACTCTAGTGCAGGATTTGCATGTTGGACTCTCTCGGGTCTTCTCTCAAATAGATATGTGAGCTTTGCCACTCATGTTTCTAGGATTTGGAGGTAAAATATTGTAAACACTTTCCTTGACCATTATGGGTTGAGAGTGTCTGGTATTCTGGTTCATTGAATATTAATAGATACTTCTAGTTGGGAGAATGCCAGATGAACTTTTAAATCTCAAATTCTGGTGCAGATAACAAAGTTGGTGTGCTTTCTTTTGTATTGCCTTATACGAAGATTGACTTTCAACAATAGGCTTACTTTTCCCAATAAATAATTAGTACTTTAATGGTAGAAGGGAAGTATTGTTGATGAGACATTTCCAGCCTTGAAGCTACTCACATCTGAGTTGTTTTAAACTCTTGGAGAAAAGTGACAAAAAGCCTGTCAATTGGCTCATGTTGATATACGATTCTAAACTCTCAGTTGAGCCTTTACTTGAGCAATCCTACTGCTTTCCTTGAAATACGTGTTTTCTCTTCTTTTTTTCCTTTTTTCCCTTTCTTTTCCTATTGCTGTTCTAGACCTGATACTACCATTCTTCCTTAAAGTTCTAGTAGATTAGGGGCGCCTGGGTGACTCAGTGGTTTAAAGCCTCTGCCTTTGGCTCAGGTCATGATCTTGGGATCCTGGGATCGAGCCCCGCATCAGGTTCTCTGCTCGGCAGGGAGCCTGCTTTCCCCTCTCTCTGCCTGCCTCTTTGCCTACTTGTGATCTCTGTCTGTCAAAATAAATAAATAAATCTTAAAAAATATATATAAAGGTCTAGTAAATAGTGGTGCCTGGCTGGTGCATAGTCTTGGTTTCTGCTCAGGTTGTAATCTTAGGGTTGTGACATTGAGCCCCGAGTTGGGCTCTGTGCTCAGTGCAGAGACTGCTGTATGCTCTCTCTCCCTCTCCCGGCTGTGTTCACACACACTCTCTCTCCCTTTCACTCTCTCTAAAATACATAAATCTTTAAAAAAAGTGAAGTTCTAGTAAATAAAGTTCAGTAGGACTCTGCTTATTATGTAAGTTCTCAGAGCTGTTACCATTCTGAGGTACATTCTCAGTCTCCAGAAGGGTGATGCTGGATGCAACTTAATCCAAACTTGTATGACATTATGGAACACCATCCTCCCATCTTCCCTATCGAGGAGTACCTGTTGATTTATATAGAACTCAGTTTGGGAAATGGGGGTCTGTACTCTTGTTTTTCTTCTTGCTTATTTCTCAGTACAGCTTTGATCTGACTTCTTAGGTATCAATGGCCTAATAATCCAGTGAATTCTCAGAACTGGACCCCATGTGTTATTCATGGATACTTCTCTGGAGCCTTGTACATTACCTGTTACCAAGTGAGGGGATTAGGGAAGTGATTGTTGAATTGTATAGCCACTCATGTTCATAATTAGTGGATGGGAAGGGAAAGAATACTGCCATTTAGGTGGTGAAGGCAGACAAGATGATTTCATGCATTAATTTCATTTCATTTTTAATGGACTTTCATGTTTATTTTTCTATATCTTACAGATTTTGTATAAACTTAACCTATATTTATGCAATCATAGAATTTTTTAGATTAAATTTGGTTCCTAGATATAGAACACAAAAAGCTATCATGCATTAAGAATATCAGTTGTAGGGGTGCCTAGGTGGCTCATTTGGTTAAGTGTCTGCCTTCAGCTCAGGTCATGATCTCTGCATCTGGGATCGAGCCCCATGTCAGGTTCCTGGCTCATCAGGAAGTCTGCTTCTCCCTCTGCCCCTCCCTGCTGCTTATGCTCTCTCTCTCTGTGCCTCTCTGTCTTAAATAAAATCTTAAAAAAGAATATCCGTTGTAGGCAGATGGTTAAAACTTAACATAGGTAAAAATTAAGTGTTTACTTTTATATTGAATTTCAGTGTTTATAAAAATACTCCCCCCATGCCAGTGTGTTACGTATTATACATAACTACAGCAATAACAGTATTTACCCTTTTTTCCTCTCCTTCCCTGGGCCATAACTTCGATGTGCTTTGAGAAGACCCTTGCTTCAACTCTGTGGCAGCCAGGGCAAGTCAAAAGTCTTGTGCGAGTGAGTGTGACAATACCACCCTTTGTCTTTTCATGAATACTCTCCATTACTGCTGTCTACCTTCCTAATTTTCTAGAAATCGTATAATATAATCTATTTTCCTTAATTAATGCAATAGAAAAGAAAAAAGAACAAGAAATAAGATACGAAGCATCTTGCCCATGGGGCAGACATTAGATAATGGCTGAGATTAGAACCAGGAGCCCAGTCTCTCTCTGCCTTGTTTACCTTGAGTGCTGTAATCCATCTTCTTCTCTGGAAAGTGGCTGAATCGCACCAGAGGACTGGGCATCTGTGAGTTTAAGAGAACTTCGGAGTGTCCTGTTGGTAGGCTGGGCCAGACTGTAGGGCAGAGCCTCACTGATGATGACTGTCAGTGTTTATACTTGATGTGTGGTCATTACCAGGCTTCCAGAACATGTGTTGGACATAATTTATATGGCATATTTTTTCCCTCAAGAAGACTGAGAACCTTTTTGATTTTACTAAAAGCACTTTTGTATCTCTTAAATAATTTATATTCACTGTAGAAACTTTAGGGAGAGCACTTCCCCCACACCAAAAAAAAAATCCGTAATCACACTGAGCCAAGATATGAGTAGGAATATCTTAGTAAATTTCATCTGCATTCTGAACAGGTGACTGGTCTCTTTGCTTCTCTTTTATTACTATATACTAAAGGGAAAAAAATGTACTACTTAGCCAAGGTATAAACGCCATCTACTCACTGTTCTTAAAGGCATACACATAGAACAGAGAAGATTTTCTTCTCAGGTGGATCTCCATATACAGGGAAATAACAATACTTAAAGCCCTGGCAAGCCCTCGTGTTCCTTGGGATTCTTTGAAGAGACCAGAAGCTCTAACTTCACTCTGCTCATCAGGCCATAAATTAACTGGGAATGAAAAGCTGTGGTCACTTTTTCTTCCACAATAAGAACTGCAAGTTTCCTTATGGTTGCATCCAACTTTAAATTAGTTTCCAGCTCAGTGACAAGATGGACTTGAACTGTGAAACTAATTTTAAGTACCTTGACATGGAAGGTAAACATTAGAGATAAAAAAGGTGTTATACATTTTGGAAGAGAGATCTTTAAAGGTAGGAGTGAAAAATTGCTTAATGAAACGAGGAAGTTATTTTGAGACAAACTTAAGTCTTCTAATTTTCCTTCTTTCCTCCCGTTTGGAATCAGTTCACATTTTAAGAATGTGTTATATAAAATGTGGACAAATTTTTTTAAAATGATAGTTCCATTAATTTGGAAATATGAATATATTAGAGTAGAATTACTACAATAACAACAACCTTTGTCCATTATTGTAATGGAAATGCTAGCATGCTCCTGGGAGCTTGGCATTTTCAACAGCTTACAAGCTCTCGCCAAAAGTCTAGGGTTTTGGTACACGTTGAATGTGCCAAGCTTCCAGGAGCATTATATTTCCATTACAATCATGATGATAGCAGGCATTCCATACAAGGAATACTTGTGGTGGTTAACATATATTGTCAGTTCTACTCCTTACAGCAGTCCTGGAAGATAGGTATTATTAATCCCTTTTAACAGATGAAAAAAAAAATCAAGGCTAAGTGACTTGTCTGAGGTTATTTAATGCAGATGTGTTTAATTGGAAGGAAATTCTGAAGTACTACCTCACCTGTTATCCTCACATGTTATCCTGTATGTTCTGTTGCCTCTGACTTTTTCATACAGGCAAAAAATATTTTACTAAAGTAGTTGCCACTATTTTTTTCATTAATTGTTTTTTTTTTTTAAGATTTTATTTATTTATTTGACAGAGAGAGATCACAAGTAGGCAGAGAGGCAGGTGGGGGCGGGTGGGAAGCAGGCTTCCTACTGAGCAGAGAGCCCCCGACGTGGGGCTCAATCCCAGGACCCTGGGATCATGACCTGAGCCCAAGGCATAGGCTTTAACCCACTGAGCCACCCAGGCACCCAGTTGGTTGTTTTGAATACACAAAGAATCATCAGTTATGAGGAATCCATGGGACATTGTGAAATGATCTCTTAGTAAAAGTAAATACCCTTTTTAATTTTTAAGTTTTAATTTAGATTTTGAATGAAGGCTTTTCTTAAAAAGTAGGATGTTGTAGTTATAAGTATTAACAATTAGGATAGTAGTACATTTTTTTGTTACACTTGAATTTGTAAAAAAATTTTTTTTTCTTAATGCTGAGATCAATTTAATATCCCATACCTGACTTTGTGGACTGGGGAGCATATAGGTTACATAATAAGCTAGAAATGGTCTACATTCTTTATAATGACAAGGTATATATTCTTTCCTGTTCTGTTTACTTTGTTCACTTAAGTGTATTTTGACTAGAAAAGACTTGTTTAGGCTATAATTCTAATCATATCCATCATTGGTTCCCCAGGCCAGCAGCAGCAGCAGCAGCAGCATCACTTGGGATCATAAAATGGGGCCCAACAATCTCTAGGATAACAAGTTCTCCAGGTGATTCTGATGCACATTTCAATTCGAGAAGCCCCATTCTATATGTCCCACATACCAAGAGCCTAAGAGGATTTGTGCATTCTTTCATCTAACAAATGCTTCTTAAGTTTGCTTCAGGGTAGTCCTCTGTGATGGAAATGCCATAGATCCTGCTGTCTTAGATGATGTCACAGACCTCTGTTGCTAGTTTAATGCAGTGTAAGAGGGGAGTGGACTCTAAATTAGAGATAACTGTTAGTTAAGTTTAAAGTATCCTGGGCTTGGGGCCAAAGCTTTTAGTTATTTGTGACTTTTGCAGGGCAGGGCAAGCACGGCTTGAAGAGCCCCATCACTTCCTTCACTGACACAGTTACAAAGGGCCAGGCTTGTCTGGGAGTTGTTGTGGATCTTTGGGCTACAGAGATAAAAGACAGTGCCCTGCCTCCAAGGGTCTTAAACCTTAACCGGCTTACTGTCTGGATCTGTTAGCTTGCCTCCTTTCATCCCTTTAGATCATTTATGTGTTGGTGTGGAGAGTTTTTACATGTGCATATTTATCACTTAGGTTATAGAAACCCATGTTCCTAATAGTTTTTCAGAGCCCTCCTTATTAATTCAGAGTGTCTTTTACTGCTACCTCTCAGAGACAACCTCAGCTTGTAAAAAGGGGAGTATGATCATAGCCTACTTTGCAGGATGGTTGCGAGAGCTAAGTGTGTCCTAGTCTGGGCCTTGGGCATTAGGAATTGGGTTAGGGCCAAGATGTGGGGGCTCATGCTGGGATTGAGGGCTTGGGCCCAGAGCTTCAGGGTGTGGGTGGAGAATTTTGACCACTGAAGCTTGCGTTCTCCCCTCCTTGTTCTGAGTACACTTTTTCTCCTTAGCTCTTGGCTCTGGTAAACAGAATTAGTCTCTAGAGTTTCCCCTTTACCTTCCTCTCCTAAAGCAAACAACCAAGCATTTCTAAAGGTTGTTTGGCTGTAAGCAACAACAGGAAATAGGTGAAAAGGATATTCTGTCCTCTCCTTGATCCCTGGACCTTGGGAAGTAAGACAAAGGTGTGTAGAGGTGCTAAGAGTTGGTGTTTGGACACCAAAGAGCTCTAATAAACTTAATTTGTACTTCTGAAGTTGAAGACCCAGGTGAGAGACCATGTGGGGGAGGGGAAGATGAGGAATCACTGAATGGTAGGGGTGGCATTTAGGAGTTGGGGGCTATGCAGATGGAGCAAGGGAGCTGGTCTGATCTGGCCTTTAAGAAGGGTGGAAGGCTAGAACTACTTTGCTTGTATTAGAAAAGGTTGGGACCCAAGAAAGTAGAATTTAGAAGATAGGACAAATAATGAAAATTCCTAAGCACTGTGCAACTTTATAGTTGTGCAGATAAGTCAAATTCTGCCTAATTTTGTTTATACCCCTTCCCATCCCTCCCATTCTGAGGCTAGACAGTGTTTGCTTCCCTAAAATATACATGTTAAGATACAGAAATGCATTCTGGAAAATTAGTTCTGCCCTTCAAGATTTGGCAGGACAAGGAATGATGTGTTGGTTTTTTGTTTTTTGTTTTCGTTTTTTTTTTTTTTTAAATTCAGTGCATTCTCTTTAAACTAATGCTCCTTCTAGGTGCTTATTGCAGGTAGCTAAATTAATGGTAAGTGTTTTTTCTTTAGAAATAATTTTAAATAACTATTGCCATTCATATCTAATAACACAGTTATTGTGATCATATGAATCCTTATATGAAATGGTGCAAGAATATACATTAACTAGAAAATAAAAGCGATGCTGAACAGAATGCCGCTGGGAGCTTTTGGTTGGACCCATCCAGTGCACGCTCCGTAAATTTTTATGTTGTTTATATGGTGTGCTGTGGGTTACAGTCTGGTCTTTGCATTAATTTGCCATTGTCTTTCTCTCAAATATTAATGAGGTGTAGGAGTGATTCCATCCCAGATAGACATTTTTAAGGTGAACTTAAAAATAAAGCTTTTCCTTTAAAAAATAATTTTTGTGGAAGACGGAAACTGCTTCATTAGTGATTGCCGGCAAAATCTCCTAATGTCTTTCTATAAGCTGTTTAAGCTTAGTATTAGAAATGAGGGCTAGAGAATTTAATTAGCCAGCTTAGAGGATGCAGTCTCTCTAATTTAGGATTTCCCTTTGAGAAAATTATGTAGTTGTAGAAGGAATATCATACTTTAGACAAGTCAGTTTTTGAGTTGTTTAGTGCCGCCATCTTGGGCTCTCCATCACATCTGTGTCACCGATCAGGAAATTGTGCTTGATTTGAATTAGATTTTTTTGTTTTTAAATTGATAATTGCAACATGGCATGTTGTTGGGTTGTGTGCGGTATTTATCAGACTTAGGAAAGGTGAAAGTTAGGTGTTTGGAGGCAATGATTAACTCATCCGTTTTACCAAGGGGACACATAATCAGCTATTAGTTACTCTGCATTTAGCCAATATAATGGGTTTAGTCAACCAGTGAATACTTTGTTATGCGAGTGTTAAATGTTAACACTTTTGCATTTTTAGACTTAGCTTAAAAAAAATAATAATACAGAAAAACCTCTCATAACCCTTACCACCCTTTCAGCCATAACATTACATTGCCTTGGTTTCTGCCTTTTAATTTCCCCAGGGGTTCTTTTTATTTAGGAAAAGGGTGAAAGATGTATTTGTGTAAGTACTACACCAGTGCTTCTGTCAAATCCTTTTCAACAAAGAATATGTTACTTGAGCGCCTCATGCACAGGGTGCATATTTTTCTGAAAGAAGTAGTTTTTAGTGTGTGTTTATTTCATGTCTGCCAGTTTATTTTTGCTTAGAAATTTTCTAATGCTTTGCATTTGTTGCCATTTTTCGGTTAACTGAATGTATGTATGTATGTATGTATATACACACACATACACACATACAAAATAGCCAAACTTTAGAAATTCTTTGTGTATTTTAAAGCAGTTGTCTTTTCAGTCTGGTGTCACACCTCTCCTAGTCCCCTTTAAAATGCTGCGGAGATCCAAATTTAGATAGGAAAATCAGTTTTCAGGGAAAGTTCATTTTAGAATATCAGTGATGGAGTAAATATTTGCTTTCTAGAAACTTTAATTAATCCTTGTTAATGTGAGATTAATGTAGATGATATGAATATGTGTTCGTGGGTGAGAAATTTGCCCCTTAAGTGTTTCTCTGCTGAGTCTAACTCACTACTGACCAGGTGCAAGTAATGCCATTGAAAAATGATTTGATGAAGAGTATTTTTTTTTTTTCCATTTCTTAGCAGCACATTATAATTGCAGTTTTTGGTCTTTCTGATTCATTTTTAATGATTGAGGATCCCACATCTCCTTTGCTTATGAGGATTATGCCTATTACTGTTTGAAATTAAAGCTGAGAAAAAAAAACCTATTCACCAAATAACAGTAATAAAGTTGTTAACATACCTTTAATAATAAAGAATATACCTTTATGAACAAAATAACTGTAGCCCCCAAACAAAAGATATTTTAGTGGAAGAGGTGTCTTTGTATTACATTTTTTGAAAATCTTCATAATGTCTGTCTTTGTGGAAAGAGCTGGATTTTCCTGTCTCTGTGTTCATTTTGTTGTGATATCACACATCCTGTAGCCTCTGGAAAATTAAATGTACGCTTGGGAGGGAGAGTTTAAAAGGTCAGTGACGTCTAGGTAGAATTATGAGGAAAAAATGATCTTTAAGAACCCATGAAAGAGTTTTGGGGATCCTGTGGGTATATCCTGACCACATTTTGAGAATCGCTGCATTATAACATTGTAGAAATGTGTATGGGTACTAAAACAAAATAAATCTCTCCCCTGTTGTTTTCTGTTTTCTCTGTGTATAAAGTAATGCTCATGCACAAAATTAACTGTGTGCTGGTGGAACTTCATTGAAAAATGGGGAAGGAAAGCTGAATTAAACAAAGGTGTAACTGACTCTGAAGATGTTTGGTTTTGTTGTCAAACGGCAGTGATCCCTCTAGTGTCATCCGGCTCACTTACCTCAGACATTTTCAGTGGCCACGCTTATGTCACAAGCCATTTCTCACGCGAGACCTCCAGCCCCCCTCCAAGATTCCAGTAGCAAAGATTAAAAAAAAAAAAAGTGTTGTACATGAAGGGAATGTGTCCTACACCCCTCCTCTGCTCTCCAGCTGGGAAGGGAAGGAAAGAGAAATAAAATTTAATGAGCACTTTTACTATGTGCCAGGTGCTTTACATCTGTTATTTCATTTAAATCCTCAAAACAACCCGAGGAGGTGGTTCTAGCTACATTTTGCAAATGAATAGAGGAAGACTCAGAGAGGTTAAATAACATGTCCAGAGCACACAGCATTTAAGTGAGAGAGCTTGGCGGGAATCAAAATGCCTCTAACTACCAAAGCTTCTACAGTGCCGTGCCTTGATTTTTGCTTTGTTTTTCTTTGGTCCAGAGATTGAGAATATGGATACAAATGTTTTTGGGGCTCACTGATAAAACCTGGTGGTGATGAGACAATTTGCCCTGTGAGGTTTGCTCTTATGGGATAACTGTCTTTGACAGATTGTATTTTGGAAAGTCAAGTAAATACGTTTAAGATAAAAAACATTAAAAAAGGTTCATGTAATTTTTTTTTACATATTTTTACATAAGAAAAGGTTTATGTAATTTTTTTAAAAGATTTTTATTTATTTATTTGACAGAGAGAGATCACAAGCAGGCAGAGAGGCAGGCAGAGAGAGAGAGAGAAGAGGAAGCAGGCTCCCTGCTGAGCAGAGAGTCTGATGTGGGGCTCGATCCCAGGACCCTGAGATCATGACCAGAGCCGAAGGCAGCGGCCCAACCACTGAGCCACCCAGGCGCCCCGGTTTATGTAATTTTTTTCAGTTTTAGTTCTTTGAAAATTAATTGCCCATGTTTTACTACGAAGTGCAGAATTGCCCCTTTCTTTGTCTTCATTTCTGTCATACAGAACAGTTAACTATACCAGAAAGAGATTTTGTATTTGTGAATCTACAACAGTGGGTCATCAAAGTTTACCTGAACTCCAGAAAGGCAAAATCCATTTTTAGGAGCATTATTTTGTTTCAGAAACCCAAGAGACAAGACCAGCTGTGGGTAGGGAGTAAGGGCTGGAGGAAAGATGGCTTATGTAGCTGTCTAGGCATTGTTGAGGGAGGAGTATTCTTGTTTCCTCTGTGGGTGCTCTGGCATGATTTAATACCAGCTGAGAGTAAGTTGGGATTTCAAAGGTTTCTCAAATCAGGAGGACCACACAATCCTAAAAGGAGGCCTGATGAAATTCCTGCATACTGACTTAGTATTGCATAGTCTTATAAAATAACATACCAGCTCTTACTTACGTGTATGTAATTTTCCTTTATTTAAAGTGAAGTCAATCACCTCTGGCAACATCACGTATCCTAACCTAAAGGTAAAATGGGGGAGCCCCCATACAAATAACCCCAGAGTATTGAATAGCTGCCACAAAACTAGTCAAATTAGAGGCACAGCTGGCCTGAGGGCAAAGAATTTTCTATGAAAAAGACTAACTGTATGGGAGAGGAGATCTTGTGATGGCTGACAGTGGAAAAAAGTAACAAAAAGCCCACTTAAAAAAATACTGTCTCCTGCAGATGCCTGTTATAGGGAGTGTTGCCCCCGTCACTTGGTAACACCAGATGGTCAGCTGATTAGGGTGGCAAGGTAGAACTTAAGACATTAGGAAATCTTTCTAAGAAAAATGGTTGGAATTTTTAAAGGAGTTTGGATACTTGAAAGATGTCTAGAATTGCTTAGAAAATGAACATTCATGAAATATCTTAATCTTTGGGGTGCCTGGGTGACTCAGTGGGTTAAAGCCTCTGCCTTTGGCTCAGGTCATGATCCCAGGGTCCTGGGATCCAGCCACATCGGGCTCTCTGTGCAGTGGGGAGGCTACTTCCCCCTTTCTCTCTGCCTGCCTCTCTGCCTAGTTGTGATCTCTCTCTCTCTCTGTGTCAAATAAATAAGTAAAATCTTTAAAAAAATTTTAATCTTTGATGATATCAGATTAAGTTTTACTCTGTAAGACATGTATATGTTTATATGTGTGCTCGCACATATCCCCTTGAATTAAATTGGCAGTCACAATATTCTATAATTTACTTTTTAAAAGACTGTATGAGATTAATAAATATTTGTTGTAATGAAGCTGAATAATAACTTTTACCTTTGGCATCATTTCATGATAGCAGCATTCAATATAGTTTACTTCTTTCTAACTTAACATCTGAAACAGTTTTTCTGTAAAACTATGTGAAGGATTCATCACTTTTCTTAAGGGGCTCTTCTTTGGTAGTTAAATCAGCCTGTTTTGAAGCACCTGTTAAGTTATCCCCTTACAGACTAAATACTAACTAGTCTGGATCTTGGATCTTCAATTGTCTTGACTTTGCCTGTGATTGGAGAAGTTCTCCAATATTACTTTCATGGAGAGACAAAGATGTTGACTTTGGTGGACTAGGAAAGATGATAAGCTGGGAAGGGTCAATTTTATAAATGGTCAATTTATGATAAATCTTTCCCCATAGTGATTACTGGTTTCTTTGTACACTATATGTATGTTACGGGTGGAAAATACTGAGATCCCTTGCACTAAACGTACAGAATATACTTGAGAACTTTTTGAATTGTCTTGTACGATCCACTATTTGTTTTATCTATCTTAATCTGTGCCTGTCCTGTGGATTTTAAATTACTGTATGCTTATAGTACGTCTGCTATATAACAAGGTAAGTTTCCCTTATTATTCTTCACCTTTGAAATTTTCTTGGGTGTTTACTTTTTCTGCGACATTCCTTATGGGGAAAAAATCATTAAAAATTTTTAAAAATACGATTTTAGCATCACTGCGTATCTTTAATTCTTGTTTTCAAAAAACTTCTTGACTGAAAGAGGTAAAGGAGACTGGAATACTCATTCTGAAACAGATAATCCCTTTGTAAGAAAAACAAAATATATCATATTACAATAAATTTCTTGTCATGAAGTTTAATAGTAACTTTAGGGATTGTTCTTTTTAAATTTATTAATTTGGTAACGATTATTACCACAGGTTTCTCTTTCCACTATGTTACTATATATGAATTAGTAGGATGAAATTATATTACTCTGAAAGATTTTTTTGAGAAGTGAGTACTCTCTGGCCTGATTATCATCCCTTGGGGAAGATAGTAAGTAGGGTTCAGGTGCCCCCCCCCCCCCGACCTGTGAATCTTAGGCATCATCTGGCTGTCATTGTCATGTTCTATGTCTGCCATCCCTCTCAGGTTCCAAACCCACATGGTAAAAATCTTTCTCTTTGTGAATGAAGATGGTGATCTGCTCAGTGAACTTTAGTCAAGTAGCATAGATAGTGGAAAGCTGAAAGAGAGCCAGAGGCTTCCTTTTGGAGCTTAGGTTTCTGTCAGGTACCCAAAATCTTGAGGTAGATCAGTGTCCAGAAGTTTCCCCAAGTGACCTCCTTTAGTCCTTACCTCTGAATTTGGCTATCAGAGAAAGAGGTGAAACTAAGGGGAAGTCCCTCCCCCCTCCCCCAAATTTAGGATTAGCTTTCTAAGTATTTATAGAAACGTAAAGAGGAAGTTTTGTCCACCGGCCACACAGGCCAGGACTGACTGCTGGCAGTGTGGTGGGAGGCAATTTTCAGAAGTCTGTGAGCTCTTTCTATGGCTATCCAAGGGTTGGCGGGGGAGGTTGTTGTGTGTGGGGGGTGAATGTCCCGTTTCTGGACCATTATAAGCAGTGGCCACATGGCCTGTTGGTCAGGGAGGATGTGGAGGATTTGTGTGTTGTTCTAAGTTTAAGTTGCGAAGCCCCTTTCCATTTGGCGATTTTGTATGCTCGTGTGCGCGCATATTTGCATTGGTGTGTGTGAGCCTATTTAACAAACTTACATGTGTATCAGCTTATTGTGAGTTACTTAGACTGTGGTATGTATGAGATCTGATGGGCTTTGCAGTTCCACCAGTAGACATTGCTAATGGACATTGCTGTATTGGGGCATATGTCATGCATGTTACATAAAGGATTATTAAATAAACAAATTTATCCTATCAATGTGTGTGAAAAATCCACCCCAGAGTTGAATTTTTGGTTGGAGGATGCTTGTGTCTGCCTGGAATAAAGGTGGAGGGAAGGGAGAGTTTGTTCAGTAGAAAACCAAGCTGGCCTACTCTACTTGGAAAAGTTTAAAAAAGAAAAGGAAGAAAACCACTGATTTTTGTCTGGTATACCACAGTTTTGGAGTAATTATGGCTTATTAGTGCTGTGAACTAACAACTTCCTGTAGGTGTGATGGCGGTATATTGCTATAAGTGGTTTTGTATGGCTATGTCAAATACTTCAGCATGTCTGTTGAATACCATTTCTTTTTTTACCTGTAAGATGTGAAGAAGGGGAGGTGCGGAGGATGTTTGAGTGGCCTGAATGTTTTTACTTGAAAATAAAAACTGTCATTTTTTTTTTCTTGGAGCTGTCAAGTACTACGCATTTCAAAGAATTAGAAATCCTTTATAACATCTGAAGGCAGCAGCTAAACTCTCTCTTCCCTTCTCTCACATAGGTTTCCACTTGAGTGGCACAGTGACAGAACCTGCAATACAATCGGAGCCAGAAACTGTTTGCAACGTGGCCATCAGCTTTGATCGTTGCAAGATTACCTCAGTGACCTGCAGCTGTGGAAACAAGGACATATTTTATTGTGCTCATGTTGTGGCACTGTCTTTATACCGCATCCGCAAGCCAGATCAGGTCAAACTGCATCTTCCCATTTCAGAGACTCTCTTTCAAATGAATAGAGACCAACTACAGAAGTTTGTACAGTATTTGATCACAGTGCACCACACAGAAGTTTTGCCAACTGCTCAGAAATTAGCAGATGAAATTCTTTCCCAGAATTCAGAAATCAACCAAGTTCACGGTGAGTTATAGACATTCATTCTGTAGAGTTCTTCTCTTATTCTGTTTCATTTATAAATTCAGTTCTTCTGCATAAAAATGAATTAAATGTGATTTTAGGTCATCAGCATTGCTCTTAAGTAGCCAAGAGAGATTTAAAAAAAAATTAAATTATTTTTATTACTGAAATAAAGTTGACATACTTAGATTTTTAAGTTTAGTTTTGCATCCTAAAATATTTCTTTTGAAGTGTTTTGTGTATTCTACTAGATACCAAGCCTTTTGTGCTCAGAAAATTTCTCATTTATTGAAATTTGTCTCTTATACTTTTTCATTTAGGAAAATTTCATCAGATACTAGATACTCGTTACAGGAAACACAGACTTAGGTCATTTAATTCACTTTTGTCAGCTTTTATCAGTAAACTGACTTGCACATACTCCAATTTTTTTTTCCTTTTCTTTTAAATTTTATTTTCTAAAGCTGGACATTTCTCTCTCTCTCTCTCTCTCTTTTTTTCCTTTCCTTCTTTCCTTCCTTCCTCTCTCACTCTTTCTCTTTTCTCTCCCTTTCCTCCCTTTCTCCCTCTGTTCCTTCCATCCTTTTTTTTAGTTGGCGGGGGCAGGGGCGGGATGGGGGGAGTGTTAGGCCGAGATAGAGGGAGAGACTTTTAAGTAGACTCCATGCCCAGCACACAGCCTGACCTGGGGCTTGATCTCACAACCCTGAGATCATGCTCTTAGTTGAAATCAAGAGTCAGACACTTAACTAAGCCACCTAGGCACTCCCAAAGCAGGACATTTCTGACAGGATGCCTCATAGTAAGAAAATAACTTACAATTATTCTTAGAAAAATATTACAACTTGTTCAGAGAGAATTTAGGAAATGACTATCATTGTATATAAGAAATTTCAAAAAATTTTTTTTGTATTTTTATAAGTGGAACGTTATCTCATTTATTTGTAAACACATTTATCAGCTGCTTATTTTGTGCATCACAAATATGTTGACTTACAAGAATATATGTGCAACTTGTCAGAACTACACCCACCGCCTATTTCATAGGGTACGTTAACACAGGATAAATAATACAGTTAAATTATAGGTTGCTGTGCTTTAAAAATATTTAGACATAATTTTTAAAATATTCAAAAATACATCAAAGAATGTAACATAGTCTTGACTAAGCAGCTCTTGGGCCTATCATTTTTACATTTCTTTACATTTTACATTTCTTTGGTTATATTGATGAGATATAGGACCAGTCTCTTAACTCTATTCTTTTAGGTTTCTTCAGAGTCATTAATTTTGGTGAATATAAATGTTTAAGGAAAGTAAGTTTTAAGATTATTTCTTGAAAACTTTTAAAATTGTGAGATAAAACATATAGAAAAGTGCATAAAATATGAATGTGTAGATTAATAAAGTGAACACCAACACACAGGTTCCAAATAGACTATTCCCAGCACTAGAGAGGGTTCCATATAGCCCCTCTCTTTCACAAGCTCCTTTCTCTTCCCCATGGCAGCCACTGCCTGGTTTTTATGGTAGTCATCTGTGGTGGTTTGTGTTTTGTTGTTGACATCATTAAATACTAGTTTCAGTTTTATTGACTTTCATTCAAGTCGTGATTGTAAGATTTATGCCAATTATTTCATGTACCTATAGCTCATTCATTTTCATTGTTCTAAAGCAGCAGAGTCTAAAAGAAACATAATATGAGCTGCATGTATAGTTTAAAATGTTCCCGTAGCCTATTTAAAAAGAAACAAGTAAACTAATGTTTTATTTATCTGAGTATTCATAAATAACAATTCAGCAAAAAGTTGACATATTTTACTCTTTTTTCATAGTAAGTCTCTGAAGTCTGCTGTCTTGTCTTATACTTAAAGTATATCTCAAACCACAGCATCATCACAATGCAAGGGCTTAATAGCCACATGTGGCTAGCTATTAACATTGATGTACCTTATCGTACAGTACAACTCTAGAATATTCTAGCAATGAAAATATCACTGTTTGTCCGTTCCACTGTTTTTGGATCTTGTTTTGAATAGAGCAGCTATTGCAGGCATTATTTTACAAATCTGGTTCTCTAAGATACTTTTAAAATGGTTTTTATGTCAGAGGAACACCCATGTAGCCATATTTTTTCTAGTACTCCCCATATTAGGCTCAGCTTTATTAACGTGTGTAAAGGATTTTAGTTAGTAGAGTCTGCCATTGTTAAAAAACAGTATTATAACCAACTGTGGCACTGAAGTACTTTTGACCCACCAAAAGCACATGCACTTAAGGATTTTTTCAAGTAATACTCTTGCTCTGTCTTATCTCCTGCCTCAGTCTTTTGCTTTTTGAAAATTCAGGCTAGTTTACAGTCATCTCAGAGATTTCTCAGGAGCCTGTGGCTTCTTATTAAATTATTCAGTGGAAGTGAAATAGCATATACCATTTCTTCAAACGTTTATATGTTTTCTTTCTTCCTTTTTTTCCCCCCTGAATTTATATATTCAATTAGCGTTACATTATTCTCTGAGTTTTAGAGAATAATGAGGTCCACATCAACAATCAGTTGTTTGTTCTGCATATGTCTTCCTTATTTTGAAGAACAGCAGCATCCAGAATTTCTTATCTACAGCTTCAGAAATTCACTTCCATGTTGAAGTAGTAAGACTGACAAATCAATGTCATCTAAAGTTGGTTGCGAGAAGGTGTTCATGTGACATTGTATTTCTTTCACAGTTTCTAAAATTAGAAGAAAAAGTTATCTAAGGAAATAGCAAGGACAGAATGCAGGTTGGCTTTAGGCTTAATGTGATTTTCAAATAACTTTTGTATGAGAGCAGCTTCACAAGAGCAGTGAACTTGAACGGTTTATCCTACCAGCTTCTTCGTCATTTAATATATCACCAGATTTGCTCCTAGCCTGGAAATGGGCCAATTACATGAGCCACTTCTTGCTTTCCATTGTAGTGTAACAAGTAGTAAAAGTAGAGAGGTAGGAAGCAGGTCATGATCTTAAGTAATAAAATGGAGAGGGCGCCTGGGTGGCTCAGTGGGTTAAGCCGCTGCCTTCGGCTCAGGTCATGATCTCAGGGTCCTGGGATCGAGTCCCGCATCTGGCTCTCTGCTCAGCAGGGAGCCTGCTTCCTCCTCTCTCTCTCTGCCTGTCTCTCTGCCTACTTGTGATCTCTGTCTGTCAAATAAATAAATAAAATCTTTAAAAAAAAAAATGGAGAGTCTGCTCCTTGGAGGGTCTTATTTTAACTCTTAGACTGATGACTTACTAGAGGGTAGGATTAAAAACATTCTTCATTTATTTGACCATATGATCCCACCTGCCTCCAAACACCTCCAAAGCATTCTCCACAAACTGTAAAAGCAGTACTTTTTAGTATGATCTTTTGGTTGTGTTTTTTCTTTGAGAAGAAAGATGTCTTGAACACAAAGATTTTGGTAAGAGGTAAGTTTTATTTTAAGGAGAAGCATCACTTTTACTTGGCTAGATAAATAGAGTCAGAATAGGATTTAGATTGTTATCTTAAAAGGTATCTTAAAGCCAAAGAAGTTAAGCTTATCCAAGTCCTTTTTAGAAGAAAATCATTAATTTGTAAGTAATTACAAACTACGTTGATAGTTGGATATTTGTTTTACTTGTGAATATATCCTAATGCTTCTTAAAATTCTGTTGGTTGCTTTTCCTTTTTACAGTTGACCCTTGAACAACATGAACTGCACAAGTCCACTTACACCTCCCCCCCCCAGTAAATATATGTATCATACTGTAAATGTATTTTCTGTTAAAATTTTCTTTTCTCTGGCTTTCTTTATGGTAACGGTATAGTATATAATACATATATAAAAATGCATGTTGACATTATTGGTAAGGCTCTCAACAGTAGGCTGTTAGTTAGATTTTGGGGCAGTCAAAGGCTATAATGTGGATTTTTGACAGCATGGGGGGTTGGCACTGTAGGGTTACTGTATTTTGAAATATTTTATTTTTACAAGAATTTTATCCTGAGGAATTAAAAGCTTTTTTAAGACAATATCAGGCACATTATTCCTAATAATTTCTTTTTCAGCTTGGTATTAGAAATTTATAATTGTAGTAGTTTCAAGAGAAACAAACAGAGGAGAATGGGTTAGTGATATCCAAGGTCACAGATTCAGTGAAGATAGTTGAAATATAGCCTTAGTTATTGTAGTAGTTAAGTCCTTTTCAGTAGACTTTTCTTTTGCATTTCTTTGTGTTTTCATAAAATTTCCCTCACATGATTTTGATTAGATTATAAAACTAACTACTATAGGCTAAACAGTGGCTATAAGATAGTTGATGTTAATGGCCCTCCAAGGAGATTGCTGGTTGTAGTTTTGCATTTTTTGTTTGTTTGTTTGTTTGTTTGTTTTCCAGCAAAATTGTTTGCTTTTAGTTTTATATTCTAATAAAACTTCCCAGCTTCCACAGCCTTAAAAAAGATGCTGGTGTCTTTGCTAAGTACTTTTCAAGAAATTTACTGATTTCCACGTGCTAGTCCACCCTCTTAGTTAACCTTGCCTCTTCTGGTCCTTTATGTTTCCTATTAAAGGAGACGTATTATATAGGTTGCTAAATCAAGGACAGAACATTGAACTTAAAATCTGAAGTCCTAGAATCTATTTTTGTTTCTACTCTGTATTACCTGAGTGACATTGGGTGAAACTCATTTTTTTCCCTCATTTAAAATGGTCATGATCTTCTCTAACAGCATTGGGAGAATTTTAATAAGATATACATATATAATAATAATAATAATAATAATAATAATACAATATAACTGAGTTTACTTCATGTTTAAGGTAACCAGAAGTACTCATAGAAGAGAGAAGAAACCAGTTGGGGGATGAGTGATATCAGAGTTGGTGGTCATCTTCCTTTCCTCTAACTTTTGGCATGTATTTCTTCTCCTTTTTCTCCTGGGCACTCTGGTTTCAGGACCGCCCCACCGCAGTGAGCTAGGCTGTACTGGGCACATTCCCACAAAGGACAGATTGAGGGGCTTTCCTTGTCCAGTGTCCAGTGCATAATGTCCAATGGCCAGCTGGCATTGGTCCAGACTCGGAACAGTAGTGGGGGCGGGGGTCATTTCATTGACCCTTTCACTTCTAGAGCTTGGGCCAGTCCCAAATGTAGGCTAGACTCCTCCCTGACTTCAGTGTCATGTGCCCAGAAACACCATTTCAGTCACAGAAGTGAAAGCAATAAATCCATGTGTCAGATGCAGTTGACACAAGGCATGTAAGATCTCTTCCACCTCTGATTCTATGACTGTGGTGGTGATACTTTTGCAGAGATGCATGAGGCACTTGTATCATGTTGCATATGTGCACCTCCTGTAGTTCTACCCAGGTGTACACTTCTGTGTTGTTGTTCTTTGATGAGACATTTCAATTGTTGGAGTGTGGTTCTAATAAAACCAACAGCACAAATTCCATTCATGCCTGCTACTCCTGCTTAACTTAACTTCAGAATGCCTCTGTGTTCCAGCCATCTTCTGTATCAGTCCATTCAGGCTCTCTTAGAGATTCCAAACAAACAAGCAGACCCACTCAGCAATCCTGTGTTCGTTGTGTGCCTTATTTTTAGTTGATTGTAAACTCCATCAGGGCTGAAACTATGACTTGTGTATCTTGGTACCTTCCCTGAGGACAGTACTTAAGAAGCTGTAGGTGCTCAGAATTTGTTAAACAAAATGTAACACTCATTTTTCATTCCATTTTGTTCTTAGTGGGAACTTGGAGATTTATTTTTGTACACATGCATGTTCCGAATCTAGCAGTAAGTGACAGTTGGAGTTGTTTGATGGAGGCCTTATGCCACATCTTTCTTCCTTTTGTTTCCCTGTGGATGGTCATGTTCAGTGTAATTGGGCTTGCATTAGCAACCGGTTTTTACAAGTATCCTAGGGAGATAATTTGGTCATTATAAGCATATTCTTTCTATCATACAATAGTCAGGCATTGACAGTTGGTGAAACAAAGGTAAGATCTACTGGTGATTAATACAATTTGCAAATACAATCTATAGGAGAGAATTGAATTTGCTGTCCTAAAGTGCACCAGTGTGGAACTTAGAGAAAATTTAAATTAATTTAAAAAAGTATGTTGAAAAAATGTATAGTAGTATAGAATTATATGAAGATAAAAAGACAAATCCTCATTGGCTCCTTCTCCTAACAGCTCCCTCCCTTAGTTTCCAACAGCTCTATTACCCCTCAAAGCAACTGCTGTTGACAGTGCAGTTTGTATTCTTTGAGACAGCTTTCTTCATGCACACACATACATAGTTTAAAAAAAAACAATTAAAAATATTTTTTCTGCATTTTGCTTTTTTCTCTTAATAGCTGATGGATAGCTTATGTTATTTCAAACATGTTTTAAATGTTGTATATAGTATTCCATAGTATGGGTATACTTAACCATTAACCTACTGAATGATTTTGAAGTTGTTTCTGTTTTCTCCCTACTATATACAGGACAGCTGTGACTTTCCTCTATGCGTGTGCATGTGTGTGTGTTTATGAATTCATGCAAGTAATTTTGGATAATAGATTCTTAGTAGTAGAAATGCCAGAACAAGTGGTACATGCATTTTTGAGTAATTATTGCCCAATTTTCCTCCAGAAATTACTAGGTTTAACTTTACATTTTAATGAAAACTAGATGTTTCTCTAACATATTTTAATTTTTTTTCCTTTTTATACAAAATGAATACACAATCATGTATACATGATGGTCTTTATATGAAAAAACCCTTCACTTCAGCAAAAGAGAAGTGATCTTAGAACTTAAGTGTCTTAATTTGGAGGAATCACGTCTCTAGTCCATGAGGAATTTGCTAGGGTAACACAGAGATAACCACTTTACTTTTAGCCCAATACCCTTTATTCTTTCTCCTTTCTCCTCCAAATCTTGCCTTCCCTCACACACTGTAGTCATCTCTGACACTCCTCACTTTAATGCTTTACAGAGGATCGCTACCAGCTGTGATCAGGTTTCTCACCAGTACTCTGTCCCTTAACTGACCTTATGTCTGTCCATATTGGCTCCATGAGCTTGTTCCCATCTCCCCCACAAATGGGTCTCTCATGCCTCTCACTCAGAGACTCTTAAGAGTGTTGATGAGCTTAGAAGTTAGCCTGAGTGAGAATACCTTTGCTCTTCAGCTCTCTTAATGGGGGCAAGTAACTGAATCTCTTCAGGCCTCAGTTATTTTATTTGTAAAATATGGACAATAAAGAATGTGCCTTTCATAAGGTCAGGAGGGCTAAAGAAGTACATCTGAATTGCTGTTATCACTGTCATTGTGATGAGTCAGTTGACAGGAGTCTTCAGGGCAGTGGTAGATCTTTGAGGAAAATATTTACAAGCCATTTTTTAAAAATAACATCTTTTAAAATCTGAGCAAACTATTCTTGAAGCTTGCAGACATCATAGATTTCTCTCTCTCTCTCTTTGTGGGGGGGTGGATTTTATGTATTTATTTGATAGAAAGAGAGAGAGTCCACAAGCAGGCAGAGTGGCAGGAAGGAGAGGGAGAAGCAGGCTTCCCCCACTAAGCAGAGAGCCCCATGTGGGGCTCAATCCCAGGACCCTGGGATCATGACCTGAGCCAAAGGCAGATGTTAACCTACTGAGCTACCCAGGCGCCCCAAAAGATTTCTTTTAATAGATCTGAAGAGTTGGGTTATATAAAAATAAGACTTTCTGAGAACTTCGCATTTAAATATTTGTGTTTGTGTACCAAATAATACATTTTTAGCTAAGTTCTAGAAAATGACCTACCTGTTATGCACTCTGTTTACATGCTAATTTTTAAATGAGCATGGAGAGTGTACGAATACTTTGCTGCTTTTCATTCATATAAAATATGTGATTATTTCTATACATGAATAGTTTATTATTGAACTTTAGAGGTAAGTTGAATGATGGTAAGAAATGAAAAATAGGGGCACCTGGGTGGCTCAGTCGTTAAGCATCTGCTTTTGGCTCTGATCATGATCCTAGGGTTCTGGAGTGGAGCCCTACATAGGGTTCCCTGCTTGGTGGGAGACCTGCTTCTCCCTCTCCTGCTCCCCCTGCTTGTGTTCCCTCTCTTGCTCTATCTTTCTCTGTCAAATACATAAATAAAATCTTAAAGGAAAAAAAGAAATGAGAAATAAAGTCAGATGAGAGGAAAATTTTGGAGGAGGAGCTATAAGCCCTGTGGTGGTCTATGTGAATTCCCTTGAGATCTGTGCTGATGATGGTGCAACATACTTAACTTCTTTGGCATTTAGCTGAGGAGAAGGTGGTTTGCTGAGGGAGCACAGCCGGCACATGCCAGCGTTCCCTCTGTCAGTAGCCTCTGGAATAAAGAAAGAAGATGAGTTGCCCTCTAAGAGCTCCTGGAGAGGATGTCACACTTCTGTCATCGCAGTAACATTACTGCGACCTGTGACCACAGAGAATGGAAGGTGAGGAAAGATCTGAGTGTTGGAGCTATCAAAATATCGTACATGGAAATGAAGGCATTGGCCACTACTTTGGAGTGAGGGTTTAAGGAAGAATAAAATGTAAATCTCTTTTCAAGTGTGTATTCAGTGCATGTTATTTTTCAACAGTCTTCAAATCCTTGTCCTCTCTAAAGAAAGACTTTTTTTTGAGTCTGAATCATTGAAGTTTGCTACCCTGCCTTTTCCCTCTCAGTGCCAGTGATCGAGGTCACGATTTTGCCTTCAGCTTGTTAGGTGTATTGGCAACGTTTCCTAGCTTTAACAGTGGGCTAAACTGAAGCTTTAGGAGGTGGCATTCTTCTGGGTCCCCTGAAAGAGGCTGAATGAATCACCTCTACAGTGTAGTCATCTCCTGCCTGCATTCTGCCTTTATAGACGGAAATTGATAATTAAATTTTAACCAAAAATAAAAAATAAAAAAAACACAACCAACCAAAAAAACCCCACCCAATTGTACATAGATATAAATGGTTAGAACATTATTTAGACAACTGTATTGCTAAAGCAGTTAGGTCACAGTTAAGATGAGGAGGTAAACTAAAGCCTTTCATTTCTTTTTTGTTTGAGTTGTTTTCCAGCAGATTAAGAAGAGAAAAGAAAGCATTAAGGTCCCTATTAGAACCCAAAGCTGTGAATAATTCCACATACCAAACATAGCATAAGCCAGCTGTGAATGTATCTCAGTTTCTCAGTTTAAAATTTGCAAAAGGGTTTGGTGCTGCTTAATACTTAGAAGCAACTTTTTCCTTGACGAGAGACAGATATTTCATTTGGTGCGTCTTAAATATGCTTTATTCATTAGACTGGAGCCTGAATACTTTCCAGTATGAAGATGCACAGTGTGTCACCATGTATAACATCCTCTCCAAATATGGAATCGTTCTCCTACCCCCCTGGCAAAGATTCTGATTCAGTACTTCTGAAGTGTACCTAGGTATCCATTTTTTTTTTTTTTTTTTTTTTTTACAGTGTGCCTCAGATTTTTGATACACTCTTAATTTTGAGAACTCCCAGGGTTAGGGAGTTTTGATATTGAGATAAAGCAAAACTATATCAGAACCAGATCAACTAACAGAAAGGGAAAATCAAGGACATGGACAGTGTTCCTTCATGTCCATGAATTCTCCTTTTGCTCTCTTCTATATAAGAGGGTAAGTGAAGTTCATACATCCCTAGCTGGGAATGAGAGACAATTAAACTGTTTGATTGATTGATTGATTGATTGATTTTTTTTTTTAACCAGATAATTTTACTTTCCCTAAAGGCTTGAAACTTTGAAGAATTAAGCTTTGGTAATAAAATGCTCACAAAGATTAACTATACAGTTGTAAAAGTTCTAGCATTTATAATTATAAATACAAATAAGGGTAAAAAGTATGATAGGTTTTAAAACTCTTTAATGGACCATTTAATTTACATACACAGATTCTGGTTCCTGCCCAACTTGGAGAATATCTAATAGCAAATGTATAAACACACGAATAATGTTTTTCTTGCATACCTTTCTCAAAGCTAAATGCTGAGAGCTTTGTCTTTGTTTATAGATAGCCACTAACAAGTAGAAATAAATTTTGCAAATCTACATTTTATGCAAGGCCTAGGCCACCCTTACATGCATGTAATCAAAACATGTTAGGATTCAAATAGCTAAACTTAAGTATTAAAATTTACTAAGTGAATATGCTGTTTTAGGAAGGTTATTATTGTGGACATTTAATTCCCTGGTCTATAATGTATAGTATCACCTATTCCTAAAGTGTTAAGTTGTATTTAGATTAAATTCTGTTTTATTTACCAACTAGTTATCTTTGTATGCATTCTTTAGGATGTTTTCTACACAGTCACAGGAAAAGATTTCTAATCCTTAGCACCTAGTTAATTTTTTAATTCCTACATTATAGAATTTTAGGTTTGAGAAAATGGAGGTCTGGGGAGCTTGGTTTTGTTTGGATGACGTGTAGTTTTCCCAACCCAACCTAGAACCAAAGGATTCCAAATTCGAATCCAGGATGAGAAACCCCACACATACTCTCAGCTCACGTGTGTAGACTTTATCAGATTATTTGCTGTAAAATTTTATCTGTGGGCCATTTTCTCTCCACAGTGCCTCCTCCTTCCCCCATGCTCTTGAAGAAATATGTTAATTCTAACACTAGCTTACTATATTCCCCCCACAAAAAACATCAAAACAGAAGAAACCCCTTGGTTTTCTTAAAAACTTGAGAAACATTGTCCATGTATTTATACATTTGCTGTTAGATATCTTCCCACCTGGACAAGAACAAAAATCTGTATGTGTGTAAATTAAATGATCCATTAATGAAATTTAAAAATATGGCACTTTTTTAAACTATTGGGTTTTAAGAAAAAAAATGCATTGTATAATTCAAGTCAAATGAAAGTGATTCTTGGACTATTCCTTCTAAAACTTTTTTCTTTTAGCATGAAAAAAATAAGAGTTGAGTATATCTTACAGTTTTTGTGAAATATTTGGATGTTGACCCCTTTGCCATTTTAAGCCTAGGAGACTGGAATTTTCTCTAAAATGAATTGAAGTCTTCTTAAAATACTGGGATATTTATGTGGCAAACAGAAAAATCAAGTCTCACGTGGCTGCAACCCATGCATTGAAGGGTAGCAGGCTTTCTTGTACACCATAGGACAGTCGGTCCCCATCCAAGTCCTTCTGGGACAGGATTCCTTGTAGGTCTTGACCCTCGGTGCCCAATAGAGAACAACTAACAAGTCATGAGTATTGGGGGAAAGAACCACTTTGAGGATTGAAATTGAATTTATTTAGCTCAGTTCATCAGAAGGAACACTGAGAGTGGATAATCAGTAGCTTGTCAGAATTTTCCCTAAGAAGAGGTTAAGGAGGCAGGTGTCAGATTTCCCAGGAGGATTTTTAGCAAGATCGTAGGAAAAGCTTAAATATGAAACTTGAGAGCATGTGGAGGAGTTGTTTGGAAAGTCTCTTCTGATGCATTTAGGTAAAGAATCTGTAGTTGTCTTTGTGCATTTGCATGTGTGTGTGTCTGTGTGTGTCCCTCTCTAGAATTAAGGGGTTGGGCTGGATTAGGGGCTCCCAGTCCCTGTGGAATACAGATATAGCCCTGGTAGTTGACTCTTCACAGCACTGTGTGGCCTTAGATCTTCCTGTGAAAGAGAAACGTGCTACAAATGCTTACAAACATCCCAGTATCCTTCCTTAATTTTATGTTTGATTTAGGGTTAACAACGCCTGCTTCGATACTTTAATGATGCAACATTAGCTCCAAGGTTCTGGGATGTTTTCTTCAGCAGGGGAGAGATCCAGGAGAGTGGATTTGGCATTGTGGCTGTGGAGAAGTGACCTATCTTTTATTTCATCCATGAGCTTGTTTCTCCTTCTGTAGAATAGTAGGGATCATAATCTTTACTCACCTCTAGGGGACCTTGTGAGGAGAAAATGAGATATATGTATGTAAAGATGTTTTAGCAGTCACTGCTTTTTGATGGGAATCCTTTTTTCGGGAGGAATGTACATAGTTCTCCCCATTTCTGTTACTTGATTTCCTGATAGAGACAAAAATTAGTTAGGTGTCAGAAAGCAGTGGTGAGCAGGGCAGCTATAATCCTTGCTCTCTGGAGCTTTAATATCTACCTACTTGCCTAGTACCTACTTGGAACAACCTTTTCTGCCTTACTTTTGGAAGAATGAGTCTCTCCATCTCTTCCTCATAGGTCACTCATTCCCACTGCCCTCCTCACTCAGTTTCTGTCCCAGTCTTTAAATGTTGGCTTTCCTTAAGTTCTGTCTTAGGTACTCTTGTCCTTTAGAGCCTCCTGTAAATATCCAGTTCCCTACTTGAAGTCCTTTCTCCTTTTCTTCGCTGTCTGAAAGGTGCTTCAAATTCACTATGTCTGAAACTGAACTGAGGACCTAAACACTGCCCATCCTTCCTAACCTGGTCCTGCTCTGATCTGTGTGTCATTGAGTTGTCCAGTATTTCATCTAGTTATTCTTATTTTTTTGTAAAAGATTTTATTTATTTATTTGACAGAGAGAGATACAGCAAGAGAGGGAACACAAGCAGAGAGAGTGGGAGAGGGAGAAGCAGGCTTCCTGCCGAGCGGGGAGCCCGATCCCGGGTCGATCCCAGGACCCTGGGATCATGACCTGACCTGAAGGCAGATACTCAACTACTGAGCCACCCAGGCGCCCTTCATCCAGTTGTTTAACCCAGAAACCCATGTCTCTCTTGATCCTCCTGATTCTAAATTTCACATACCCACTTCGTTACCATGTTGCATTGTTTTTGTCTTAAATTCCTGTCAGAGTCTCCATTTTAGTTTTCAGTGATGTTTTCAAGCTACCATCATCATCCTTCACACAGACTCTGCATATATACCATTCTCACTGTTCTCATATGTATTTCTGCTTCCTAGCCTATCCTCCACACTTGAAAGAGATTTTTCTAGTACTTAAATATATTCACGTGGTTCTGATATTTTAAAAATATGGAAAGGTGTTCAGTGAAGAGCCGCCTTTCCTTGTGTACCAAGGTTACCCATTCTATGCATATGTAAGGAAATACTAACACAGGCTCTTTCTAAAACATCACTATAATAAGGGGAGATATATTATGCATCCTTCTCTTCGGCCTGGGTTGGTTGGTTGGTTGGTTGGTTTGTTTTCCCCCATTCAACAGTGTATCTTGGATATTTTTCCATCGGAGTACAAAGGAAATAACCCACATTTGTTTTTATGGCTGAATATATTCTATTGTAGGAACGTTGAAATTGATGCACGTTAGGAGAAAACATCTTTTACTGTCTAGGGTGTTTCATTCTTCTTCTTTGGATGACCTTGTTAGGAATTCCCATTTGTTACGCGTAGGGAAGAAAAAACTAAGCTCCCACTGGCCAGGGCTCTCAAGGGCTAGCCCTTCTTCAGGATTGTCTTGTAGTTATCTTCTCTTCATCCTCTACTTTTGAGTTGTACGGATGTGCACTATCTTTTATTTCATCCATGTTCTTTGTTCCTTCCTTCCTGAGATGTCTGCCTAAGCTCTTAGTCTCACATTCAGACTCATTCCTTTTTCTTCCTTTTTTTTTTTTTTTTTTAAGATTTTATTTATAATTTGACAGAGAGCGACATAGCAAGAGAGGGAACACAAGCAGGAGGAGTGAGAGAGGGAGAAGAAGGCTTCCGCTGAGCAGGGAGTCTGATGTGGGGCTGGATCCCAGGACACTGGGATCATGACCTGAGTGGAAGGCAGATGCCAGGCGTCCCACTTTTTTCTTGGTGGCAACCCTCTTTCTCCTCTTTTTTTCTTTAACTTCTAATCTACTTGAGTTAAATCTCTGCTCAATTTCCATTTCCTCAAGGTGTGCTTACTCCAGCAATCCATGGCCAAGTGAGAGCTTTCTGATACAGTCTGCTGGCATTTTGGCTTCTTCCTTTGAGCAGTTATTATCATATATTTAAATGTGTGATTACTAGATTGATACTTATCTCACACACTTAAAATAGTGTTTCTCTTATAGTGGGTTGCAGCCCATTATGGGTTATGAAATCAGTTTTAAAAGTTGTAAGCCCTTTTAAAAAATATAATAGAGAATATCAGACCCTTTCACTTACAGTCAGGGTCTTTTTTCATCATACTTTTGCTTCAGAAAAATAGATAATAGATGTCATCACATAAACACTCATATATACAGATATGTTGGGCTTGATGTAAATTGTATTTGTTATTGTTGGTCCTAGTCAAAAATAATTTGTTGGTAAAATATATGAGGACAAGAATTCTGTCTATTTTGCACATCATTTCATTCTCAAGTCTAGCAGGAGTCACTCAATAAATATGTTGGCTCAGTGAATGAATGAATGAATGCACACCTTTCCAGGGAGAGTCACAGACTCACTGCTCTCCTCTTAGGGACTAATGGACACTGGTTCTATGCAGATGTTAAGTGATTGTTTCCTTGGCCAGTTCATTCTTAGATCATTAGAAGAAAAGAAATGCAATGTACAGCTGGACTTAAACAAATGTATTTTTTTTTAAGATTTTTATTAATTTATTTGACAGGGAGAGAGAGATCACAAGTAGGCAGAGAGAAAGGCAGAGAGAGATGGGGAAGCAGGCTCCCTGCTGAGCAGAGAGCCCGATGCAGGGCTCAATCCCAGGACCCTGGGATCATGACCTGAGCCAGAGGCAGAGGCTTTAACCCACTGAGCCACCCAGGCGCCCCAACAAATGTATTTTTTAAGGGTTGGTGAGATTAAACACTACTGATGAAAGGTTTTTAGACTTAAATTTTTTAATATTTCTTATGAATCTCAGGCCTTAAATACCATTTTAAAAAAATAAATAATGAAACTTAATTTTTACTCCTTAAGTATCTGGATAATTTTTGAATTTCTAAGGTAGTTTACACACAGGGCTTATGACATGACTGTTATCTTTTGTGTGTACTTCAGCAATAAAATATTTACGCAGTTTGGCAAGGTGATACTACAACCTGGTTTAGTACAACAGCTGCACTGCCTGTTCCCATGTGGCTTGATTTCCCTTTTTAATCTTCAGTTTTCTGCAACTAAAGACTATGTCAGCATGTAGTTTATATGGCAGCAGATAACAGTGAAAGCTTCTTGAATTAACATAGTAAAGAGAAAAATACTCTGCTCAGTTCCCTTGGTTTCACATTTTTCTCATGTCTTTGAAAAACATTTTCCTAACATATCCTACATAGTAGAGCTTTATAAACATCATGTATTTACAAGGAGACATTTTTGTGACTTTTTTATTCTTTAGAGAACTTGTAAACTCCTCTCCAAACGTTTAGTTTAAAATATCTCAGTTCTGCAGTGATCTGCATTTTAGCTTAGCACAAATCAAGAAAATCCTGGAAATAAGAGAATGATTTTTATATTTATTTTCAGTCATAAATTTGTATGTATAATTGAAATTGAGGTTGACTTAAAAAGTGTGTAGGCAAAAAGTGGAGAATCTTAATTCTTTTCAAATTTATTATCAGAGCCCTTTAGCACAGAGTTTTTATCTAGCATATGTGTTATTTTTTCTTTCTATTTCTAGGTGCTCCTGATCCAACAGCAGGTGCTAGTATAGATGATGAAAACTGCTGGCACTTAGATGAAGAGCAGGTTCAAGAACAGGTTAAACTGTTCCTTTCCCAGGGCGGGTACCACGGATCAGGGAAGCAGCTTAATTTGCTCTTTGCAAAGGTATGATTTTTTTTTTTTTTAAGAAATATTCTAAATATATACATATATAGAAAGTATCTATATATGATGATGTGTACAATAGAATAAAGGCTTCTTTTTTATTTCTTTTTTTTTTTTTTTTTTTAAAGAAGAGCATCTAAGTTAATCAACCAGTTAGAAACTATTATGTTGTAATGCATTAATTTACTTAGCTATCCTTAGTCAAGATATGGAACATTTTTGTTTCCCATTACTAAAATGGTAACAGTTTATACAATTTCGGAAAAACTTCCAAACTCAAAAGTAAATAGCTTAATATTATTAGAAATACCATATTTTCAAGCTTTTAGTTTTCCTAGTTAATGTTCTCAAGTAGAGCATAACTTTGAATACAGTCCTTAAAATGTGCTTTATATATTTAGGGCTTTTTATTTTATTTATTTATTTTTTTAAAGTTGAGAAGTGTCTCTTGTTCCAATCCATAGTCTGTAAATTTTACATAATTATTTTTGTAGAATTAATACATGCATATGACATTATATATTTAGTTTAATAATGTTCAGTATATTTAAATTAGTTTCAAAAGCATGGACTTTGGAATCATAAAGGCCTTGCTTTAAATTTAAACTCTAAATCTTATTGAATGTATGAACCTTGACAAGTTACTCAAGTCAGTTTGCTCATCTATAAAATTAGCTAATGATAACATATCTCCTCATGTTGTGATTAAATGATAATGCTGTCTAACGCATCATTTTGGCCTTGGTAAATGTTAAATTTTCATCACCAAAATTTGATGGCCTAAGAAATAGGCTTATCTTCCTTATAAGTTCTGTGTGAGTAGAGGCTGTGTCTCTTGCTTTATACAGACCCTTTAGTACCATAAATGCAATTCTAAATACTAAGTAAAATGCTTTTTTAGTAATATTAAGTCAGTGTCTTTTCATGGGGGTACAGCTACTAATATGACTAATGGATTCAGATTGGTTTTAATGGATGAAATAATTGATAGTTTTCATAACTCATTGACACTTTCGTTAAACAGCTTTTCTAGTATTTATAATAATCAAAAATATTATTATTTAGCTCTGAAGAATTAGAGTATATTCTGTTACTGGTTATGGCCAGAAAATAGTGTATTTTGGTTAATCAGTATTCTCTTATTAAAGATTTATCCCATTTACTATGTATTGATTGCCGATTTTCTGAAAATTAGATTATAATATAATACATCTTACACTAAAACTACTTCACACATGATTTAATCATTCTTTGGTAATTCACAGGTACATCAAACTCTTGAAATATGTTAGTCAGCCATCTGAAAATTAATTACTATTAGACTGTAGATGTATTCGAGTATTGCTTAATAGTTATGGTTTATATACTTAACAGTGAAGTGTTTATTTTCATTGCTTTTGCTGAGTAATAGGTTAGAAATGTATCAGGAAATTAAATATTAAATCACATCGATGATGTAGTGGTAGTATTAAAGGTTTGGTGTATTTAGACACACAGGAAGTATTTCACAGATTCTCATGGTAGTGAATAGTACACTTTGGCCTAGTGGAAGCAAAGTAAAAGAGGTATTAGACTGGCCTATAGCTGCTGTTTTTATCCTTTCATGTGATGTACACATTATGTGTGCCACATGAAGTAACAGCATCATCTAATTTTGGAAATGGCATGACTTTTTTATTTTTTAATTTTTTGGCATAACTTTTAGAGTTAAGACCGATCTGGGCCCTGATCCCAGAGATTCCTCTTGTCCTTTGGGCAAGTTACTACACTTCTCTAAAACATGGTTTTTATAATTCATAAGATGGGAATTATAATCTGGTCTATTTTATATGGTTGTTATGAAGATTACATGATAAGTATAACTATAAAACTCTCTAGTGTGATGTCCAGTAAATGGCATTTCCCTTTCTTCCTCTCAGTCTTTTTCTGTTCATGACTTTTTAGTGCTTCCGTATTGAAAATAAAAAAAAACTTCTTAAGATTATTACTGAAATAATCCTGGAAAGCACAACACTTGTGATTTAGTGTAGAAGTGTTTTGGGGTTCTCTGCAGGGCTCCCATTTGAAGCCTGTGATGGACTTCCATTACTTGTCAGAGTATAAGCCTGACACAGGATCAGTAGATCTTGAGGTTTGGGCTGCGTTATTGAGTATCTGCCATTTCCTCTTTGATTTGCCTTTCACATAGAATCTTGAATAAAAGGATCCCCTCTCCTTTTCTGCTGCTTGTGACTTTGCTCCAGTCATTTCCTATAGGGAGAACTGGTGGTGTGGTGTTCAGCTGGGATTTGTGTTTGCTGAACACTTAGCAGTATACACTTTTGGAATGGGTGGATTTATCTACAGTTTCCTATAAAGACACTTAGTCTTGTGTTTCTCCCCCCGCCCCCTTGTTTTTTTAAATTTGGGAAATTTGGCTCCAGAGTAATGGACAGAGCTTGAAGTTCCAGCTTGAGAAGCTGAGTTAGCTTGCTAGATCACAGGTTATAATTCTGCTTCCTGGATTGCTCAGTTAGGGTTAGAGAGTTCTTTAACCTACAGCACAGTCCATTTCCTCTCACAGCCCCATTGGGGTGAATATAAAAGTATGATATTGCTCTTCTTGTCAGAAAACTTTGGTGTGAGGACTTACTGAAATTGTAATTTAGCTCAAAAACTGAAGGACTTCACAACTATGGAAATAAACTAAAAAACACTGCATTGCACAGTTTAAATGGGTGAATTGTATGGTATGTGAATTATGTCTCAATAAAGCAGGTTTTTAAAAACAGTAAGACAGATCTATTATTAAAAACATTATCCATTCAATTGAGAAGATCCCTGAAGAGTTACCAGTAGACTGCTTTTGGCTTTTCTACTCTAGTGGTAAGTATAATCATTTGGAAGAATCAGGAAGGTGCCAGATGATTTATTTTGGTGTTGTTTTTCTGTGGGCTAGCAAAAAATTTCTTTCTTTCTTTTTTTTTTTTTTTTTTGTAATTGGAAAGTTAACCAAATTTCTTTTCCTCATTTGGATTATGAAACATAATTTTAAAAAATTAACAGTTAATTCTCTGATTAAATTGTCATTTAGGATAGAGACCAGTTTTTCACAACTTTTGTTTGCCAAAGAAGGCTGGTATCAAGAATTAACTGCCTCACACTCCAGAGAAAGAAAGAAAGTGGACTGTTCCTGTATTAATGTGCATATTTGACCACTTTTCTAAAGGTCTGTTTTTTTTTCCCCCCCACCAGGTGCGGGAAATGTTGAAGATGAGGGACTCAAATGGGGCCCGCATGTTGACGTTGATAACAGAGCAATTCATGGCTGACCCTCGTCTGTCACTTTGGAGGCAACAAGGCACTGCGATGACTGACAAATACAGGCAGCTCTGGGATGAGCTGGGTAAATACAAGTTTCCTGACAGATTGCCATTGAGTTATGTATGGGTAAAGATCATGGTTGAATGTTGAAAGCGCATGGCCGGAGTGTCGCTGAAGGGAGAGCTACTCATTTATGAACTTACTGCCATTAGACACTGGTTAGAAGAAGGAGGGCTTGGGCTAGCATTTGCAGGAAATAATTTTGGGAGGGTTTGGGGGAAATGGTCGGATCTTGAGGAAAGCAAGCACCGAAATCTGCCTTTAAATATTTGAAAAAGAAAGCCATTTTATTTTAAAATAGGTATTTTGTATAGCAGAGCTGGTTACTCATTTCTAGAAGAATATTGTACCTAGTTGAGCTAAAATTTGGCTCTTTCCCCCCTTGGAGTACATTAAAAGTGTCAAAAGTAGTTTGAACATTTATTTCTTGACTATTGCAGACTTAGATGAACTGTTGATTGTCAAAAGGGAAAAGATAAACTATAATTTTTATTGCTTCCTAAATCTCTGTAATAAAGATAGAAATATAGCAGGTGATTGAAGAAATGAGAAATCCACTAGTCAGGTTCACTGGGAAATTTGGGGTGGATGATTATTTTTATCCAGTGTTTATTGCTAGGGAATTAACAAATAATGCGTTTGTTAAATTGTCTTTCTATTAAGAATGTGACAGATGCAATTTTTGACAAATGTTCTACCAATGCCTATATTAATTTTATAGATATGTTTACTAGGAGATCCTAGTTTCATTGAAATTGAATAGTAGAACTCCTGATACCTTCCCCTTCTTTCCCTCTTGGCTGATAATAGATCATATCCTGCTGATGTCAAGTCTGGACAAAGAGAAACTGTTGTTTGTGCATGTAACACATGATTGTAATAATTGGAAGGGACCTTTGATTGAACTGTTCTATGGATAAGGAAACTGGACTCCAGGGAAGTTTAGGAGTCATCATCCAAAAGATGATATTGACTAATCTAGGGTTATGCCACAAGTTGGCAAAGAATTGAACATCAGTTTCCTCTTTGCAGTTAATAGGATGTGTGTTCAGAAGCTTGCTGTGGGTGACAGCTTTTCTTTTTTAATGTATATGTCTGCTACTTGCCAACTATGTTAGATATTTCTTGGCCTTTCCCCTTGTATTTTTATTAATTATCTTATAATAACTTGGTCAAATTTAGATCAGTCCCTAACTATAGTAGTTTGTTTCAATGTATTGGAAGAGTGTTTGAGAGCACAGTATGGTAGTTGGGAAAACACAAGTGTAATGGATATGTTTAAGCGTGGTAGAACTGAATGATAACACTTTCCTAAGTAAACCCTCCCCAGTTTTGTAATTCTGTGGTGAAATTGAATTGACTAGTTGATTTATGACATTCAAAAGTTCTACCTTTAAAAAAAAAAACTATAATAAAGTGAATCATTTAAAGAAAAAGTTGGATTAATATTAAATGAATAAAATTTAAAGAGCTTTGGTACTTGGAGGAATTTAGGATTACAAATAACTAATTAGGAAGAAAGTGCTGACTAATATTTTTTTTTGGTATCCAAAAATGTACAAGTGATATAGTTAAATAAAACTTAACACCATTCATGTTTAATCCATTAGCCCCATCTCACTTTTCCAAGTTGGTTTTGAAAATTATGCACTTTAGCTCTCAATCAAAAGTATAATTCTCATTAGGTAGAAGTTTCTACCAGCTGATTCTAGTTATACCCTCTGATGAACTGCTTTCTGATTATGGGCCAGGCTTTATATTATACAAGTTCTTTGATTTCAGTCTAGGATGGATATATCTTCTTGCCCTGTATTTTCTTTCTTCACAAATCATCCCTCCCCTCCACCCCATCATTACTAGACTGCTATAAATTCTCTTGTGTACTCTGATGGCAAGCAGAGGTCACTAGCCACTTTAATGGAGTCTAAGTTTTACAAAGAATCCCATGTAGAAGTTACAATAGCTATCATATCTTAATATTCATTCACCAAAAAATTAACTAAAAGTTGCTTCTGGACTACAAAAGGAAAGGATTTTGCTTCTTAATAAAATGGGAGAATTTGACTTTGTGCCCCTGCACAGGGCTCACATTGCTTCAAGGCTCTGCTTTGGAATTAAATGCTGAGCACTGCCAGATGCCAGACATTGAGAAGAGGCTGAGTTTTGTCGGCAAATGGGATCTGCAAGTTAATTGGTGTTTTCTGCAGGCTTCTGGCTGTGAAATGAAATTGGAAGCCCTTTAGCCACATGGATAATACAGGACCTGAATACAAATGTCACATGTCACCATCAGGACCCACTGTGAGACAATAGTGTTCCCACTCCAACACTGCACCATTACAGATCATTTAAATATGGGGATTACATTTAAACTAAAAGCCCCATTTGCCTTTTACTGCAATTTAAATGTCCTCTTAGCAAAAGCTAAGTGACAAATTAAATGAAAAAAGTGCCCACATTTTTAAAGCTGTAATGCAAAACAACCTTTTATTGCTTCTCATGTGCCACGAATGAATCATTATACTTGTCAACCCTAAACCAAGCCATAATTGGAGCAGCTACTGTTATCAAAGTGGGGCCGCTCTGTGACAGCTTAATAAAGCTGAAACTGTTAAATTAAATCTCAGATGCTTAACTCCTTAGCACTGGTGAATTCGATGGGTCCATTTCTGGCAATGGCCAATACACCAGGAAAAAAAAAAAAAGAGTCCTGGCATGAAAGCCTTAATCTGATGAGAGTGTACAAGAGTATCTTAGCCAAGTAACTGCTTCTTGGCGGAGAGATTTGGAGTCATCAGATTGTTGGCCTGGTTACAAAATGGTAGTTTTTGAGAGGATCAGATATTCCCCTCCCCAATATTTTCAACTTATGGAGTGTATGTGATTTATTAAAATTTAAGCCTTGATGTTTCGGAATTAGTTTTTAAAATAGTATAAATTCACATAACTTTGTCTCTCTTTTGAATAAGTATATACAGACTTCTCCGAAGTAGCAACAGGCCAGATTCCTTTCTCCATCCTCTGGCTAACAAAGGGATTGATTATACTTAGTTATTCTTTTCTAAAATAAGTACCTATGATACTCATTTGGTCTAAGTTAATTTTCGTGATTTATTCCCTGATTTTCATAATGTTGTATGAAATAAATAGAGATGCATGCTATTAAAGATCCTGTTCAGTGCATCTCATTTGCAGAGACATTATTCTTAAACATGAATCTGTTTTTCATACATTAATTTTGCTTTTTCTATGTGATGTTCATTTTCTGAAACATAGAGCAGTCTTCTCGGGATGAGTGCAGTTGTATCATGTTCAGTATAAGAAAATGCATACCTTAAAATGTTAAGACAGCCCATTGCATGGACAGATGCTGCAGATTTGGTGGCACTATAGAACCCATACCTCTTTACTTGCATTCTTTATTCCATGACATGCAAATTTTCTAGAAAGCAGATCACAGCAATAACCCTTTGATTTCAAAGAATAACCCAGTGCTGATTGGTGGCGAGCACACCTACTGTTAGCCCTAATGGCTGTCTGTTCAGCACACTTAATTACCATGGGGGTCTTTAGGGATGAGGGGATATATTGTAACCTCTCATCTGTGTTGATGAGTCTCTTTCCTTAAATGTCTTCCTAGACTGTAATTTTACTTTGCTTCATAAAACTATAGGTTGTGGCTGCCAGTCTATTAAAACCTAATTAAAATGGATGTCATTAGAGGAAACAGTTAAATAAGATTTAATTACAGCTTTTTCATGAGGAAAAAATTCTTAAATTCTCATTTTCAAGTATTACATAATGTGGGGTTTTTTTCCCCCTAAAATTTTGAACACTTAACTTTCTCTCTCAGCTGAGCCATGTGTTTTGCTTATCCCATGTAAACCCTGGTTTTTTTAGGGAGAGGCTGGGCTCTCATTGCAAGAGCCTTGCTGCTCTGAGCTGTGCTCACTCGGTTCACAAGAACAAGGTGTTACCTCTCGGAATTCTTTTCAAAGGTTTTGCTATGGGAGTGCCAGGCTGGCTCAGAGACTTCGTGGACCACGCTACTCTTGATCTCTGGTTTGTGAATTTGTGAATTTGAGTCCCACATTGGGTATAGAGATCACTTAAAAATTTTTTTTTTAATATGGATACCTAACTCTGAGCAGACATAGCCATTGAAGTTTCTTTCTATTTTGAATTCCATTGTAAGGTTAGTTTAACCACTATTATTAAGCAACAATGGTAATATTCCTTGTGGAGTGTTAGATTGAGTGGGTCTACAGATTCAGGGTACTTGGAATCACAGTAAATCTTTGTTCAGCAGTAGAGAACTTAGCCCCTCATTCCATCCGTTGAAACCAGATTTACTGCAAACACTAAAAATTACCTACTTCATAGACTCAGAACACTGTTCTAGCTATATCTCTGATATAGGTAGTCATCTCTGTGGACTTCTTCTCTACCCATCCTCATTATTCCGGGCTCACATGCTTAAGTCACACATTTCCAGTGATGCTCTAAGTCATTTCTAAGGGCTTTTGTGCACAGAAATAAGATTCCAAAGACTCTGCTTTGGGGGTCATTGTAGAGAAATTTCTGGGGAATGCCACCTTACATCTCCCAACATATTAGGGTGTAAGTAATTTCACCATGGTTCAGAGCTGCTGCTTGGTTTATATGGTAAATTTCAAATCTAGGCTTACCAGATTTTGAAGTTGATGGTGGTTAGTGAATGGCTGAGGAGTAACTGCTTTTCTGTGAGAGATAGGGAGCATTCCATTGTGTTTGCCACATAAGTTGTGTTCTCTTTGCTGGTGCCATGGAGAAACAGCCATTCCCAGAGCCCGCTTGCAGCAAAAAGATGTCAGGCACAGAGTTGGGGAACTTCTTTGTAGCTCTAAGTGAACGATATAAACTTAACGAACCCCACATTAAGAATTGCTTCTCACCTGGGCACCTGGGTGGCTCAGTGGGTTAGGCCTCTGCCTTCAGCTCAGGCCATGATCTCAGGGTCCTGGGATCGAGCCCCACATTGGGCTCTCTGCTCAGCAGGGAGCCTGCTTCCCCGCGCCGCCCCCTCCCCCGCCTCCTGCTGCCTACTTGTGATCCTTCTCTCTCTGCCAAATAAATAAAATCCTTAAAAAAAAAAAAAAAAAAAAAGAATTGCTTCTCACCTACCAATTTGTCTTTCCTGGGCATAAAGAGAATACACTTTAACACTTAAACCTCATACACTTGGGGATCACCCCCTTGTGTATTTCTATAAAACCTTATTCTAAATATAGACCACAGGGATTGGGTTAGGAGTTAAGGTGTGTTATGACTCATTGTAGTACATGTTAGTGTCCTTATTGTATATGTAGTATGCTGGTAGCATTTGCACCAGTAATGGGTTCCAGTTACTTTTGTTTTGTTTTCTTTGTAAGATGTGTCCATTGGTAGTAGATACTATTCTCACAGTAGTGGCTGCTAGAAGTGTCAGAGCATCAGTATAAAGTATCCTTTTCTTCCTCATAGCAATTTTAGAAAAGTCCATTAACCCTTCTTTCCCAAAGTCTTATTGTGGTTTCTGTCTCAGTATGTATTAAGCACTTGCTATGTCCAGAGTAATAGATGTAAGATGTATTTGAGTGTTTGACTTTACTGTTAGTAATGGTACTTATAATTGAGAGGCGGTAGAGAGATGCAACCATCAGGAGACAGAAATTAGAATAGGTATGAATGAACTGAGGAGCACTTTGACAGGGTAATTCATTCACATATTAGTACAAATACTTGTACAGGTGGTATTTAATATGGTTTTACATCTTATGTACATACTATGTACATATTGTGTACATGACACATTACATATTTACATACATAATATGGTTCATGGAAGTGAGTTGTAGGGAAGAAGTAGTGAGAAGGAATAACATGAACAAAGACAGGGATGAACTAACTCAATAGGGGAGGGCTATAAAACGTTCAAATTCATGATCAACAGTGTTGTTTTAAAGATTCTCAGTCCAGTTTTATTGTCCTTTGTTGTTACTTCAAAGGGAGGTAAGGAGGGAGAGAGAGTAGACACAGGATCTAGATTTTTGCTGTCTTTTATTTCCCATTTTAGTCCAGCTAGTAAAGATGACATAGATGTCAACACTTAATTTATCAGGCACTATGCTAAGCACTTAATGCATGCATTATATTTTTTATTCTTAAAACAATCCAGTGAAATAGGTATAATTATTACTGTGAATTTTATATCTGAGTACACTGCCTCAGCTATAACTTGCCTGAGGTCACAGCAACAGAGCAGGAATTTGATCCCAGGTCAGTGACTTCAAAGACTAAACCACCAAACTGGACTCCATCCTTACTTGATTTAAATTGCCTTTCTGTTAAGGGGTCTAAGGAGTCTCTCTGCTCAGGGCAGAGCAGGGCAAGGCGAAGGTCACCTAGATGACAATAAGCCCTGGAAAAGCTGCATGGCCTGGTCTGCCCACCTGGGGTCCTCCGGGTCTAATGGTGGTAGTCAGCAGAGTTTACCTACTCTGGGTGCTCATCTGTGTTTCTAGGTACTCTCTGACTTCAGTCTAAAAAAGCCACATTAGTAGAAGAGCCAAGTCCATGCTATTGATTGAGAACTGTCAGAATAAATGGATGCTTCTCACAAAGTACACGCCGTACATACTGCAGCTGGGTTACAGTCAGTTTTTCATTTTATTCTCCAGGCTCCTTTGCAAAGGAGCCAGTGAGACCCTTAGGTTCAGGTGTCTGACCCAGCCTCTACCAGGCTGTAGTGATAACACGGTTGTCAACCCTTGTTTATGTCACGTGGTCTGTAGCTCTGCAGACTCCCTCCTGCACTTGGTCTGGGCTGGCCTGCTCTGGAATAGGGGTGTACATTTCTGTTTCAGTTTGTGGTTTCCCCCTTATTATCTGGAGCTCCCTTTCAATAAGGAGGCTTCATACATTGTGTTGCTCTGGAGGCTTTGCTTCTATCCAGCCGTGTTCTCGGAACGCCTGTCTGCTGCTCAGTCCTCATTACCTGGGCCTGGTTTCTTTTCTCCGTGTTATGGTCCTGTTGCTTCTTGTCTCTTAAAACTGAGAGTTCTGTGTTTGTTGGTCAGAGACCTTTGGGTTCTGCTCTGCTGTGAGGAACGGAAGAGGGGCTTGTTCTCGGTTTCTTTAAGTAGGCAGAATTAATTTCTAGTTTGGGTCAGAAGTTAACTAAAGGAGAGAATGCATATTTCTTTACTTCCTGTGCAGAACTATCCACAATCCTCTTGAGTGCAGCTGCTAGGGTTTAATTATCTGTTCAGTACCCCCGTGAGGAAAAAGTGGAAATAAAGAGGAAAATTTTTAAAATAAATATTAGCAGAAAGTGGTAGATTATCAAGATCAAAAAATATCTTTACAGACCATTTGATCCTATTATCTAACCAATTGGAGATTCCTAATGATAGTCATTCTCTAAGTTGTTTAGGTGTACAATTGGATAATTTGTAAGGACACTCAGGGATCACTCCCTTGTGTATTTTTATAAAACCTTATTCTAAATATAGACCATAGGGATTGGGTTAGGAGTCAAGATGCCTTATGACTCATTGTAGTACATGTTAGTGTCCTTATTGTATATGTAGTATGCTGGTAGCATTATTTGCATCAAGAATGAGTTCCAATTACTTTTTGTTTTGTTTTGTTTTGTTTTCTTTGTAAGATGTGTCCATTGGTAGTAGGTAACTATTCTCAGAGTAATGGCTGCTAGGAGTGTCATTGATATAAAGTATCCTTTTCTTCCTCATAGCAATTTTAGGAAAGTTCTCTTCTCTTCCCATTTCCTAAGAGTTAGTAGTGCACTTGCCCTCAAGAAACTGCCACCAAAGGGAACTGTCGTTGAGGGAGGGAGCAGCCTGCTTACTAGATTGTGGATCTCTAGAGAGCACCATCACACTAGAGTGGTAGAAGTGAGAGAATGAGAACGAAGGAAGGACAGGCTGGGGATAATTTCCTCTCACCATTTCTTACGCTGAAGTGGCAGCATACAAAAATTAACGAGGTCTGAGAAGCCTCATTTAAGCCATCTGAGATTCCCAGGGGCTTCGTGGGGAATCAGAGATGCCAAGAGCTAGACTGAAAGAGGTGGAAGCCAAGGGAGGAAAGAAGCAGCCACTTAGGCTGTTCTCTGTGGGTGTCATATGGAGCAAGGTGCTTTACAAATGTTTTTGTAGTTGATTCAAGCTTAGGTGGGTTAATGAGGGGGCAGGAGAACCCAGGAAAATGATTAATGGGTGTCTCTTAGACAGGGGGTCCGCAGTGCCTCATAGAAGCCCCTGAGGTTGGAAAGGGAGGAAGAGAGTGTGGGTGGGGGAGGCAAGTCCTCTCAATCCTGACAGAGTGACTTTTATCACTTGACACTTAAGCTCTCTGTTAAGATTTCTCTAAGACAAAGGATTCTGAGATTAAAAGTACATGCTTGATTGTGACTGTCTTCAGGGGGCTTTTAAATAGCTGCTCTTCTTAGAGGTCTACTAAAGAATGACTTACTGGTAGAAGTAATTTTTTATTTTAAGGAGAAGACAGATTGATAAGTGATTTATAGCAGGCGAATTTCTGTGAAGCTGCTATAAGCTTATCTAACAACTGCACAATATTTTAGTGTTTAAAAATCCCAAATTGGGGGACAGTTGGTTAAGCAGCTGCCTTTGGCTCAGGTCATGATTCCAGCGTCCTGGGATGGAGTCCCAGAGCTTCTCCCTCTGCCTCTGCCTGCCACTCTGTCTGCCTGTGCTCGCTTGCGCTCTCTCTCTCTCTCTCTCTCTCTGACAAATAAATAAATAAATAAATCTTTAGGAAAAAAAAAATCCCAAATTGGAATGAGAATAGTATGCTGTCTGGTAAAATACAGGAAGGGGCCTTCCACTGTAAATTGCTTAGATGAGTTAGTGCCTGGGTTCTAGGCTATTTTCTCGGGCTCTGATCTAGAAATGAATAACCGAGAGTAGTGATAGTAATTGTCTGAAATGTGGCTAACACTTCCAACTCTCTATCTTCTCTTACAAAGTTAACCTTTGACAGAGAAATCCAAAACTCTGTAAATTTGAACCATGACCAACTATACCTTCTTGACCCTTCCTTGTGCTCCCGAGCCCCTTTCCTTTTGGGGTATCTTAGTAAATTTCAAAATTTGCTTGGGCAAACCTGGAGGAGAGAGTAAGAATTCATCAGTCAGGAATCAGACTTAAGTTATTAGCAACCTTGAAATGGCTTAGATTGGAAGCTAGTCTCTCTTGTGGATGAACATGGGCTAAGGGGTTTGGATGTGAGGACTGTAAACAGGGCACTTGGGTCAAATAGAAGCTTGGAAGTGGAAGAAAATCCTGTTAGGAAGAATGCTTTCAGAATGTGCCAAGACCACAAAAGTCTGACATCCAACATGTAGACATTTAAAGATGACATTAGTATGTTCAGCAACCTATTTGCCATACATACTGATCATACGTAGAGGATGCTCTTAGTTAAACATTATGTCCTAGGTAGACCATCTAGTCTGAGAGATTTTTGTTTTGAAACCATTTAAGCCACTCGCTGTACTTGATGATCTTGTCAGTTGCTGTCTTTTTGGTACATTTAAACTAATTCCAGAGCCATCCTTTTCCATCTCTATATCAACGTTCATGTGATAAACTCACACCCTTTTCTCTTCTTGTACACTGATCAGAACACTGAAAATGACACTTTTTTTCGTTAGTTTTTGTGTACATGTAGGGGGGAAAAATGTGCCTGGCATATAGTTGGTGGGGGAAAATATGTGCCTGGCATGTAGTTGGTGCATATAGTAAAATATTTGTGAGTAAAATAATGAATGAATAACTGAAGTATAGTGTTAAATACCTGTCTGGAAGCCTTAGGAAGTGATTATTTTTGGTGTACTGAAAACAGTATTTGAAAGGCCATCATCTTCACTGTGTCCTCAGTTTTCTTTTCTTCCCCTTCTGACTTATCCCGCCTTCTCCTCCCATGGTGGATATTCATGGCTGCCTGTGTATGCCTGAACGCTTGCATGCGTGTGTGCGCATGTGCGTGCACGCACACACGCACACACACACACTGAAATACAAACAGTTTAGAGTACAGAAGGGCAATGATTCCCCCTTGCCATCAGTGCTGCAGGTAATCTATTGCATTAATCAGCCAGCCAGTGGGAAATGCATGGGGAGTGATTATACTATCATACACAATACAATCAGCATGAAGCGCTTGTCAAGACCAATACATCAGAGTTTAATTCAGTAATAGAATGAATTAGAGCAAAATGAAACATTCTGTTCTCCAAGAAACTCGGCACCCATCACAGGTTCTTTCTAAACTCCATAGAAAAGTCCATGCTTTAAGAAACTGTTTTTATGAATAAAATTGCAGTTCTGATATGACCGATTACTGCAGTCCCTTTTTTCTGGGGATTCTTACACAACTGTAGTGCTAAAGTGTATTTATCAGTATTCCATAATCATAACTATTGGTAAATTTGATTATTTTTTGTTAGGGCTCCTGATGATCTTTTATCCCGAATTGGTATTCTCCATGGCCAGTTGTTGTCCTGCTGGTTCAGAGAAGCACTTATCCCTAAATGTGGCTGGTGGATGATAGAGTACCTTAGCAAAACAGCAGCTCAATTAACAATAACCTGCTGTTTACAGTGCCTTTTGGTAGGCACTGTCCTTAGAAGCTTATAGTCTAGTTAGGAAACAAAGTGAATAAGGGAAAAATAAAAAGTAGCCCGAGACTGCCTAAGAGAACTGAAGAAATGAAGTTAATATCGTGTAGGACCTGTTTCAGAAAACTTTGAAGATAGAGCTAATATATTTCGTATTCACAGTCACTATTCTGTGTCAGTTTTATAACATATATTCAAATGTAAGACACCCAGGCAAAGCATGCCTTTTCAGAGGGGTGAATAGAGACAAGCTCACCTAGACTGTTTGTGTTTTCAAAACCTTGAACTGGAATATAAAGAACAGATTTATTAGAGTCAGACGGTCTTAAGTATGGATTCTGATCCTCTTATTTACTATCTGTATAGCCCTGGACAGCTCCCCTATCTTAGAGAGAACCTTGGTTTCCTTATCTGTAAAATGACAATAATGTGAATTCTCATGGCCTAAAATAAGGTGATGAGATAATGCATAATAACACTTTGTTTTTCATTCTAGCAGTCTTTTGCCTGCATTGGGAAAGTGGGCACAGGAGAATGCTGATAGGACAGAGACATCATGAAGATCTCAGGAGTCTTCAGAAGTAGATTTCTTGAACCTTGGACTGTTGGAAGAATCGTAGAACCAGTCATAAAGGCAGCTTAGTCAAGCAGCCAGTGCAGAGTCCATGGAAAGTGCTCTTGACAGTTACCCTAGTTCACATTCCTTCCCCTCACTAACACTGTCTGCCCTTTTTGTGTGTCCAAGTAAGACTTGTCAATGTGCCTTTTTTCTCTTTCTGATTTTTTTCTGTCATTCCTCCTTCCCTCAAAAAGGAGAAGGGAGGTGAGTGGTAGAAGAGCTGGCTCTGGTCATTTCTACAGAAGCAGATTCCCAATAAGGTCAGGCTGTCGTTGGTGAATTTTGCATGTTGGTCTGAAAGCACTGACAAATCAAATGGAATGGGAAAACTGCATATCAGATGAGGACCACAGGTTTGCCAGAAGGGAACATTCTGGCATTTAGAAGATACCTGTTCGCTGTTTTGAAAGATCAGTCGTTTCTTTTCTTTTTTTACAACAAAAAGATGGTTATTTCCTTCAGTCTTTTCTCAGAGCCTGGTCAGATGATAATCAAACCTGTGCCTTTTTGCTTAGAGGTTAGCCCTGCTTGACTTAAATTATCTCGAAAGCTCTCTCTGAACAATATACCTGATGTATTATTTTGAAAATTTGGCAGAAGTGTTGTAGTGAATTAGAAACTAGCATAGCAAATTTAAAGTAAGGGGAATGTTTTCACCAGTTAAACTTACTCTTCAAACACAGGTGACTAACATATTAATACTGCATTGTGCTGCAAACAATACTATAATTAGGGTCACAGTTTTTGTGTGGTCTGACCCAAGAAATTTTGTGACTATAGTTTTGCTAGCACAACTAATTATCCCAGTGATCTCCTATTTGTGACTGCAATTAGGCATTTCGTGGCCTCTAAATAAGTATAATTAGTTAATTGGATCATGCATGAAATTCTAGCCTCTCATAATAGCCTCTGAGAACAAAAATAAATATGATAAATATTATGAATTGTTTTATAACTGTGGAACCCTGGGAAATACCACAAGTGATTGTTTTACTTCGTCTCTTAATATTTTGTAAGAAGAAACATGATATTAAAAAGTAGGAATGGAGCTATGTAACAGTTTTCATTCTCTGCCTTTGAGATAGGAAAAAGGGAATCACTAACTTTTCGTATTCTCACCTTTAGAGAGGGTAGTGTTGGTTGCCCTACTCCTCTGCCCTCTGCTCCCCACTTGCTACCGCACCTGTGCTCTCCCCATTAGCGTTATATACACCATATCTTCTGGAAAATAGGGGAAAGAGCTACCTTTAGCAAAAACTTCAAAGTGTCTTATATGGAAAATGTGTACCTTTTGTTTTAATTACTGAATTGATTTGCATATTACCAAAACCGTGTGCTGTAGAAGGGACTTTAAAAGCAAGTATCACTGACTCTGGGAGGTTGGCACTAGAGAATGGCCAGCTGATCTCTTCAATCACAAACCCTGATGCTCCACCCAGAGCAGTGCAGCCGCAGGCTAAGGGCACACTCAGTCACACGCAAGGGTGTCATCCCGGAAATGCTGATGCCGCTCTATTCCAACAGACCTCAGAATACACTGTATGTTCAGAGAAAACAGATTTCTTCCAATTTGAATAATAAGTCTTAAATTAGGAGGTGGGCTTCTGTTTGTCTGTTTTGTTTTGTTTTTTAAAAGATTTTATTTATTTATTTGACACACAGAGAGATCACAAGTGGGCAGAGAGGCAGGCAGAGAGGGAGGTGGGGAGCAGGCTCTTTGCTGAGCAGAGAGCCTGATGCAGGCTCAATCCCAAGACCCTGGGATCATGACCTGAGCTAAAGGCAGAGGCTTAACCCACTGAGCCACCCAGGAGCCCTTGTCTATTGTTTTAATCTCTAGTGAAATTGCTTGTTTTGCTGTGGCTGTCAGTTTTGAAAAATGTGGTTTTCTTTGGTTTCATTAGGCTCTTTTTAGATGGACCTGTGTCGGTTTTTGTTGGAGATGCTTTCTCTACATGGGAGAGACATGTTCTAAGTACATAAGAATACATGGTTAAATAAAGTACAGAGTTTCTTAGCTGTGCCTTTAAGGTTTCTTCCTAATTTTAGACAGTGATGTGCCCCTTCATATTATACTGCTTAAATATGAGAAATGGAATGATGTTTCTGGCAAAAGACAAAAATGATTAATCTTGGAGTCTATGTATGCATAGCTGCACATATGAATCCTAACTTATAGGAGTTCTTTTTTTTTTTTCCTTTTTTAGAAATTTTATTTATTTATTTTACAGACAGAGATCACAAGGAGGCAGAGAGGCAGGCAGAGAGCCCAATTCAGGGCTCTATCCCAGGACCCTGAGATTATGACCTGAGCCAAAGGCAGAGGCTTAACCCACTGAGCCACCCAGGCGCCCCTATAGGAGTTCTTTTTGACCACATAGGTAGGCAGAGGCTAAATACCCAACCATTGAGAATATTGGTTTTTAGGGAGCACGAATCTGGTTCCCATCTTTAATAGAAGTACAATACCTTTCTTCTTTTCTCTGAACCTTAGTTTCCTTCTCTGTACAGAGTTTTTGTGAGGGTGAAATGTGATTGTGTGTCTAAAGTATATAGTACAGGGTTGGGGGAGATGAAAAGTCAAATGGCAGCAATTATTGTCAATATGTAAAGTATGCCATTCACTTTTAGAAGTATGTTATGTTCGCTGAACTAGATGGAATGATTTGTACCCTAAAGACAGACATTTTAGAACTTTAAATGTAGACTCTAATTAGAAACCTAACATGTGTAACCTGATATTGTTAGGATTTTCCTTGAAGGGATAAAAAATTAGCATACAAACCAGCACTTAATATTGCATTGTGTGTTGGGACACCTTTTATGCTGTTAAGTTTTCATAATGACTTTTTGGGTGGTTTTGTTTGTTTGTTTTTGTTTCTGTTTTGTTTTGTTTTTTACTGCTTTACTTGCAGCTGTTCTCGTATGTTCAGTAGTTTATTTGGTTTTGATTAGCTTAACTAACAACATGCTCATACTCATTAGTGAATACCTTTGTTTTCTGTTTTGTAATCCAGCAAATTTCTAATCTTTCCTGGTAACTGGTGGTAGATTAAAGATAGCCACAGATCTTTTGTTATTCTGTCATTGAGACATGGGGTTTGTTCTCTTTTCTCGTATCTGGTCAGTTTTTAAAAATTGTTTGACCAACAGAATATGATAGAGTAAATGCTGGGCCAGTTTCTGGGCCCAAACATTAAATGACCAGCAGTTCACTTCCTGTCTTTAGAAGGTTCTGTCTTGGGTTCCTGAGTTTTCATGTAAAAAGTCTGAAGTTTCACATCCTGATGCTGCCATGCTCTGAGAAAGCCCATGCTATCCACATGGAGGGGCCGTGTTAAGGCAGGGGGAAAGTTAGGAAGAGAGTGTTTCTGACCAACAGAATCATGAGATACAATGATACATTCTTTATTAAGTCAGTAGGTTTAGGGTAGGTTTTTACATAGTAATAGATAGCCAGAATATTGGTAATCTATCTAATTACCATTGGTAATAATTGGTAATTACAATTGGTAATACTTTGTGATTCTTCTCATGGTTATTTTCTGAATGCCAAATTATAGGATATAACAATGTGTGAAAATTATGTTCTTTTATTTCAGTTTTTCCCTTATGTCGGATTAAGTCAGATAGTTTGTCAGAAATGAATGCTTATTATTAATAAACAGTGTAACATGATCTTAGCATATTCTGCAACAGGGCTTGAACTCACGATCCTGAGATCAAGACTGAAGCTAAATTAAAAGTAGGACACTTAACCAACTGAGCCACCCTAGAGTCCCTGCATCTCCACTTTTAATAATTTATTATTATTTTTTTTTAGAGTAGTTCTTTCTCGCTTTCATATTCTCATTATACCAATTTCACCTGATTTGACTTCTGGGTTTTTCCTCCTGATAATAAGAACTTGAGCTCAGGTAACTTAATTTTGTATTCCTGTAAAAGACTCTAGCACCCTGGGCACTGAAAATGAAAAAGGGAGGCGAAGTAGATTGGTTGGTAGCTAGAAGTTTGGCAGAGATGCTAAAGAAGGGGGTGCTAAAGGATCAGTATACACAGGCTTCAGGCTTCAGCACTGCACTCTTTGTCCATCCTCTGGCATGAAGTTATCATGGACAGACAAAATACAGGAATAGGGATGAGGTTGAGAGCCTCCTTCATGTGACTAGATAAGGACAGAATTACCCAAAGCATCTCAGACCTCTGAGTGGCCCTGTGGGCCCTACCTGGGGTCTGGGAGGCTGGAGAGAACAGTGCCTACCAGAAAACAAAACACCCTTAAAAGCCTATTGTTGAAACCAAGGGAAAAGGAGAGACTAAAAGATGTTTCCTGCTATAATCATACAGCAAGTAGAAATTAATTTACAGGAACCCATTATTACTAGCTTAAGTGTTTAATGTCACGGATATTTTGTTTATTTAATATGTCCTCTTAATAGTTTTAGTTGATCAACTATAAAATACTTGTAAGGGTATTCACAGAATCACTAGGGATCTGAGCCCTCCATTCCTGTTCTAATCTTTGAGTCTCTGTGTCCTTAACGTCAGAGTCTTCTACACAGGGGTTTGCAGGGAGTGTACCTTTTGGAGCTGAGTAAACTCTGCAGTTTTGAAACACTTTAAATCTAAACAGCCCTATGAGGTAGGTAGGGATTATTATCCCTATTGTTTAAGTGGGGAACTACCACCTCAGAGACACTAGGGGGGCTGGCCTGGGGCATACCTTGCCCTTTCCAGAACAGAGCTTGTTTATCAAACATTTCTTCTAGTTGAAAATGTAGGACAGTGGGTATATGAGGTAGGGCAGAGTGATAGTAATTTGTACATCTAAATGTTTGATGTAGAGGACAGGCTTTCAGGGCATGTCAAATTCATTAATTCTTGTTACCCACATTTCCTGGGAGTGTACGTGCTTGTTCGCTGGCACTGCTACTGGTGAAATGCAGAAGTAACCAGAAAGGTCTTTGTGATGATTTGTCTTCTGCCTCAGTATTTGTCTGCCGACATTCGCTCACTGTTTGGTGAGTTGAGTTGTAGGATGTCAACAGGTTTAAGACTATGGAGTGGTTTGCAACTGGTTGCCTTGTGCAAAAGAATGCTTTCTTTCATCTTTTTCTTCTTCCCAGTGCAGTTGTCTTCCTAGTTTTGGTTTACTTTGGCTTGTATGTTACAGTGTATCTTTTTGGTAAAATCACTGCCTGCACATTAGATGGCTTAGTGGAAAGAAGGGTAAAAGCATGCTGAATGGTGGAGAAAAGCTGGACTAGAGCTGAAATGTGCTGTGGATAACAGAAACTGAATGATGCACACACCAGTGATTTGATAATTGCCTCTATACACTTTGAGGCATTGAAGCTAGGAAAGCAATTTAAAAGTATTGAATTTGTTTTCATTGTAATTCATAGCAAATAATTAAGTGTCCTTTGTGAAAGAACCAATAATACCTTTATAGATGCCAGGTCCTCTGGTAGGTGCTAGAAATGCTAAGTTCTCACTGAGTTCTGTGTAGTATTTTTGGTTGAGTCTTTACAAGGTTTAACGTTTCTGACAGACAGCGGAATGAAGTGTTTAATTATCAAAGAGCTTTATTTTTAAAACTACAAATGTTTCAGGCATGTGTTGGAGGGGAAGGAGATAAATGCCCAAAGTGGGACTCTGAATTAATAAAATTTGGAGAATGACTTACTCAATTTGGTTAATTTGGTTATTAAGGCTAATTACAGCTTTTGTAGTGGTGATTGTTAAGATAAAAGACCATATCTATTATAGCTCTGAACTTGAATCTAACATTAAGAACATCCTTTCAGGATGAAACCTCTCTTTGGGGAGGTGAGCAATGAACAAATGTTATAGGCAAATTAATAAAGGCTTGGCTTTTGAAATTTTTTCTCATTCTTCAAAATGGAAATTTTCTAATTAGAGAAATGTAAGCATGAAAATCTAGGATGGATTTCTTTTTTCCTCAAATTATAGAAATCATTATTTAAAGTTTCCAAGAACATACAGGATTTTGCATTTAAGGACCATAATCCATTTGAGGTTTTGGGGGGTTTTTTTCTTCTTTCTTTCTTGGAAAGGGAAAGAGGGAGAGGGAATGTTAACCTCGCTTCACGCCCAACATGGATCCCAATATCAGGCTCCATCTCAGGACCCCAAAATACAGAATTCTTACTCATAATGGACACATTGAAGATAAATCACTCATTTTGGAAAAACATTTACATCACATTGTCAGTATTAATTTACTTGTTGCCCTTTTACATAACCTTGTTAATACACTAACAACTTGATGATGAAGCTACTATCCAGTGCATCTTTCAGGGCAACTTCTTGATTTTAGTTTTGTCTGATTATGTGTTCATTTAAGATTAGTATAATTATAAGATGAAAACATCTTGGAAGAAAACTTAAAATGTCCTTTTTAAAAAGATTTATTTAGGGGCACTTGGGTGGCTTAGTTGTCAAGCGGCTGCCTTCGGCTCAGGTCATGATCCCAGCATCCTGGGATTGAGTTCCAAATCAGGCTCCCCGCTCGGTGGGAAGCCTGCTCCTTCCTCTCCCACCTCCCTGCTTGTGTTCCTTCTCTTGCTGTGTCTCTGTCTCTCTCTCTCTCTCTCTCTCTCTGTCAAATAAATAAATAAATAAATAATTTTTAAAAAAGATTTTATTTATTTATTTGACAGACAGAGATCACAAGTAGGCAGAGAGGCAGGCAGAGAGAGAGGAAGGGAAGCAGGCTCCCTGGCGAGCAGAGAGCCCGATGCGGGGCTCGATCCCAGGACCCTGGGATCATGACCTGAGCTGAAAGCAGAGGCTTTAACCCACTGAGCCACCCAGGCGCCCCAATAAAATCTTTTTTTAAAAAAGATTTTATTTATTTATTAGAGAGAGACACAGAATGTGGGGAAGGAACAGAGAGAAAAGGCAAGAGTCTTAAGCAGACTACAAGCTGAGCATGGAGCCCGATGCAGGGCTCTATCTCACCATCCTGAGCAGAAACCAGTAGTATGACACTTAAACTGACTGTACCACCCAGGTGCCCCGAAATACTCCTTTTTTTTTTTTTTTTAAGATTTTATTTATCCATGTGACAGAGAGAGATCACAAGTAGGCAGAGAGGCAGGCAGAGAGAGAGGGAGAAGCAGGCTCCCCGCCGAGCAGAGAGACGGATGTGGGGCTCAATCCCAGGACGCCTGAGCTGAAGGCAGAGGCTTAACACACTGAGCCATCCAGGTGCCCCGCCCCTAAATATTCTTAATTTTTAAGCATTAGCTGTTGAATATTAGTATTTTACTTTTTAAAAAGGTAATTTGATGATTTGGCAATTTCTTTTAGTTTGGTGTAACCTCATAAATATCAATGGCAATTTTGATCCAATATATAGTTTTTATTTAATTACTTACATGTAAGTTTTTTCATGTTGTTAAGGTGCTCATCAATCCACAACCTAAAACCTGGTAAAGTTACATCCATTTTCTACTGCGCTTTGGTGGAAAAGGCTGTCAATTTTGGGTTCTTCAGGTACCATTTGAATTTGTCCCTTGCTTTGTGACAGTGTGTGGTCATATTTCATTAGAAGCTAATTTTCTGTTTCTGGGCATGGGAAAGGCATAGGATTAGTAAGGTATTAATTTATGCAATGTCCATTGGCATGTTAGAGAATTCCTGCCGAAAGAATGCTCTTACTTAAATCTTTGGGGTACCAATAGACAGTATTGTTTGATACCGATATGATGTAGCAGTAGTTTGCTTTGTAAGTTACATACAGTAAAATTCTTACAATACTTCAAAATATATTGTAAATACTATGAAAATACATATGCCTGTTGTGTTGGAGCATCATGGAGAGCAGGCCTGCCATTGCAGCATCCACTTGGGGGCTGGGGATATTAAAAAATGGTATTATAGTGGTGCAGGGTTCAATAAATTGGGGTTAATGCAAGATGATACAGTATGTGAGAATGATGGTGTAACAGAAGCCATAACAAGACTTCCTAGGAATCTTGATAGTAACAGGATGACTCACATTATGGGAGCGCTGCACCTGACCGCGAAGCAGCAGATTTTGCATAAAGAGCAGTGAATTGGGTGCCTGGATGACTCAGTTGGTTAAGCGTCTGCCTTTGGCTCAGGTCATGATCCCAGGGTCCTGGGATCGAGTCCTACCTTGGGTTCCCTGCTTAATGGGGCGTCTGCTTCTCCCTCTACCCCTACCCCTTGCTTGTGATCTCTCTTATACTCTCTTTAATAAATGAATTTTTAAAAAAAAAAAATCTTGGGAAAAAAAAAAAAGCAGTGGACAATATGTGAGGATAAATTCTACCTTAAATGATATCTGAAAGAGGTTAGGCAGGAAAGAGGAGGGAGAGAGAAAAATGGGCAAAGAAAGGATCATAGTTGACATTTGTGGTTGCCTCTGTCCTCAAAGTAATTTTAAGAAGTTGATTAAACCTGAAATGTACAATTTAGCACTCTTTGGACTGCAAATGAAATACTTTAAGTAAATGTCTATTGTAACTATGAAAAAATACATACATCTGAATTTTTTGCTGTACAGTTTTGAGTTAGGACAAATGAATAGAGTCCTGTAACAGTTACCACAATCAACATATGAAATGGTTATATCCCCTCCAAAAATTTCCCTCACACTGTTCCCATGTGTCATTTCCATTGCTGACTCTCAATCCTTGTATTGGTGATTAGTCCTTTTAGCTTTGCCTTTTCTAAAATGTTCTGTAAATTAAATAATGAGTGTATGTGTGTGTTCAGACACATATCCTTTTGCTTCTGGCTGCCTTCACTTAGTAAGTATAATGGCATTTGAGATACTATGTGTGTGTCAGGGCTTTGTTTCTTACTACTGGGTAGTGATCAGTTATATGAATGCAGCAGTTTGTTTATCCGTTCACCAGTTCAAAGACATTCAGGTTGTTTCCAGTCTTACGCATTTATTAGTAAAGCTGCGTCTTGAGATGGAGGCCTTCATCAGGCTCAGTGCTGGTTATGGAGCCAGCTTCAGATGGTCTGTCTCCCAGTGTGATTTTGAGCACTAGAGGTAAGAGCCGACATCTATGCCTTGTTTTGATCTCAGAAAGTTCAGTCTTTTGCCATTTTGATGTTAATGTAGGATTTCTTTTGCAGATGACTTTATCAGGCCAAGTTATCTTCTGTTCCTGTTTTGCTAAGAGTTTTATTTGTTATGAAGTAATGTTGGATTTTGTCAGTTTCTTTTTTGTTGAAGAAAATTGCTTATTCTGCATCTGTTGAAATGGTCATGTTTTTGTTTTTGTTTTTTCTTACACTGTTAATAAAATGAGTTACTGACTCTGAATTTTAATGTCAATCCAGCCTTGCTTTCCTGGGATAAACTGTACTGGTTGTGGTGTATTTTCCTTTTTGTATATTTCTTAATTAGATTTTCTAATATTTTGTTGAGGTGTTTTACTTCTATGTTCTTGAGGGATATTGATCTGTAATTGTATTTCCTTGTAATATCTTTGTCTGGTTTTGGTGTCCGGGTAATGCCGGCCTCTTAAAATAAGTTGGAAACCATTCCCTTCTCTGTTTTCAGAGAAATTCTACTGTGTAGAATTGGTACTCTTTTTTTGTTTGTTTTTTTAAGATTTTATTTATTTATTTGACAGACAGAGATCACAAGTAGGCAGAGAGGCAGGCAGAGAAAGAAAGGGAAGCAGGCTTCCTGCTGAGCAGAGAGCCCCATGCAGGGCTCGATCCCAGGACCCTGGGACCATGATCTGAGCCTAAGGCAGAGGCTTTAACTCACTGAGCCACCGAGGCGCCCCTTGGTATTCTTTCTTAAATATTTGGTATACTTTTCCAGGGAAAAATCTGGACCAGCATTGTCAGAGATTTTTCATTACAGATTTAATTTCTTTAATAAGTTTATTACTATTCAGGTTATTATTGCTTTCTTAGTGAACTCTAGTAATTTTTTATTTTCAAGGAATTTGTTTATTTTATCTAATTAGTTAAATTTATGGGCCTAAAGTTATTCATAGAATTCTGTTGTGAGCCTTTTAATGCCTCTTTAGGAGTAATAATGATATGTCCTCTTCTATTCCTGATACTGATAGTTTGTCTTTTTTTTTTCTCTCTCTAATTATAGGTTTATTGATTTCATTCATCTTTTGGTTTCATAGAATTTGGGAGGTGGGCAGTTTTCTATTTAATTAATTTCTGATCTGTTATTTCCTTCCTTTTGTTTGCTGTTTATTTCTCATTCTCTTTCTAATTTCTTAAGGTGGATGTCTAGATTATTGCTTTTCTTTTCTACTGGAAGTACTTAATACTATACATTTCCCTCTATTCTCGTTTTAGCCGCTGATCACAGATTTTGTTGTGTTTTCATTCAGTACAGAGTATTTTCTGATTTTTCTTGTCACTTCCTCTTTTAATCACGAGTTATTTATGAATAAGTGTTATTTAGGGAATTTTCCAAATATCTTCCTGTTATTGATTTCTGGTTTAATTCTGTTGAAAAAGGAATATTAGTTTCTAAATATAATTATGAATTTTTCTATTTCTCCTGTAAGCTTTAAGCTAAATATTTCATGTATTTTGAAATCTTAGTGTTAGATTTAGCTTTATTCATTTGGGATCCTCATGTGTTTTTAGAGAACTGACCCTTTTATCCTATTATGTCTCACCTTATCTGAGGTATTCTTTTTCTGAAATCTACTTTGTCTGATATTAATATGGCCACCAGCTTTATTTTGAAAGTGGTTACATACTATATCTTTTTCTGTCCTTTTCCGTTTAATCCCTCTATGTTATTACATTTAAAATAGCTTACTTGTACATAGCATAAAGTTGAGTCTTGCTTTTTAATCTAATTTTATCTTTTTAAATTTGTATGTTTAGATCATTTACATTTAATGTAATTATTGATGTAGTTGAATTTAAATCTACCATTTAGTATTTGTTTTCTGTTTATTATACTCTCTGTTTTTATTCCTTTGTTCCTTCTTCCCTGCTTTCTCCTCTTCTTTGGATTGTTCTAACCTTTTTTAGTATTTCATTTAATCTATTGTCTTTTTTGTTTGTGTCTCTTTGTATAGTTTTAATGGTTTTGGTATTATAATAAACATACTTAACCTTAACCAGTCTACTTTGAGTTCATATTTTGCCACTTTAAGTAGACTATAGAGTTTTAACAATCTTCTAGGTCCCTTTACTCTCCCTTCTTTATGTTATAGTTTTTATGTGTATTACATCTTCATACATTTAAAATGCCACAAGGCAGTGTCCATATTGCTGCTTTCAATACTCACATTTATTTTAAACAACTTAAAAGGACAAAAGCAGCTTGTTATATGTAGTCAGGTATGTATCATTTCTGTTGCTCTTCTTTTATTCCTGTATTTCCCAGTTCACTCTGGTATTATTTTTCTTTAGCCTAAAGTACTTCCTTTAACATTTCTTCTAGAACAAGTCTCTTTGGTAACAAATGCTTAGTTTTTCTTGATGTGAGGATAACTTTATTTCACCACCGTTCCTGAGCAATATTTTTGTTGGATATAGAATTGTGTGTTGACGCTTCAGTTTCTTTCAACACTTTGAAGATGCTGTTCCACTGTCCTTTATCCTCTGTGATTTCTGATGAGAAATCCCAAATTATTTGAGTTGTTCTTCCATATATGATGTTTTAGTCTTTGCTTTCAAGAGTTATTTTTATTTTTTTTAATTTTTTTAAAAGATTTTATTTATTTATTTGACAGAGAGAAAGAGAGACCACAAGTAGGCAGAGAAGCAGGCTCCCTGCTGAGCAGAAAGCCCGGCATGGGGCTCCATCCCAGGATCCTGGGATCATGACCTGAGCCCAAGGCAGAGGCTTAACCCACTGAGCCACCCAGGCGCCCCTCAAGATTTTTTTAATCTAGGTTTGGTTTTAGTGATTTGATTATAAGATGTTGGGCATGGCTTTCTTTGAATTTACTCTTTTTGTGGTTGGCTGAGCCTCTTCATTCTGTAAAATTCATAATTTTTCCAAATTTGGAAGTTTGCAGTCATTTCTTCCACATTTTTCTGTATCTGTGTCTCATCTTCTGGGGCTCCAATGACACAAGTGTTACATCTTCTGATGTTTTCCCACTTGTCTAAGATTTCCTGTGTTCTTCAGATGAGATCATTACTATCTTCACATTCACTAACTTTTCCCTCTCTCATATCCCTTTTGCCATTGATCCCATCCAGTGGATTTTTTATTTCAGATAATTTTTTTCACTTCTAAACTTTCTAGTTGGTTCTTTTAATAGTTGGTGTTTTACTCCTTTCATTAGTTTTTACCTTCATCTCATGGAGCATAGTTAAAGTAGTTGCTATAAAAAATCTCTGACTGATAATTCTAACATCTGGTTCTTCTTCGTCGGCATCTGCTGATTGTTTTTTTCCCTTGAGAATTGATCACATTTCCCTGTTTCTTTGTAAGCCAAGTGATTTTGGATGCCGGACATTTCGAATACTATGTTGTGAAGGCCTAGGTCTTCTTTTTTTTTTTTTTTTTTTTTTTTAAGATTTTATTTATTTGACAGGCAGAGAGTGAGAACACAAACAGGGGGAGTGGGAGAAGAAGCAGCAGGCTTCCTGTTGAGCAGGGAGCCCCATGCAATGCAGAGCCCAGTCTCAGGACCATGGGATCATGACCTGAGCCACCCAGGTGTCCCTCGAGTCTCGGTCTTATTAAAGTCCTCTGGAGCATTGTTTTGTTTTTTTAAAGCATACAACCAATAACCAGGGTAGATTCATACTTAACTTCTGTTTTATCTGATTTGGGTGACATATCCATAATTTTCAAAGCTTTGATCTGCTGCTTTTGGTCTTTCTGGTGCACTAGACTTAGACCTGTTGGTACCTACACATTGGATCCACCTGGCTCCAACTCCTGAGTGTGAGGAGGGCCACTTTTCCCAGTTATCTCACCAACTAGATGAGATTTTTCTTAAGTTTTTACTGTATGTACCCTCTGTTGCCAAATGGAGCTAATCTGTCCATGCCAGGAGATAGCAGAGGGGGAAAATGTAACAGGAAATCAGCGTGATGTGGCTTACTTCTTAAAGTTTTATTTCTCCAGTCTGCTTGCTTTTATTTACTCTATAGAGTACTCAGGTTGCTGCTTTCTGTTTTCTTGGGGAGAGATAGGCTATAGTGGGCTTATTTCATTTTAACTGATCACATTTTGTTTTTAGTTGGCATTTAAAAATGAAAATATAGAAATGCAATATTTAAATATCTGTGGCTTAAGTAGGTTGTAGCCATTTTTATTTTCTGTTGGTAAAGGTTATTTGATATTTAAAATATCAGATTCTATAATTGAAGAAGCTTGCTAATTAAGTTTTTAATTTTAATTCCAATATAGTTAACATACAGTGTTATGTTAGTTTCATGTGTTCAGTATAGTGATTCAACAATTCTATACATTACTCTGCTCATCATTATAAGTGTACTCTTTAATCCCTATCACCTATTTTACCCATCCCCCTACCCATTTCCCCTCTGGGAACCATTAGTTTGTTCTTTGTAGTTAAAAGTCTCTTTCTTGGTTTGTTTCTTTCTCTCCTTTCCTTTGTTCATTTGATTTGTTTCTTAAATTCCACATATGAGTGAAACCATATGGTATTTGTCTTTCTCTGACTGACTTATATTACTTAGCATTTGTACTGTCTAGTTCCATTATTGTTAGAAATAGAGGCTTCATTTTTAATGGCTGAATAATATTCCGTAGTGTGTATGTGTGCACACCACATCTTTATCCATTTATCTATTGATGTTCACTTGGAAAACTTACCAATTTTAAATGTGGAAGAATGTAAAGCATCTCTTTTGGACAAAACAAACTGCTCATTTCTACCTTTGTTATTCACTCAGCTAACATCGTTGATTAAAATAGATACAGATACACGTACCTGTTCAAAGAAAAAGTGTTGAGAATGGGTTTGAAATAATAGAATCTGTCTTGTGTTGAAATTAGTAAAGTAAAACTTAAAGTTTTAGAACTTGTGAAATAGTAAATTTTATCTGTACTTAATTCAAATTATGAGTTATCCCTTCTAAATTCATTATAGCTTTTCCTTTGAAAAACAAGTGGAATTTTGATAAATATTTAATTTCATTCACATAAAGACATAAATTTAGTGATTTCACTTATAATAAGTTCAGTTTCTGGTTAAATCATTTAAGGAGGTATGTCTAAGTGAATTTTAAAGATCTTTTGATATATAAATATGCATATTAATGTATAGATATGCATACTAATTTAAAAATATCATAAACTTTAGACAGCTTATAAAACTGGGAAACTGCTGGTGCCCATTATATATCTTTATGATTTCATTATAAAAAGGGAAATTTAATTATTGCATCAAAGAACCATTTAGCATGGTTTGTTCCAGAATTCATATATAAAAACCATTTGTAAATTAAAGTGGCAAACTGGACTGTAAAGTTTTATTCTTTATTGGTATTTTTGTCCAAAATGTCACACAAGTAGGAAGGTGATTACAGTTAGCATTTGAAATCATCTTTCATCTTTATGTGTAACAGTGTTTGGCTATTTGGTTCAAATTTGGGTTCTGTTGTTCTTCCATTAAACTCCGTATGAGATTTATGGCTTGGATTAAGGAGAGAATTGAGTTATAAAAACAGCAGACCTGAGTCCATTTTGAAAGCATTTAAAATGTGACATTGGAAATTAGAATTGGAAATTTTTATAATTTTTGAAATTCACTTCCCTTTCTCTCTTTAAATTAGGTGCTCTGTGGATGTGTATAGTTTTAAACCCCCACTGCAAGTTGGAGCAAAAGGCCAGTTGGTTAAAACAGCTGAAAAAGTGGAACAGTGTAGATGTCTGTCCATGGGAAGATGGAAATCATGGCAGTGAATTACCCAACTTAACCAATGCTTTGCCTCAGGGTGCAAATGCCAACCAAGGTGAGTCCACAGTAATATTCTGTTCACTTTGTGTCCACCTGAGTGTGTATATATGCTTCTAATAGTAACTTATCATGTATGTGGGAAAATTATTTTGCCTTCTAGACCTTAAAAGAATTTAAGGACTTCATGTTTTGAACATGAATGTATGCATTTTTCGTTTTTACCTGATTCCTTTGTGTGTGTTTTTTTATATTATCAGAATACAGATAGATATTATTAAATGGTAAAAGTAAAAAGGTATTATACTTTTATGTATGAGTATGTGTTAAAATTCCCCAGTAATTATTTAGTTTGGGAAATAGTTTTTAAAAATCATGGAATAGGGTGATAATACATTACCTTGTAAAACAAAATATTGAGAGGCTTGAGAAACTGTGTTTTTATCTCTGTTGGTGCAACCCAATTCATATTGGGGTTGCTGTGTAATTTCATCAGTTAAAAATTGTTAGTTTTAATATATAGCAAATAAGTATTTATGACTGAGCTGGAGGGTCATGGGATGCTGTTGGCATTTGAAGTAGGAAAATTCTTTATTGTAAAGGATTGTCTAGCATACTTGGTCCTACCTGCTGTAAGCTAATAGCGCCCTCCAATCTTTAGGACAATTAAGAGATGTTTTCAGACATTTCCATATGTCCTCTTAAGGGCCTGTGTCTCTCATTTCTATGCTGTTTTTTCAGCTTCCCCTTTTCTGTTGGATCCATCCATTTAGATCAGTGATGTTCCTCTCATCTGCAGAAAAATCCCAAATCCTTCCTTGGCCTCATTTTCCTTTCCAGCTATTGTACTATTTTCTTTTTTCTTTCAGAACCAAGTCCTCAATTAAGTTTTACAAAAAAAAATTTCCTTCACTAATTCATGTCACTATTTTTGTGTGATTTTGTGCTCCTGCTGCCTTTTTTGGGGTCAGGAGGATTTGACAGACTTTAAAGTTATGAACGATGTACGGTAGTAGTTAAATGACCCTGGAAGGATCCAGAATCAAGATTGTCGTTCTGTATGTGCTGACGCTATATGGAGTTGGTTCCACTAGAAAGAGCTAGACATTGTGTTGAGTATGAATGTTAAAATAGGGCTGTCAGTCTCTACAAAGAAAATGAGATGTATGACTCCACAGGGACTTGTCCAATCAAAAAGAAGTTTTAGGACTTAGAAAAGATCTGGCTTTGCTTTGTCTAGAGATATTTGCCTTGGGAATTTAGTATTTGAAATCTATCATACCTTTATTGCCCATGATTATTTTGTTTAATAAATCTCCTTTTACTTAATTTTATTTTGAGGTTTCTCTGTTCCACTCCTCATCTACTTTTTGGCACTGCCAGCCTAACATTTTATAGTTTACTATTTTACTTTACATTTGGTCACTTTGTCTTTGATGGAACAGAAATATTCCATGGACTTTAGAGAGCCTTTTAAGAAATGGTCCAACCTGCAGAAGAAAACAGTTCATTTCATGTATGGCTTGGTCCAGGCACATGAAGTCAGAATCTAGTTTCTAATTAGGGCAATTGTTTCTCGCTGTTGGGCCTAATGGCACAGGGTTCCTGTTTTTAGCACAATATCCACATCCTCTTGGGGGGGCTGTCAGAAGAGACGTCTGTACAGAGAGATGCTGATGTTCAGCCCGTAGCACCTCTGTTGGAGTGCAGGGGAGAGTCTGCGGTAGCCGGCAGAGCCTAGCAGCCGCGCCACTGCAGCTGGGTGGAGCGTGTGCAGCAGGGCAGAGTTGGATATGCTGCCGTGCTGGAGTGAATGTGAAGGAGGAGTTGGGCCTTGTCTTAGCTAAGATTATTTGTTAAAATTAATTAATAACATTAAAATCCACACTCTTTGAAAGAGTAGGGTTTTTTTTTAATGTACCAGATGATAGCCAGTTTTTTTATTTTAATTTTTTTATAATAGAGCGAATAGTTTTCCCCTTTTTACTTTTCTGAAAATCCCAGATTTTCTTTAATCAGCATGTAGTAATGTTATATGTACTTTATATTTAAAATCTGTTTATAAATTTATGTATTTGTCATTTCGAAAATTTCGTTAAGGTAATCCATGTCTTTTTTCCATCTTGTTGCAAAAATTAAAAAAAAAAAAAACTATACACGTAAGGTAAAAAGTGGCCATAATTTTGATACTGATCAAATTTTATTTTTGTAGTTATTGTCTATATACACAGTGTTTATTTCCCATGTTACTAAGACTTTATATTTTGCAGTTTCATTTAATTATTATTCCATTAGTATTTAGCTTTTTTTGTCTTTTTTTGTTTTCTGTATAGAGGAGCCAGAATATTTAGCCTTTTTTGTTAAAATGGTTTTTATTGGTCTTTTATAGCTAACCAGTAATAAAAGTGAGATGTGTTCCTGTACTTTTCTCTTTGCTCATACAATCACATGCAAATATGTGAAAAGTTGAGTTTTTTTTTCTAATGGAGTCATACTCTACAACTTAATTTTATTATTGATACTACAGTAAGCCAATTGAGAAGTAGAACTCTTAATTTTTTAATACATGCAGAATACTAAGTTTCTTTTTTTAAGTCTCCTTCTAGTTTTAAATTCTGTTTCTATGATTAGAGTTAAATAAAAATAGTGAAATGACAGAGCCACTTAAAATGTATAAAATTTGGACTTAGGAATATTTAACCAAATGACAGAGGTCACGGGACCAATTATTTGTTGGATAGGACTGTCTCTATCTTGCTCAGCAAAAAGCCCTGATAGGTTCAGAGGCCCTTAAATATGGGGCCCCTTCTTCCTGTTTGCAAGGTGAGCATCTGTGCACTGGGCAGGGCTGTATCAGATACTGTCAGTATTATGCCTCTCAAATTATGTCATCATACATTTTGATATGTTTCACATTCAAATACAGATATCTAAGTTGACCTGAAACCAAGCTGACCTAATGTGTCTCTCTGTTAAAGACCCCTCAGAAGCCTTGCACAACAGCTGAAATTCCTGAATTCAGAGTGTGGATATTTGGGTTTTGATCTTGACTGCCATGCCTGGCCATGTGACCTTGCCAGTCCCGTCACTTCTCTTGGTTTTCGGCTCAATCAGCAGAATAGGGGAGTTGTGCTAGATGAGTGTGTTAGATGGCTGTGTTTCGGTTTTCAAGATTCCCTCTTTTTGCTTAGCCAAAGCTGCAGTTTCCTTCTCACCGAGTTAAGTCTCAGTACAGTGAGGGCTGATACTTGAGCTAAGTAAAATACATATACATAAGCATAGTTTGTAACCCTGATTTTCAGTGGAGACTCGCTATGGTTTGTGCCACAGTTGAAGGTAAGTCTGGAGCGGGGACCCACAGGGTGGGATTGCAATTATCGAATTTGAACCATGTTATCCAGAGGGACTGAGTATTCCCAGGAGTTGGGATGAGAATATTCTTTATTCCCCAAACATTTCTTTTCTCCGTCAGGTCCAGAAACTTGAATCCTCTTCGGAGTGTATGCTTCTGCTCTTTTGTGATGCCCCGGCATACACTATGCTGGGGACATCACACCAGTCATGGAACCTGCACAGGAGTCAGGAGGCAGCCTGTAGGGGCAAGGTAAGTGCGCTGGTTTGTTTTGTAGCTATGTTGTGTGGCTTTGTGAAATGTTAAATATATGCATTTATGCCCTTTGGGATATAAAGTGGCATTTAATTATTATATCCCAAGAAGCATAATAGTTTTAATTGTGCAAAACCGCACAATATAGTTAAAAAATACAACCAAAAGCACAACCCTTCTGCATATCTTTAAAGGCTGATTGCATCTTCCTGAAAGGTTCCATGGCTGGTGTCACATCTCTTGCATAGTGTTTGTGAGAGCTGTTGATCCCATCAGGGCAGCCCACCACAGCACCTCAGAAGTGGGGAGCAGTGAGTTTTCATGTGATTTTTGTACCGAGTGCCTCCTCCGAGTGTATTTGGCATGGAAACTAGACTTGACACTTCTTTTTGCAGGATGCCTTTAACCTTAGCTTTGATGGCTGCAGAGTGTGTGTGTTTGATAAAAACAAGTGAGTGGATGGTGGCTCTTTGGGCTGACTTGCCTCCTAGTACTTAGGACGTGAGAGTATGCCCCCTTCATCCTTCTGCTTAGGGGGTGCAGGACAGTGTGTGTGAGTGTGTTCATGAACATCTGGCCACACAATGGTATGACTGAGGGATTCACACGTGAATAGTAGCTGACATGGCTTTCTGAATTGTGGAAAAAACAGATTCGTCGAACAGGCCACATCGGACAGTGTTCACCCGAGCCATCGAGGCGTGCGATCTCCACTGGCAGGATAGCCACTTGCAGCACATTATCAGCAGTGACCTATACACCAACTACTGTTACCATGACGACACTGAAAACTCCCTCTTTGACTCCCGCGGGTGGCCCCTCTGGCATGGTAAGTGGCCAAACCGGAAAGACCTTTCCATGACTTACTTCTTTGTTTCATTTCTATAGCATTATTGGAGTGGGAGGTGGAGAGTCAAAGGATTCAGTGGGAGATGGATGAATGCTTGGCAGTAGGAGCTGAGTGTTTCATTCAAATCCAAGTTCAGAAATGGTTTCTTATGTCTTTTGAATAGTATTTTGGGGGGAAACATCTTACTGTTTAAGTGCTGTTTTTGTAGATATATCTGACGATGGCAACTTTCTGCCCTTAACTTTTTGTTTTAGAACATGTTCCTACAGCTTGTGCAAGAGTGGACGCATTACGTTCTCATGGGTACCCCAGAGAAGCACTGAGATTAGCAATAGCTATTGTTAACACGTTAAGACGACAGCAACAGAAGCAGTTGGAAACGTTCCGAACTCAAAAAAAAGGTGAATGGGAAGGAGTTTGTTTTCATTGGAATGGGATTCTTGGTGATGACATGACTAGATTTTGTCGTCTCTTGAGTGAGAGTGCTTCTGAAATTAGAGCAATGAAGATGACATTTCCTGCCACTCAATGGAAATATTTAATAGCTGGTCTGTGAGAAATTTTAGGCACATTTTTCCTGGTTGAATGTTGTAAGAAATAAGATTTTTAAAAACATTTCTTGGGTTAGTTAATTTAAAAAAATAACTGATTTTTAAAAATTACATGATTTTTAAAAAATCTTTTTTCCCCCCAAGTAATTATTTAGTGTGTCTGAATTACTGAAAATGCTGGTTGGCCAGATATCTTCTTTAGTGAAAGTGCGTTTTAATTCTAACAGTGAGGAGTCTGGGGGCAGACTGTCTATGTTTGAATCCTAGCTGTAGGTCTCAGGTGGGAGACCTTAGGCAGTGATTTGAGCTCCTGCGATTGAGATTCCTCATCTGTGGACTAGGGCTTAGTAGACCTGTCTTTTAAGAGTTGTTGAGGAAATTAAATTAGTTAATTCCTATAATGCTCTTAAAAGAGTCTGGCACGGCGTGTAAGCACTCTAAAACTTTTTACCTGTAACAATTTGCACTTTAGGATATGGTCTTTATTTTAAGTGATCAAAACTCCTGGATTTTTAAAATTCTATAAATAACAGTTTGATGAGCTGCCAACTGACAACACATTTTAAGTTCGCTTTATTTTAGTTTGCTATTAATCTTTTAAATTTTAAATAAGTATTGCTGAGCAATAGCAATTGCAGAGAGTTACATTAACATGCATAAGGCCCCGACCAGAAAAAATTGTCTATATGCTTTTTCTGATTAATCAATGTACTTCTTGTTCCTTCTATAGGTATAAATCTTTTTATGTTTCTTTGATTAGGTTTGTTTTTTCAAACTGGAGTTTTATTTCTTATTCGGAGAGATACTTTAGTTGCTGGGGGATTTTTTGAGTCATGTTTTGGTTTTTAATCCTATTGTGATTATGCACACACCAAGGATACAGCTAAAATTTATCAAAAGTTGTTGAAATAAGCTGAAGGTTAAAGTAAGCTTTTGTTACAACCTTTAATACTATCTATTTCAGACTTATTATAAATGTGAACTAACATTATCATTTATATGATGAAGGAAAATTTTTTAGAGTTAAAAATTTACACCAAAAAAGGGGAGCTTAGATGGAATTGGAATGTAATATCCCTAGTGATCACTATTTTGTCCATTTCTTCATGTTCTTCGTAACGTAACTGATTACGAGATGTGTTTGCAAAATATATTGCTTGGACATTTGGAAATTTTTTCTGAAACAGCCTCCTCTTCCCAAACACTAAACAGTCTATAGCCAGAAGCTATCTACTTCTGTATAGTATGAAGGATAGTAAGTAATTTTCAGGCTAAGAGAGAGTGAGGTACTTTTTATACTGTAAAATTAAAGCTAAGTTATGATGGTTATTAGATTAAAATATCATATTATAAGCTTGTGTTAGAAGTGTTTTTAAACTAAATTTAATAAAAATGTTGCAATATCTAAGAAATGGAAAGTGTAAAAATGTTAGTTTGTGTAGGTAAGTTAGAATATATGTTAAGTTAGACTCTTTTACTTATCTTTGAAACCACTCTTAGACCCATTTCTCCTTTTTATCCTGTGAGCAGTGAAAACTTATTTCAGACTATTCTTAAGTTATTACTATGATTGCATCTCTATACCTGTATCTTTCTCTCTCTTTTTTTGGGTCCATATTTAAAGAATGGGTTTTTCATTGCTGTTATAATTCCAAATTGCCATGATATTTATTTGCTATGTGGTCGAGATTAGCAAATATATATCTTATACATTTTCAGTACTATTTGGCATAGTATGTCAGGTTTTACTGTTGTTGAGATATATTTGACATAAAATCATATTAGTTGAGTTATGCAATATAATGATTCGATATAAAAATGATCACCACAATAAATCTAGTTAATATCTCTCACCATATAGAGTTACACATTTTTTTCTTGCGACGACAACTTTTGAGATTTACTCTTAGCAACTTTCATCTATGTAACGCAGCATTATTAGCTATGGTTGTCATGCTATACCTTATTACATCGCCATGATTTGCTCATCGTATAAGTGCAAGTTTTTACCTTTCCCCCTTTCACTCATATCCACCCCTGCCTCTGGCAACTACCAGTCTGTTCTCTGTGTCTAGGAGCTTGGATATTTTTTTTCAGATTCCACATATAGGAGAGATCATATGGTATTTGTCTTTCTCTTAGTTCACTTAGTTTCTTGATTCTGAAAAGAAATTGTTCTCCTTTTTAAAAATTTATTTCCCTTATTTCTGTGTTGCTTTCACTAATTTTTGTGTGGAAGGAAAATAGAGGAAATACTTTATAAAATTTTCTCTCTCGTTTCCATCACTTGAAAATAGATTTATTTGTGTAAGTTCAACACTTCCTTATATCACATGCCTTTACACACACGTTTCCTCCCCCCGCCCTCCATTAAACATACATGTTTTGTTGTTCTGAGAGTAATACTCATGTTTTCTTTTTTCATACTGGTTTTGTATGTGAAAGCCAGTGACAGAAACCAAAGGGAAAGACCCTTTCAAGGAATATAGGACCCAACCTTTAAATTTTAATAGTTTGTGCCAGGCAATTCCTCATTTTCATGTACTGATAGTTGATAGTCCAAAACCAGAAGACTTCTAAAGCAATATTGGATTCATGGAATGGTTCTTTAGCGATTTGTAAAAAGTCAGTTTTTGACTTGGATATTTTATATTGTATACAGATTTCATTATATTTTCTTTAAGAAGGATCTACTGTTATTTATTACTTTAGTAAACATTTGGATGTAAAACACTGCATTCTTTACAAGGAACGTATCTTAAAATATTTACAGCTTTTTTCTCAGAACTCTGTAATTTAACTTAAGAACTTGAAAGTGCTACCATTCTGTGAAGAAAATGAAAAAGGATACGTTTCATCTAAATTATATGTTACTTTCTGCTATAGTTCTTTGTGGCAAAGGGCCTCTCTTAAATGGCATACAGAGCCGTGATAATGAGGCCTTTGTAGATGCAAGGAGAGTACTTTAATGATACCCATAGAGGGGTCCAGCTTGGACCAGCTTACCACTCCCCTCTAGTCTCCAGTATAGATGACCCACTGAACATGGACTCTGAGGGTAATCTTCTTAATATAATTAGCCAGTGATCATTCCAGGGGGACTTCAAAATCTTCTCTAATGCCTCTCTTGGGGAAGTAAGGAGAGTTGTTCCTCACTTCTCAGGTGAAAATTTGGAACTCATTTGTCCTCACGCAACATCATTTAATAGTATAAGTAGTAATGTTCACCCAGTACCTTGGACACATAAATTGATGTTCGGGGACCATCCTAGAAAGTGGACACCATTTATACCGATTTACAGATAACCTCTATGAACACAAAGTAGGTAACATGTTGGGGATTATGTGTATCTTTGTTCTTTTTAGTTAAAGAGGAATTGCCAATTGAATTCAGTACTAATTTGTTAGGATGCCACTATTAAGTGGTAAAGCCCCTCTTTCGCTACTTGTTTCCATCTCTCAATTCCCTTTTCTTACACAGAGCTACCCCATAAAAGCATCACCTCGATAACCAATCTTGAAGGCTGGGTTGGACACCCCCTGGACCCTGTGGGCACTCTTTTCAGCAGCCTCATGGAAGCCTGCCGAATTGATGATGAAAACTTCTCTGGGTTCTCTGATTTTACAGGTAACACTAGTGGCATTCTCTCCCTCATGTGCTTTTCTCCCTTAGCCTGAGTGTCATTGGTCATTGTTTTGGTCACAGTTTGTTTAATGAATCCATAGGGTTAATAGTACTTAAAGTTAGCAAGAGAGCAAGGAAAGCATGCTTTTGTGGAAGGCTTTACAAACAGGGAAAGTCTTGGAATTGACAGTTGGCAACGTTTGTTAAGAACCTTAAAGATACTGGGATGCCTGGGTGGCTCAGTGGGTTAAGCCTCTGCCTTCGGCTCAGGTCATGATCCTCAGGGTCCTGGGATCAAGCCTCGCCTCGGGCTCTCTGCTCAGCAGGGAGCCTGCTTCTCCCCTCTCCCTCTGCCTGCCTCTCTGCCTACTTGTGATCTCTGTCAAATAAATAAATAAAATCTTTTTAAAAAGTAAAAAAAAAGAACCTTTAAGATATTGAGCACCTGGGTAGCCCAGTTGATTAAGCTTCTGCCTTCAGCTCAGATCATGATCCCAAGGTCCTGGCATGGAAACTGGCATCCAGCTCTCTGCTCAGTTGAAGCCTGCTTTTCTCTCTACCCTTACCCCTGCTCATGCTTTCTCTCTAACTCACTCACTCCCTCTCTCAAATAAATAAATAATCTTAAAGATACTTATTTTCTTTTAGCCAGTGATTCTGGATCTAAGAATTATCTGCATTTATCCCTGTTTTCCAGCATCATGATTTAAAATAAAGATGTGTATCATAGCATTTAGAACTAGAAATTTGTCTGCATTAGAAGTTACTTGTCACTTAAATGGGTTGTAGTCTACTTTAAGTGAACTATCTAATGTCATTAAAAGTGTTTGACATCACACATTCCTATAAAGCAGTGTTTTGAAATGTCTCTCTGCCTCTTGAGACTTAAGCATCATCCCTAAAATGACTACGTGTGGGCTGTGGACAGAGGTGTGGGAGGCAGGAAGGGTTGTCCCTCAGCTGCTTTCATGCCCAGGTGAACTCAGAGGGTTAATTATATGGCGCCTCCATAATTTCTTCTGTGGTGTTTGCCTTCATGGGTTATTGGTGCCCCAGACTCTGTCAGGACTATGAAAGGTATGACTCTGATCCCTTTGCTTAGGAGTTTGCTGGTTGAAGTTTGTTAACATTTCTAAGAGAAGTACTTCAACAGAGATAAGAGAATGTCCAAAGAGTCCTTCCTCTTTTGGTAACTGATGGCTCTTTGGTAACAGAAAGGACCTTGAAACTGGGTTACGTTGTTGTGTTCTCTACTTTTCTCATTAAATTTCAGCATTGTGATAACAGTTTAGAAACTTTTTTTTAATGCCATGCTTTAAAGAGTTGGTAACTATTGTAGTCATTATGTAATTTTGCTCTTGTTTAAAGTCTTTTTTCACTCTTAAATATTCTTACTATTGGGGCGCCTGGGTGGCTCAGTGGGTTAAGTTGCTGCCTTCGGCTCGGGTCATGATCTCAGGGTCCTGGGATCGAGTCCCGCGTCGGGCTCTCTGCTCAGCAGGGAGTCTGCTTCCTCCTCTCTCTGCCTGCCTCTCTGCCTACTTGTGATCTCTCTCTGTCAAATAAATAAATAAAATCTTAAAAAAATATATATTCTTACTATTTCTTCTTAGATTTGTAGGGGTTTTGGTGATTGATTTTCACTGGGAGAAAAATATTTGTAATAGTCTATTCCCCCAAAACATATCTGGTCATTCATGGTCATGTTTTAAAGGATCCTAGAAAGCTGTTACCTAGTTCTCAAATAATTCATGTTTCAGTACTGGGTAAAATAAATATTCGTACCTATCAGTACCTGCAAAAGTATTGTATCTGAACTCTGGTTTCATTTGTGACATTTTACAGAGAATATGGGACAGTGCAAGTCTCTGGAATACCAACATCTCCCTGCACACAAATTCTTAGAGGAAGGGGAATCCTATTTAACATTAGCTGTGGAAGTAGCCCTGGTTGGGCTGGGACAGCAGCGTATCATGCCTGATGGGTTGTACACACAAGAGAAGGTTTGCCGGAATGAGGAGCAACTCATTTCCAAGCTTCAGGAAATTGAATTGGATGACACACTGGTGAAAATTTTTCGCAAGCAAGCAGTCTTCCTATTAGAAGGTAGTGTGATAAAGAAGTTTTCCACTTGTTCTGCCAATTTTATTAAGACGTGAAGCTTTCTTATGTTGGAACTATTGCCTGAATGGATTCAGTATGGTAGTTATTCTGATGGTATGCTCTCTGAGTGTCATAGAAATGTTTACTATCCAAAAAATAATACCACTTAGTCCAAAGGTATAGATGTTCAGATGTTTGTCATTTGATTTAAGTGGTCGTGTAAGGCAGCCAGTGAGCCCCATTTAATGCCACAAACTTTGAAAAGGACTGTTGTCATTTAGTCTGTGCTGTTACTCAGATAAATGCAAGTTTGATATTTAGTGAGTTGTTGCTGGTAGCCATTTACCTATTTGCATGATTAATTGAATGAAATGGAAACTTGTTGGCATTCCTCTGAAGTATTATTAGGGCTGTTACATGACATCTGGGTTTTGAATATGCCATTTGCACATGCTAGCAAAGGACTAGAAGCTGCAGGAATGAATTTCCACTGTACTAATTAATTTCAGAGAATTCATTAGGCATAGATTCACCAAGTTCAAAGTTTCGTGGACTCTCCAAGGCAAAGTCTAATTTTCTTCCTTTTATAAGGTCAAGAGCTGAATGGCCTAAGAAATTTTGGTTAGCGTTATTTTTAAAAAGTGTTTTGTTTTGTCTCTGTTTTTGTTTTGTTTTTGTTTTTGTTTTTTCTGGAAAAGAATAGGTGTAATGAGTATAATAGCCTAATCTTTAACACAAATTTAGGTGATGCCTAATTGGTAAAATTGCTTCTGTCTCTTCAGTATGTGGGTGTTAGTATTGTGGGATTCTCTGTGATTGATAGGTTAATAAAGCGTGGTGTCTTCATCTTATATTCCGAACTGTTGCAATATGGGGAAGGGATGTAGAGAAAAAGTAACATTTCACAACCTCTTTTATTTGTCCAGAGCTAAAGATCTCTTTGAAAGAAAACATTTTCATCAAATGTATTACACATTTATATGTTTTAGAAGTGCATTTTAAAGGGAAAATGTTCTTAATGTCATGTTTAATTTTGGTAAAATTTCTGATATTCATTTTTTGAAGCCCTCACCTTAACTTTTTTTTTTCTTCTAAGGATAAAGAAAGCCTTTCTTGGCAAATTTCAAGTGATCTTCATTCTTTCATTACTGTTTTAGTTTCCTCCTATATAATTCCTTTTGATATAAGCACTATCATTAGCCACAAATTCTTAATGCTTTCACTGGCTTTTAGTAAACAACTTTTGATTTCTGTTATACTGAAGGACAGGAAGAGTATTTGTGTTTTTTAGAGTTGTTGGTGTCTGATACCTGTTTATCATTTGCCTTTTTGAATGTCTCCATGTTCATTATTCGTGAATATTTTAAAACTTTTTCTTAGTTTTTGATTAGTGCATCTCTCCCTGTTAGACATTTTTTCAAGGAACTGTGCCTTATATGGAGTGCTCTTTGACTCATCATAGCCTCTTTTCCTTTCCTTTCCTGAATCCTGCTAGGGTTGTAGAAAGTGGGTGGTGCAGGGCAGGAAGCAGTCCAAGGGGAAACTGAGGGACCATTTCTATAAACTCCTGAAAATAAGCACTTCCTGACTGAGTTGACTACACTGGGGCACCAAGTTCTTCATGTTTTTACACTCTGGAAATTTCCAGCAGGGAGCAGACAGTAACTATTCTGAAATATAAGATGCTAATGTTTTCTAAAAAGAAAAAGCAGTAACCCTGTATTGTTGCTGTGTGTTAATCACTCTTGACCACACTAAGATACAGCATATTGGATCAATCAGTATATTGGTAAAGCATTTCTGGGAGTTTAGGGATTACAGTCATTATTAATATATAAATAATTCTGTGATACCTGACTGAGTATATTTCTGGTTAGAAGGTATCATAACAATAGGTGTTGATTATGCATCCTGGGTCGGTTGGTTGGTTGGTTTTGTATAGCAAGAAAAGGTAACTTGATGATTTAAGGGAAACACTGAAAGGAAATGGAGGAGAAATGAAGTGGATAATTTGCAAGTTTGCTAGGAGGCCTTCAGTAAAATAAGAGGCCTTGCAATGATGCCTTCAATAAAGTAAGAGTTAGTGTTTTAGTCTGCCCAAGCTGGCATCACAAAATACTGCAGCAGTGGGTGGCTTAAACAATGGAAATATCTCATAGTTCTGGAGGCTGGGAAGTCCAGGGTCAAAGTGCGTATCAGTTAAATTTCTGGTAAGCCCTCTCTTCCTGTTTTATAAATGTCTGTCTTCTTCTTGTGCCCTCCCAAGGCAAAGGGGGAGAGAGAGCAAGAGAGCTCTCTGGTGTCTGTTCTTGTAAGGGCACTAATCCTGTTGGATCAGGGCCACACCCTGTGAACTCAGGTAACCTGTTCATTACCTCTGCGTAAAGGCCCTATCTCCAAGTACAGTCACTTTTAGGAGTTGGGTCTTCAGCATATGAATTGGGGTGGGGAATATAAACACTCAGTCCATAATAATAATAATTTAAAAATTTGGCTAAAGGCAGAGCTATAATGCTGTATCAACTTTGGAAGACTTTTGGGTCACTAAAACGTTTTTGAATGTCTTAAACGACAAGAAGAAGGGTAATAGATTTAGTAAAATTAGAAATCTAGGATGGATTTTAGTTTGCCTAGGTAAAAAATAAAATTTTATGAAAATATAATTTTCAAAATACTTAATGAGCAGTTAAGAATACTAAACAATAAAATAATGAAATGTTAATATAATCTCTGTTAAAATGATGTAGAATGTGTCATGCTTCTACCCAGTACCCCATTCAGTAACTCCCCTCAGCATTTCTTCTGAACTGCCATTTCTTGCATTCTAAACTCTTTGCCAGACTGATTTGTCTCATGGAAAACAAATGTATTATGTCCTTTGAGCAGTAGTGTCATGGTTCATAATTCTAGAAATCATGAAACAGATGTTACCCAAAGGTGACATGGAAACTAATTTATTAAACACTTTACAGTAACTAAACCTCAAAGTACTTAAGTGGAAAGTAGTTGAACTAACCACTGTGGTTTCCTTTCAAAATGTATTTTAAAATTCAGTATCACCTTTCTTAGGGACAGCATTCAGAGAGCACACAGGGGAAGTTAGCTCTGCCACCATGCCTGTCATAACTTACTAAGAAATGAATTTTGACAGCTTAAATATAATTTTGCTTTTGAAATTGGTCTTTTGGAGCCCCCAAAGTGGTAGATTTCCAGTTACTTTAACTTTTTTTTTTTTCTTATGCCTATGGTGAGTATCAAATGGGTTACTGACTATTCTTTTATTAATAATCACTTCCTGAGAATTAATATCTATTTCTGCTTATTAGAAGCAACAGTGTTTAAAGTCTTTGTATTGGGATTTGTGATTCAGATTCCTCTCCTGAGGCAGAGTACTCTTTTTTCTGGAAACCCGGCTTGTCTGTGCCCATAAGACTGATTGGGTCCAGGGGCAGCTTCCAAGTTAATCTGCAGAGTCACCTGTGCATTTGAAAGTCCGGATGCTCAGATGTTCCACATTGAGAAAGGTTGTTTCTTGAATTCTGTGAGATTTTGTATGCTTCGGAGGGTTTCTTTCTCTGAAGCAGTTATAATGTGAAAAAGCTCTGCCCCCTAGTTCTATGAGTGTCATTTTAGCTATGGTATAGTTAGTTGGGGGACTGTTCCTGAGGTGAATTTGATATTGCATACTATACCCTGTAGAATCATTTTTGACTAAGAATTGTATTTCTTTCTTCTATGTCACTTTGATTACATTCTTAACTAGATTAGTTTGTATATGTTATAATTTTACATAAAAATTTTATGAAAATATACTTTACAAGAAGTCTTATTAGTTCCTTTTTTAGGAATGTAAAATGTGTATGCTCTCTTCCCACAGCCGGACCATATAGTGGTTTAGGCGAAATAATCCATCGGGAGAGCGTTCCAATGCACACATTTGCCAAGTATCTCTTCACCTCTCTCCTACCTCATGATGCTGAATTGGCATACAAAATTGCACTGAGAGCGATGCGGTACGTATTCACAGCCCGGCTGGGCAGAGGCGATCCAGATTCCCCACGGGGAAAAATGGCTGTTCACTGACTTCTCGTTCATTCATATTTCTTGTAGGCAGCAGAAAAGCTAAAGAAGCCATGCTTCTTGGATTGTTGTGATGGTGGTTTGTTGGTTTGTTTGGCTTTTGTTTTACAGTAAAGGAAGAATTGTATCCTAGACTGCTTCGTACTTGTGCTCTCGGTGGCTTTTTCCTTATTTCTCTGGAAGCTAGCATTTGGGAGTTAGAGAACAATTTTAGGCCAAGTTTAACCATAAGGGAGCACTGGTTGAAAGCTTCCTGAATAGTTGATTGTTTTGAAATTAGATTTTTGGAACAGTGGTAAATAATAAGCATACTTGCCTGAATGTAATAACTGAGGGAGCCCCTCCCACCTGTGTTAATTCCACATGCCATCATTAGTGCAGGATGGCTATAGTACCACCGAAATACGTCTGTGCTCAACTGGAGGATGAGGAAAGATGGGGCTGTGGCTCGGGTTGAATGCTTCCCTGTTAGGCATCTTCTAGGACCTGCTCTCCTCACTCTGACTGCTTCCAACCCTTTTTTTACAGTAGTAATAATTAGATTATGTTGTTGTCTGCCATTGACCTTTCTGTTTTCACTTTCCTTTTTAAAGTCTGTTTACCCAATATTTTTATCATGAATTTGTCTAGGTGAATATTTTTTAATGAATTTAGGGTTGTATTTTTCACTCTTATATGTTGCCTATTAAACCTTAAGGCCCTGAAACACATACCCACCTTTCTTAAAACTTGAGATTTTGTTTTGTTTTTTTAAATTAAAACACTTCTTTGTGAAAGTGCACACTAGACCCAGTTATAGTCACCAAAGACAAACTGTGTACACACTCAAGAGTTTGAGGTGTTGGAGAATAGTTTGATCCCATCCTATAGAATCTTTTCACCAAAGATTCTCTGTCTGTAACCAATGTAGGGGATTCAAAAGAAATTCTTGTCTGTATGAAGATAGTTTTTATTTTTCAGGGGGCCTCTTTTTTATGCAGCTCCTGGGTGTGTGTGTGTGTGTGTGTGTGTGTTTATGTGTATGTGTACCTGTGTGTGTGTCAGTGTGTACTGAAGCTTACATCCTTTAACTTGGCATTCTTCCCTTGGCACCATGAAATAAATCTCATTAACCTATCAGAGAAACCTTGTGAAATTCTCATCTGTTTTTAATTAATAGCTATCATAAGTAAAAATCACTCCCCCAAACACACCCACTAAATTACTTTATGCCCCTTGGTTTTTATTTTAGAGCACAGCTTTGTAAATAAGTCCCTATTCCCATTTTTGGAAGCTGAAATAGAAGTTGTCAGACGAAGACAGATGCTCAGCTCTATACTTCTTAAATCTTAAGAGTTTTGTTCCTGCTGCAAAGAGAAGAATGCTAATGTTATGTTGCCACCAGATGCTATTGCTATGACCGCTGTGAAGTTGAAGGGTAAAATGTGATAAGGTTTCTCTGTGATTCTGGCTAATGGGAAGGGATCTGTCAGGTGGAAAGGCTTGCTTTCCTAACATTCAGAAACTCATTTATGTTTGTCCTTGGTTGCTGCCAAGGCAGTTTGTTTATGGAGGATACTAGTGGGGCACTGGGGGATTATTTTCTATCTCTTTTCTTCTACTTGCCGCTACTTCTGTTAAAGCCCTTCTGTGGAAGGGAGGTAGTAGGACCTACTAGAGCATCTTAAGGCACCAGGGAAACAGGCAAGAAAAGAGACCTGTAGCCTACTTGCTTCTTAGTCTTTCTGGAAGTGGTAGAAGGGTGGGGGAGCTGGAAAACGATGTTTTTAGCACTCATTTTCTCATCTTCTCAGGGCTGTTGACTAGTTTACAGCAACTCTGGAAAGATTTGCTGGTGAACATAGGAACATTCTGGGTTTTTTTGAAAAGTTAAAGTAACTCTACCAAAATTCTTATTAATTACCTACCTTGCTACCCCTTAATGCTAACATCTCTTTGTCCCTAGATGAAAGGAAAAGAAAGTGAGGCATTTGGCCTGCCAGAATAGTAACTGCTCTTGAGTGGGACCCCAAGGCCAATGTCACACCCTGACCCTGTTAATTCCTGTTGGTCCTTAGCTCTCATTCCCTAACACTGGTATACTTGAGTCAGTGTTAGTGTTTGGTGATTGTGAAGGAATCACTGCAGTTGTAGCTACTCTGCTAATCTCTTCAGTACTTCTGTTTGGAAGAGATCACTAAGCATGTGCTGTTTTCAGTAATTGTTCTTTATTTGCCGACATATTCTTAATCAAAGATAGATTGATTGAAATCAGAGATAACACTGAATTTATGCAACGCTGTCAAAGGACAAATACTTGGATCATTGGCATTCATCATCTCTTGATAGGATTGATGCAAGGTATTTGAACTATAAATTCCTGAAGTTAAAAGGAACTAACTCTGCAGGAAGTATGAATCTATGGAAAGGAGGTCATTTTTGTTTAACTTCTCCCTTATTTTGTGTTTTAATGAGCTAGCTTATCCATTTCAGCTATCCACTGTTCCCTGACTGTTGTAATCTCAGTCTTAAATGTTCACTTGCCTATGAGTTTCTGTTGACTTTTACTTTTTCAAGAGTGTGATAAAATTCAAAATTTTTACAGTAGATGCACATCAAGTTTTTCAGATTTTCTCAATGTTCATATCTTAATTTTCTTGAATATTACATTTCTTGAATGATGCTAAAGAAAAGAAATCTCTTAGGTTTGAGTACTGAGCAATTAACAAGGTGTCTTTGGCATCCAGATAGCAGAGAGTAGCTGTACCAGCTCTTCCTGCACCCAGGACCTGAACAGTTTCTCCCACCATCTACCCACTCTCTGCCTTCTGATCAGGTCTTGTGGCCAAGGGGTTGGACAAGGAATAGCTAGGAACCAACTCTCTTGTCTTCTCATTACAGGTTACTAGTATTGGAATCTACTGCTCCGACGGGAGATCTCACCCGCCCACACCATATTGCATCAGTCGTTCCCAACCGGTATCCTCGTTGGTTCACGCTAAGCCACATAGAATCCCAGCAGTGTGAGCTGGCATCCACCATGCTGACTGCAGCCAAAGGTACTGGATTGTCCTGAGACCTCACGATTCTTGTGTTTGCCTTTTTTCTTTTTTTTGAAGGATAATGTTTTCTGTTAAATTGTCAGTAGCGGTGCCAATGTCCAGTTGTAGGGGATCCTCTTCCTTAGATGTTAGCTTATGGGGAGGAACAGGTGCTACTTACTCGAGCCTGACACTTTCCTCTTTAACTGCATCATTAAACTTGGTGCTGGTGGAGTTTAGGGTTAGCTACTATACCATGGAAATGGTGGTTCAGGTTCAGAAGCAGATTAAAATGTTAGGTTACATTTTTTTTTTTCTCCCAGAAATATTCACCAAAAATTTGTAATAGGAACTAGGAGGGCTTTTTGCTGTCTCATGTTAGTTCTGGTTAATATGTGCTTTTAGTCGTGAAGGGTGTGTCTTGGTGTATCTTTTTTGTGAAACCGCGATTCTTAGGCATTTCAGTAACTCTGGGGCCCTTAGTTGTAGTAACATTTGTGCCACATGTGAACTATTCAGGTAAATTAACTTGTGCTTTATGTTTTGTTTTGTTTTGTTTCCTTTTTTTCCTCCTCTGTGTGTGTGTGTGTGTGTGTGTGTTATGGTTGTTTGATGTTTGGTTTGGTTTGGTTTTCCCTTCTTGCAGGCGATGTTCGGAGGCTGGAAACAGTATTAGAATCCATCCAGAAAAACATTCACTCCTCATCCCACATCTTCAAGCTTGCCCAAGATGCATTTAAAATAGCAACTCTCATGGACAGCTTGCCAGACATCACTCTTTTGAAAGTGTCTCTGGAACTGGGCCTGCAGGTACGCGGCTGGTGGTCATTGCGGGGGCCCCAGGGATGGCTAAATAAAGGTGCCAGCTCTGCTTTTTTCCAGCTGGGTAGTTGAGTACAACCCTGTGACGACTCTGTGCGCAGAGCTGTTAGATTCTGGGGGCACTCCCAGTCAAACCAGACTGCTGCTCGGGTGCAGCGGCTATACATTTAGAAGCCATGTTTTTGTCCTTCAAAAAAAAGGGGTCATTATCTGAATTCTAGCCTTAACATCACTGTTTCTCCTTTAGCAAATGGAGGAGATTATTGCTAGTAAGAGACGTAAGTGAAACTATCGTGTACTCTAAAGAATTGGTTGTTGGGGTTAAAGTTGTAGAGGAAGTATGATTTTTTTGTTGTTGTTGTTTGCATTCTCATAATAGATGGGCACTTCTAGCTCCTTTTTATAACCCTAAGAATATTAGATAAAGGAGTGATTGGCCAGGGTCCAGTTTCACCTTTCACGAGACCTGCTTAGATGTTTTACCAAGGACATTTTGAGTTAGTCATACAGATAGATGTTTGCTTCCTTATAGTTTCTTAAAAAAATTACTGTATAAACCCAGGAACTGAAAAGTTTATATGTTGACTTTTCTAAGGAATTCTCTTTTAACATTTGCTTTTTAAAAAAATCATCATTAAAAGTGGTGAAAGAAATTGTTATCTAATTACCTTAAGTATGGGGAATAGAATGCCCTGATAAGATGTTTTTAAGTTATGGATTCTCCTTATGATGATTAATAGAGTTTGAGAATTAGATTATATAGGGAAAGCACACTTCCCTTACACAGTACTGTACAAGCAGAGAGTATAGGGGATTGCATTTAAGCTATACAATGACACTTTAGAAGTTTCTTTTTAAAAATAAATTGGTGCTAGTTGGCTTATATTTGTTATTATTACCTCTTAGAGGTAGGATACAGAAAGAACCATTAATGAACTTTTTGGTTATTTGGAATTCTGGCAGGCTTTTTTTTAATAAATGGCAGATTACTGAGAACTTAATCCCTGCCTTATTCTCTCTAGGACCCAAGAAGGAATCCTACAACACCCTTCTGAGGCTTTAGGCATGTTATGTCCCAGATGTTCTGAGTGGGGGAAGCAGGAAGAGACAGATAATTTTATTTGAAGATCTTATTAGAAAGTGAAAAAAATCAATTGATGCCAAAAATGATTTCTTTCCAAACACCTGAGTTATCTTCATGATCACTGGGAAAAAGAGCAACCAGAGATTGAAGGTTATTGGTTAATGGTAATTGGTTATTCTAAAATACCTCTTTGCCAACTGAAGGGTTCCTAGTCAGAATTAAGTTCTTGAGAAGCCTCAGAATTCTAGAACCATGGAATTTGTCAAAGCTTAGGAGGAGAGGGCCTGGACTGTGCTTAATATTGCAGTCTGGCCCTCTCGTTTTGCAGATGACAAAAGTGATTAATTGAGCAACTTGCCCAGGATGCTGCATCTGGTCACTCAGCCCCCCTGAAGTAGAATGCAGGCCTTCTGTCTCCTAGGTTGGGAAGGAATGAACAAATTCAAATTGATATGCAGAACTTTGCTCTAAATATGGCTCTTCATCCTTCTGGTAGTAGGGAATATTCCTCGTAGTTAATGCCTTGGGATGAATTGTTTCCTTTTGCATTGACGTCAATTAATTTTCTGAAACATTGTGTTGTTACCTTGTCTTTACAGGTTATGCGAATGACACTGTCAACCTTAAATTGGCGACGACGGGAGATGGTGAGGTGGCTGGTAACGTGTGCTACTGAAGTGGGTAGGTAAACTCTGGAGGAGGAGCTTTCCCAGGTGCCCCATGGTTGGATTTAGCTCGTCATTTACAAATATAAGAATGTGTTTCTTTTTTTACCTTGAATTCTCCAGGGCTTCTTGCTCCTTCTAGCCCTTGCATCCAGTCTTTAGTTATGCATACCTGCATTGTTCTTATTCCAAACGATCACATTTGTGGGGTATCAGACTTGTTTAAAATTGACTGAGTCACTGAGTAAATACTTTTTTCTTGCTGTTCTGTCACTCTTAAGGTGCTTTTGGTAACTTTTTGTGAAAATCAGGTTTATAATTTTATATTAAAGAGTTCTAGAGTGAATCCTTAGTAGGTTGGAAACCAGCTTTGAAACTAACTTGATACTGTGGGTTAGTGGGTCAGGCCATTTTAGTGAAAATAATACGAAGCTCTCTATTTGTGCTGAGATTTTTCTTTATTGTCCGGGGGCATATGTCATCGTATCCAGCAGATAAATGATTACCGGGTGTGGTTTAGGTGAGCTTTCAGGTATGTGAAAGCTATTCATAGGAAGATCCTCCCAGTTGCCCGTAATCTGCATTTGGTGAGACTGTCAACCAACTGTTTCCTCTCTCTAGCAGTAAATTGGTACCAAAGAAAACTACATTTCCAGTAGGAGTGCCAACAACAACAACAACAACAAAATGGTGGTTGCCTTGAATAAATGTTGGTTAAATTGTCTGTCTCCCTTCATGTTTGCATCAAAAAAGGGTACACACTTCGTACTGAGAGGATGCTACCTCTTCAGTTTTTAGATACTGTAAAATCATTCTTGCTTTTTTTCTTTTATTACTCTTAATAATGGTTTGTTACTTTGGGCAAAGGGAAATTGGTCTTAATATAAAAATTATATTGTTAAGTTGTTGAAGTGATGCTTCAGTGAAGCAGTACAAAGATAATACCAGTCGAAGAACTGCTCTACAGCTTCTCTTATCCTGTACCCAAGGTATATACCTAACTTCTCTGTGAGATTTTCGTACCTACTCTTTAAATTACTCACATTTAGGCTTTTCCTATGGCTCAGGCATATTGGATCTCTGCACTTAGAATGGTTATTTTATAAAGATCTTGTCAGTTATTTCTAATATCTGAGTCATCTGTAGATCTGCTTCTGTTGACTCTTTTCTCTTGATGACGGGTCACATTTTTCTGCTTCTTTGTGTGTCTTAATCATTTTGTATTGTGTATACTTTAAAGTTACAAACACACATACCACATAAAAAGTCTGTATTTTGGTGAGAGTCGTAGTTACTTCTGACTCAGATTCTGTAGCAGGTAACTGACAGAAGGGCCCAGTGAACTAGAACTCATTAGCAGAAAGCCATTTTCTGAAATGGCAAAGTGGCGCAGTCCAAACACCAACTACTGAGGAAGTTTATTACAGGAAGTCCATGTTCCTTTCAGGCATTTCACTGAATAACAGTCTATAATAACCTTATTCTAAAAGGTTGCTCCCAGGCACATTACCTTACAAGATTTCTCTGGCCTAGCTCACGTCCTGTGCTGGTTAACCATGTAAGCATTGATTATTAGGTGGAAATAAGGCAAGACCTCTGGGCAGCCTCCTCGTCAGTAATAGGGCTTCTCTGTGTTCCTTGAAGGTGTTTATGCCCTGGACAGCATCATGCAGAGCTGGTTTACCCTCTTTACTCCCACTGAGGCCACAAGTATAGTTGCGACCACCGTGATGTCCAACAGCACCATCGTCCGCCTCCACCTGGACTGCCACCAGCAGGAGAAGCTGGCCAGCAGTGCCCGGACACTTGCATTGCAGTGTGCCATGAAGGACCCTCAGAACTGTGCCCTCTCCGCACTCACCTTGTGTGAAAAGGATCACATAGCTTTTGAGACA